>NW_020172589.1:109311-120045 GCF_003031525.2 Neophocaena asiaeorientalis asiaeorientalis
CACTCTTTCACTGTCCTATCAGATCCTCCTCGGAACCCCATTAAATGGCTTCTGACAGCTCAGCAGTGGGCCATGGTCGGCCTACGGGCCTTAGATGTCCCAAAGGTACCGAATGCGGGAGGTGGAAACTAAGGCTCACTACTCCTACTTCGTAGAAGAGGCAACAAGGCTCAGAGAGCCGCAGCTCCCAGCTCGTGGGCGCCCAGCCGGTGCGGTGCGGTGCGGCGCTCGAAGGTGGGACTTACCCGGAGAAGCGTGCAAGCCGCGCGGCTCACATTCCCGGAGGCGCCCGGCCAGGGGGCTCGACGGGGGGGCTGGCCAGCGCACTCGCGCTCCCCGCTGTCGGAGAGAGGCGGCTCCAGTCGTGGCAGTGGCAACAAGGAAGTGGAGACAAGGACTCGCGCGCGCATCCCGGGGGCTAGAGGAGCCCCGGCCCCGCGGCCCCGCCCGGCGACACACGGCACGGAGTCGCGAGAGCCCCTCTCTCCCCCCTTCCTCGGAGTCGTGATATGGGGTTGTAGAGGGCAGGCGTGGGAGCACAGGTTCTCTCTGCAGGCTCTTCACCGACGCCTGCCGAGAGCCCCGGGGGTCAAGCCCCGGGGAGCCCGAGGAAGACAGCAGGGACACGGGCGTCGCCGCGGCACCGGCTCAGCGGCACTAGCAGCAGCAACACACCTCAGCTCGCTAGGAAAACCCGTCCCGGCTGCCCTCGCGGCGCGCCGGAAGCGGCCGGCTGCGCGTGACTGCTTGCGACCCCTTGCGCAGGCGCAACAGTCCAGCCCGGGCTGAGGGGCGGGCCCCTAGAAACCGCTTAGAGGCTTAGAAGGGGGCCGCTAACGCGGACGGACTACTTCCTGCTAGAGGTTCCGGGAGGAGGAGGAAGCTGCGGCCGCCCACGGTGGACGCCCTCAGCCCCCGGGCGTTGCCGTAGGGCGTTCAGGTAAATAGGGCGGGGCTGTGGCGAACACGAGGGGTCGAGGCTCCGCCTCGCCTGTCAAAGCCACGTCTGGCCAGGAGAGCCCGAGCACCACCCTCCCAGCACGGAGTTCAAGGCCTGACCCCAGCCCTCATCACTCTGTCCCGGCTTGTTCAGGACAGGGTTCTTCTTAGTGCCGCATGAAGACGTCCTCCTCACCCCAGTGATGTGCCCTCAATCCGTCTCTCCCACCGTCCCACACTCAGTAATGGTAGTGAGTGATTCAAACGGAGCTGAATGACCATGTGGAGAGGCTCTGGAATCAGATAAGGATTCTATTGTCCCTTCCCGCCGATGTCACAGATGGTGCCACATTCGTACAAGTCCCCTCACCCTCACTACCTTGCAAGTGCATGTCCAATCTGCCTACTTTTCTCCGTCTACCACCATCACCAGTCTTCTCCTAGTCACCGTCATCTCCTGCCTGGACTGGGGCAATTTCTTCCCATCTCCTCTCTTTTCCCTCTACGATCTATTCTCCACAACACGCAAATTGATCTTTTTGCACTGATTAGGTCACTCTCTGCTTAAGACCCTCCAGTGTCCTCTTGTTTACTTAGAATAAAATTCAAACTTATCTCGACCCACAAGACTTTAGTTTGGCTCTTGATTCATTCTCTTTCCACATCTCTTCTCAGTACTGGTTGTTCCCAGAACAAGCTATATAGCACTCTCGTGTTCAGAATGCTAGCTTTGTGCTGAGCCTCCTTGGGACTGAATCCCGGTCCTACCACATGTAAGCGATATTAAGCATGGAAAGTAACAAAGTATGATTACAAAGGACCAATAATTGGTTCTCATTTCAGTAAATGGCATCACCATCCACTCAACTGCTCAGTGCTCAAGCCAGAAATCTGGGAATTATCCTTCACTCCTCTGGCACCTCACATCCAGTCCATCAGCAAGATCTGCAAAAACATAGTCCCAAACTGACTACTTCTTACCACCTTCACTATTACTCTATCCAAGCCACCATTATCTCACATCTGGACTCCGGCAACAGCCTCCTAACTAGTCTTTCTTTTTCTCTGACACCCTTTCATTCCATTCTTCACACAGCAGTCATCTTTCTCCTTGCTTCAAATCCTCCAGGAGCTTCTTGTTGCACTCAAATTAACATATCCCAACTATATATGGCCTACTAGGCTAGCCTGCATTTACCTTCAGATTTAGGGCCACCTCTTAGGAAAATGGACTTTACCTATTAGGTTCTCCACCTTGCACCCAAAAGACTCTTTCTTAAGTGCAAATCTGATCATGTCATTCCAAAAACAAAAAAAAAAACTCCAAAGGCATCTTATTGTCCCAAGATCCTTGTTCTCTTCTCCAAAGACATTTTTTTTCCTGATCATGTCTTTTTATTTTCTATAGTACTTCATTGCCTTTACACATGTTTCCTTCTATCTCATGAATTCCTATTTGTTTATACTTTAAGTCCCAACATCAGTATTTTTTCCTCCTTGAAGTACACTGCCCATCTGTGTCCCACCCAGTTGATCATCCCACTTCTGTCTTCTCATCCACAGTACTCTGTAACCTCTGTTATAGCACTCCATACTCTAGTTTTGTCTTCCCTGGTAAGCTCCTCAATGGTAGGCACTATGCGGCATTCATCTCTGTATGGCTGGCATCAAGCACAGTGCTTAGCACACAGAGGATGCCATGAATGGATAGACAGATGTGTGGGGGTAGTGACAAAAGTCAGTCCTTAAAAAGGGGCAGTCACAGCCTGAAGCACAGCAGCTTCTCTTGTTCTTTGAGGACTCTCATGATAAAAGGTTTAAGCAGGCAGTTACCAAAACTTCTACTGTTGGGTCACGTTTATTTCCTTCATAGCACATACCACACTCTGTAATTAACTCATTTATCTGTTCACTTATTATGTCCCTACACCACATTGTATTATTTCATAAGGGCAGGGACCTTGACTATGTTGTTCTTCACTGTGTCCTTACCGCTTGGCACCTGTAAATATTTATTAAATGAATGTGTGGCTATGAGAAACATATTCTGGCAGTGAAAAATCATTCCAAGCCAAGCAGCGATAGAGCTATGAAGATCTCACTGTGGTGCAATTTCAAGCAGGACTATGGAGTTGCAGCAATAGCACTGATCTGAGTCAAGAAATCTGAGCTGTATGAACCTGGGTAGGCCCCTTCCCTAGGCCTCAGTTTCTGTATCTTTAAAATGAGCCAGATAATAATTCCTTGAATTTATACAATGCATTGCTATTTGCAAAGCTCTTTTACCATCTGTTACTTCAATATAGTCTCACAATAGACAGACCAGACACTGTTATTATTTTTACAAAGGCTCAGAAAGTTTAAGTAAACTAGACTATACCTCTTTTATTTCAAACATTCTATGAGTCTGTATAAATAACCTCTACAAAAAGTCAGTAGCATGATCCTATCTTCTCTTGGCTTCGGCCTTATATTATCATTTTTCTAATACAATTTTTAAAAATCTGAACCCATCTTTTAGGGGGAATCCACTATCTTTGGTTCCTGATAGGCACTCCATTTTGTCTTCTCAGTTTTCCTTACTTGTGGCAAAACAAGCCAAGAGGAGGAACAGACACAGCCCTGGTAGTTGTGGTCCGGCCCTCATTCTACAGATATGGCAAACAAGGGGAACAAGAAACGTCGGCAGTTCTCCCCAGAGGAGAAAATGAAAGTTGTGGAAGCTGTGGACTCAGGCAAGAGGAAAGGCGATGTGGCAAAAGAATTCAGAATCACTCCTTCTACTCTGTCTACATTCTTAAAGGATCGTGCCAAATTTGAAGAAAAGGTGCGGGAGGCATCTGCGGGACCTCAGAGGAAAAGGATGAGGAATGCTCTTTATGACGACATTGATAAGCTGTTTTTGCTTGGTTTCAAGAAATCCATGCCCAAAACATCCTCGTGACTGGTTCTGTCATTCGGAAAAAAGCACTAAACTTGGCCAACATGCTTGGCTATGACAATTTTCAAGCAAGTGTGGGCTGGCTGAACAGATTTCATGATCGCCATGGAATTGCTTTGAAAGCAGTCTGTAGAGAGCATAGTGACAGATTAATGAATGGTCTAGGAATAGATAAGGTTAATGAGTGGCGTGCAGGGGAAATTATAAAACTAATTGCTGACTACAGCCCAGATGATATCTTTAATGCTGATGAGACAGGAATGTTTTTCCAGTTGCTTCCCCAGCACACACTTGCTGCTAAAGGGGACCATTGTAGAGGGGGCAAGAAAGCAAGGCAGTGCTTGACAGCACTCTTTTGTTGCAATGCTTCAGGGACTGAAAAAATGAGACCATTGATTGTTGGTAGGTCAGCCAACCCACGTTGCCTCAAGAATGTCCATTCCCTCCCTTGCGACTACCGAGCCAACCAGCAGGCGTGGATGACACAGGATCTGTTTAATGAGTGGCTGATCACCTCAGTGCTTTGTGACCGCCTGGAGGGGTGGGATAGGGAGGGTGGGAGGGAGGGAGACGCAAGAGGGAAGAGATATGGGAACATATGTATATGTATAACTGATTCACTTTGTTATAAAGCAGAAACTAACACACCATTGTAAAGCAATTATACTCCAATAAAGATGTTAAAAAAAAAATGAGTGGCTGATGCAAGTGGACGCCAGAATGAAGCAGGCAGAACGCCGGATCCTCCTGCTGATTGACAGCTGCCCCGCTCACAACATGCTTCCACGCTTGGAAAGGATTCAGGTGGGGTATCTGCCCTCAAAGTGTACTGCCGTCTTGCAGCCACTGAATCTTGGCATAATTCATACCACAAAAGTGCTGTATAGGAGCCACCTGCTAAAACAGATCCTCCTCAAGCTCAACAGCAGTGAAGATCAAGAAAAAGTGGACATCAAGCAGGCCATTGACATGACTGCTGTGGCATGGTGGTCAGTCAAGCAGTCCACAGTGGTGAAATGCTGGCAGAAGGCAGGTATCATCCCTGTGGAATTGACAGATTCTGACGTAGAAGCAGCAGCCAGTGAACCAGATACTGTCATTGAAAAGTTGTGGCACTCAGTGACGATTGCCACCTGTGTCCCAAATGAAGTAAATTTCTGGGACTTTGTCACTGCAGGTGATGGTCTCATCATGTCTCAGGAGCTGCTGGACACAGGTCATCCAGGACACGGTGGCCAGTGAAAGTACTGATGAAGCTGGAAGTGAAGATGAGGGGGAGGCACCTCTACCACAGCAGCCAAAAGTCACCACCACAGGGCTTCCCTGGTGGTGCAGTGGTTGAGAGTCTGCCTGCCGATGCGGGGGACACGGGTTCGTGCCCCGGTCCGGGAAGATCCCACATGCCGCGGAGCGGCTGGGCCCGTGAGCCATGGCCACTGAGCCTGCGCGTCTGGAGCCTGTGCTCCGCAACGGGAGAGGCCACAGCAGTGAGAGGCCCGCGTACCGCAAAAAAACAAAAACAAAAACAAAAAGTCACCACCACAGAGGCCAGCTCAAGTGCACAGAAACTTAGACGGTTCCTTTCCACTTGTGTAGGTGTTCCTGATGCCATTTTTGGACAGCTAAATGGCATAGATGAATATTTAATGAGAAGAGTGACACAAACTCTTGTTGATTCCAAAATTACACAGTTCCTCTAAACAAAATAATGTAGAAATTAACTGCCTCTTTTAATTTAGAAGATGTAGTTTACAAGAATAAATATTTATTTAGCTAGGATATTGAACTTAAATTTTAAGCAATATTATTGTGACAACATTCCAGTTTTCTGAAATAATCAGGAAACTTTCTTGAATGGAATTTGGGGCCAAAGACTTTTCATTTCTAACAAGTTCCCAGGTGATGCCAATGCTGATGTGGTCCAAGGTCCATGCTTAAGAACCACTGGTCCATCTGGATTCTAGCACTTCTCTCTTTAGCTGGCCATCTGAATACTCCCAATCACTGACTGTCAAAAAAAAAAGGATCAGCTGTTCTTACTCCAGAACTGTTAACTCCTTCCTGCTGATTTGGTAACTCCAGAACCTTCTTAGCTATTCTCTTGAATGCCCCACCAAGTACTCAGTAGGGGTGCATCTGTCTGTGCCAAAAGACTTAACAAGAGCCATCTAGCCTATCAAAGCATCTTTTAATACTTCAGGATTATTATTAGTACGATGCTGGGGTACAGGGAAATAAAGTGCCTGAAAGAGGAGACATGATACAATCTGGAAGATGTGGTAAATATCAGAGAATGCTGTTAATCACAATCATGGGAGAGAACATACATCCCAGTGTACCTCTCAAATCCAGACAAGGTGAGAGGAACATTTGTGAGAGAGATGACATGTGTGAGAGTGTTTGGATTATTTGGATAATCCACAGTGGTCCTCTCCACACCTGTGGATAATCCAGCCTCCTGTCGTTAATGTTAGGGCACACTATGTTTCCCTTCACTAAAATCACTTCATAAATCACCCTTATTCCTTTGTGTTTGTTCTTCAGAGAAGTCTGCTACAGCAGAGTTGATTTAAGTTATTTAAAGCTGTATAAATTTATCATCAAATTTATCTTAAAGTTTTTCTCCTATAAAAAAGGCATTCTTGGACTTCCCTAGTGGCTCAGTGGTTAAGAATCCACCTGCCAATGCAGAGGACACAGGTTCGAGCCCTGGTCCAGGAAGATCCCACATGCCATGGAGCAACTAAGCCCGTGAGCCACAACTACTGAGCCCATGTGCCACAACTACTGAAGCCCGTGCGCCTAGAGCCTGTGCTCCGCAACAAGAGAAGCCACTGTAATGAGAAGCCCACGCACCCAACAAAGAGTAGCCCCGGCTCACCATAACTAGAGAATGCCCCCATGGGCAGCAACGAAGACCCAATGCAGCCAAAAATAAAAATAAATAAAATTAATTATTTTTTTTAAAAAAGGCATTCTTAATATCCTTTAAAACCCTAGTATCTATTTTCTAATGAGTCAGATAAGTGTCAGTTTCATTTTTAGAAGGTACACACAAGACCTGTTAGCGTTGTAGTGTAGTTCCCTGCCCCAGCTTAATTTTGTGGCTATTTCAGAAACCCATAGCAATTCAGTTATTCTTCTTTCTGTAGTTACTTAATTGAGACATGTATAAAGCAGATTAATCATAGAAAGTACTGCTTCCACGCTGAACAAAAAACAGCAGACGTTTGAATAGATGTGTATTTAAAGCTTATTTGGGGTATTTTTCCTTTTAACGAACTAGTATAACTTGAATTAAAAGTACTATACATATTTTAAATTATTAACACATAAGAAAGGAAAACAGTGTCTTCTGGATAAGTCGCGTGGTTCTGTCCCATTATCAGCACCTTAACTGCTCCCATCATCTGTGTCAGGATTACTGACGAAATTTCTAATTCCTCCCCTCATCTTTCTCCTGAAGTCCATTTTGCGCATAATGTTAGATCTCTTTCCCCTGCCGAAGTGTCTGTGGTGGCTCTCAAATGCCTACAGAAATAAGACTATTCATCTGAGTTTTAGCCCCCTCTGGAGTTGACTGCTTGGTTGCTCAGTACAATTTAGTGTGTGTGTGGCCCCACCATGGGCCATTGTCTTCACTCCATACCCATGTCTGCTAGTGTGCCTCTGCCTGAATGCCTCACCCTGTTCTCTACCAAGCTGGACCTTACACATTCTTCAAGAACTAATTGGAGTCCTCTTTCTTCCAGCCTTTCTTGAAGACTCCAGCACCTGCTCTACCCTTCTCTCCCTCAACTCCTCAGCACTTTTGTCTCTAAACTATTCAGTTAAGCACTTAAATGTTTTGCCAATGTTCTGTGGCTCTTTAGACTGTAAGTTCCACGAGAGCAGGGACCACTCAGCCTTTGTAACCTTAAAGGTGCCTAGCACTGTGCTGGGAACATCATAGGCACGTCAGTAAACATTTGTGTATAAATTGACACACAAGTAATGTCAAAGCCACCTTATTTTTAAAGTTGCATGAAGCATTAATTCTACTAGAAAATGACTTGGAGATAAGGTAGGGCTGTCCTCTATTTAAAAGGATTTGCAGAATTTTTCCATGAATATCATTGCTCAAATATTATTCCAGTCCAGGGTATAATCTATTCTTTGATAGTGAAGAATTCTCATCTATGGAGTTAAACCTGTTTCCTTCCACAGAAAGTCACTGCAGGATTCTCCATTTCTACAAGACTTTAGTGTGAAAGGCTTTGTCTAAGTGCTTTGCATATAGTAATATTCAGTAAGTATGTACTCAAACTTGGTTTTTTTTTTTTAAAAAAGAAATCTCACATTCTTGACTCATTTAACATATCATATGAATTATATCCAAGTAGATGGAAATCACATCCAAAAGAGAGCAAAGTCTGCAAAGTCTGGTTTATATCAGGTGAAAGTTTGCTTCTCTTGGACATAAGGGGTTTTTTGACACTTTGTTTTTTAAACTAAAAAAGGTTGATATTATCCTTTCTTGGTCTGCTGTCTTTATCAGGCCCTCTGTGGCTTCTCCCTGACTCTCTGTTCCCTCCAACCCCACTTAAGGATATAGTTTTGTCCCATTTGACCAATCTACTCTGTAAGCCAACCTTCTGGGACTAAGGACCTACCTCAATTGTGCTGTCATGAGGATAAAAAGGTATACCTGGCACAGACTAAATGTTCTACAAATGCTGTCTGTTGTCATTACTATCCATCCTATTTAGAACCTTACCATCTAGAGGCAGGGACCTGCCTTACCACTAAAATATCTTGGGGTTCATTGTTCCAGAACCACACAGCCTGTTCCTAAGGGCTCTTTCATTAAAAAGGAAGGAAGCTAAGCCTTATTGATTGCCTATTTATGTCAAGCACTATTTCACTTATCATTTACTCTTTCCAGCAAATCATAATACCAAAGGATAGACAGGTCTCCAAATTTGCAGACCTATTAACTGTTCTGCTACTGGGGCCATAGTTGTCTTTGAAGTGGGATGTGGTAGAGCATATTCCTGCCACCAGAGGGCAGAGGTGAGCTACATAAGGGAGACAATTCAGTCAACTGAAGAAACTAGGAGCAGCCACTTGTAATTTCTCTTAGTAGAGACTGAGAAAGTAGTCGAGAAAAGAAAGAAGAGACATAGGATGTGGGACTTGTTCAAACAACTGACTTAGAAATAACTGTACCTCAAACTACCCAATTCACCCCATTATACACACCTATCCCTTCACCTACTGATAACCACAGGCCATGTAATTGACCCTGGGCAGATAACTGATGTGCCCTACAAACGAGCCAGTGTTAGAGAAATAGCCACCCATCAAACATATCCATGCCTTCAGTAATCACTGAAATATTGGACCTTATAAAATACCCACTGCTGGCCAGAGAGGCTCTAAAGATGAATTAGGTTCATGACCCTACCCTCAAGCAGTCCAGTAAGCAGAGGAGATAGATGAGAGGGAAAAAATAATAATACAGAGTGGTAAATGCCATTTTAGAGAATAGTCAGAGAATTTACAGGAGTAGAGATAGAGCCCAAAGGAGCCCCTGCATGAGAGAAGAGGAATTCAATAGGAAATGTTGCCAAGAGCAAGGGACACTTAATATGAAGTATCTTGAAGGAGGAGTAGGGAGTTAGGTATATGGGGTGGGGAAGCAATTCCTGGCATAAGTCCCAATATATAAAGGTCTGGGGTATTACAAAATGGCCCATTTGGGAACAGTTAAGGTCAGAGGTAGGTATGTCAAGCAAAGGATGTGTGGTAGGACAAGTGACTGGAGATGTAAGCAAGATCATAGTTTTTAAGGTCTTGTGGGCTAAAGCATTCATTTTGAACTTACCCTGAAAACATTGGAGAACCACTTACAAGTAGCAAACGTCAAATTATTTTTTAGAAATTGAGTGATAACTAGTGTGGAGGCTGAGCTGTAGAGATACAGGTAAACTAGTTAGGCTATGGCATCATCCTGAACAGAAATGATACACACTGAGGGCACGAAAGAGATGTTGGATTTGAAAGACTCTTGCCAGGTAGATGGATTTGGTGTGTGAGTTGAAGAGGAATATTCTAGAATTTCCCAGGATTCTGGCTTGAGTAGCTAGCTCATGCCATTATCAAGATAGATAAAACAGGAGGAGTTTGGGTGTATGTTGCTTATGAAATGCCCCTGGGCATCCAGGTTGAACTGTCCAGTAACAGCTGTGGAGATTTATATATAGACAGATAATGCTGTTTGGTGTTCTAGAAATGTCAGGCTGGAAATCATGTTTGGCTGCCGTTAGCATGCATATAATAAGGTAGTTGAAGCCATAAATGTGGATGTAGTCATCTGGGGAGAGCTTACAGTGCAAGGTGTTTATGATATGGGGTCCATGAACCAGCCTTTTTAATAATCACGTGTATGTATATACATGCACATGTGAATATTTCTCCAAGAAAAGCCATACTTTCATCAGTCACAACTGGATCAGAAAATTAAAACCTTAAGCAGTAGTGCTATATGAGAGACAAGGCCAAGGACATAAGCATTGAAAGGACAGATGGGATAGCACAATCCTCCAAGTTGGTTGGAGGAGACGCTAGAGAATGAGTGTGTGAGGCGCTTCAGGGGCTCTGGATCCCAGATGCTGCATGCAGACAGAGTGGGTGCACCCTCCTTCACTCTGTGGGTAAGGATGAGCTTAGAGGCAGAATGCTCAGGGTTACAGAAATACTGCAAAAGGAAGACTGAAAACTCTCCTTAAGCCTATACTCACACTCCCACTTCTACAGAGTTGAGAAGCAGAAGAAGGAGGACATTCGAGAGAGGCTCTCCGCAGGTCAGGGGC
>NW_020172589.1:120108-151612 GCF_003031525.2 Neophocaena asiaeorientalis asiaeorientalis
GGGTGGTGCCGATTAGTCCTTACAAAGCCGTGTGCTCCAGTTAGGAGCTGCACGCCCACTTCTCTCACTTAGCTGGTATAAGGTGTTAGCCTCAACGTACTGATGGGGAAAATCTGGCTCAAAATTCAGTGTTAGGACAGTAGTAAAACACAAGCCAGATTTGGGTTTTCTGATTTCAGCACAGTATGGAATAGGAGTCATGCAACATAAGAACTCGAAGGGTCTTCGAGCAATCTAGTTCTCTTCCCTCTTTCACCGATGGAAAAATTAAGTCCCCAAAGGGTGAAATGACTCACTCAGGACCCTAGAGCAAAAAGGAAAGAACTGGGTTTCTTTATGCTTTAAGACTTTCCGTAAGGACAGATACTTTTGTCTGATGGGGAAAATGAATGACTGAATCACCCTCCAAATGTAAAGAGATGGTATTGTAAAGCTCACTGGTGACCTGAATGTGTTCCTTAGTTAGAAACCCTGCCCCCTTACACTTGAATAATTTATACACAGTAGTATTTTATTAGCATAACAATTTATTAGCAGACAAATGAAGTGACACCTCTAGATCACAACACATATAGGATCTTATATAATAAACATCACAAATAGATCCCAGATGAAAACGATCTGCTATTAACCAATTCCCCATCTCCTGCAATAGGCTGTAATCCATTAATAACTCATCCTCATCCCATAAAGGGTTAAGCAAGATTTATGTGGAATAGCATCAAGGCACTTGCTTTAATTTAAAAAGATATACATGGTATAAAACATATTCCCCAAAGTCATTAGCCTTGAATAAATTGTAAAAAAAAAAAGGCAGTATACTTTTTTAGTGAATAAACAAGACTGAGATTTTAAGTTCATTCACCTCTCACCTGATATTGTCTTGATTTGTATACAAAATTGCAGAGGAGACCAAAAACCGTAGCGTTTTATACAGACTGGTTTGTTCACACTAATTTTTGAGAAATCATGGCAGCATCAGAACTCAAACAGTAACTTCCCAACTGATTTGAATTGAAAAGGCAAGAGCAGTTTCATTCCAAGTAACTTATTATTTTAGGGATGGGGAATGGGGTGTGGGAAAAGAACTTCCCTAAAATAAGTTTCTTAAAACTGCAGTTAAAAACCCTTTCTGGCTAAGGCTGCTTGTCTGTTTGCCAAGTGAAAACCTTCAGTTAGAAATTCTGTTGTTGGTATTTTTAAGAAGATTATAATTATTTGGCCAATTTTGGAGCCATAATTCAAATCCAAGAAAGGTTATACAATGTTCCAGCATAGATTTACAAACATGGTAGCTCCAATAAAAGCATTTAGTGTCCTTCATCATTCCAGTTTTCATAATTCAATATCTCCTTCCTATTTTATATCACTAGGAGAAAAATAAAATACATGCCAAAAACTCCACTATTTGGTATAACTGTATTTAACATGTTTACTTTAAAATTTCAGGTGCAAAACCCTGTTTTAAAAAAGAGTCCTTGTCAGGATAAAAATAACCTTATAAAAATAAATTTCTCCCACTCCTACATCTAAATTCTCCATTTCTAAAGTTACTAACATTCAAAAGAAAAAACCCCTAAAATTGTATACTTACAGTATTTTACTTTAATAATAGGCTATGATAACAAACTAGCTGGTATATTATTTTGGCCTATTGCATTATAATTTTCATTCTTGTTATTAGCACTCAAATGAAAAATGAATGATTCCACTCACGATTATCTAAAATCCTTACACCAAAAAAAAAAAAAAAGCCAAATTAGTTCAGAGCCTAAAGGCCTTCTAGATCCAATTTCTTCCTTTTTGCAGTTCTTAAAGCCCAATTTCAAATAAGGCATCACTAGAACAGATAAAACAGTAGAAGAAAAAAAAGAGAAACAGTAAAGAACAGAAAAATTAAGCAAAGTCTAAATCCTATCGGTAGGATTCTTACCTTGTCACTGTGCAATCATTCCTTGAATAGACCAGGGGCGTCCTTGTTCGCCTCAGCTGCCTGCCTCCTGCTCAGACCTCAGTCCAAGCTCAGCCTAGCCCCTCCATAAAGCACCTCCAAGCGTCGCCATGTGTTACTAAAAGAGTTAGCATATAGCCCACCTACTGGATTTAGTACTGTAGTCCCAGCACCTGGCCCAGGGCCCTAGACTCCTGCATAGGTCCTCAGGAAGAATTTGAGGTATTGTCTACATTGATGTTATGGCTCATCTATAGCAACACAGAGAGGAAAACAATTCATTAAGAACATTAATAAGGATCACAAAGCTTGAATTTATCATTATAACTTCTAGGCTCAATTTAAGCTCCCAAGAAATTCACTGTAACACTTTTCTTACTTTTATATTAAGATCCGGGCTAACACCCAGACTGTGTGATCTTAAATGACAAATTACTAAGAGAACACCCACGCAGAGAATTACTGTTCTTGTTAAAATGTGGTCATTAGCATTAGAATAGCCTAATGAACTCATCTGACACCCTGACACAGTTCAAAGATCACCATTTACCATGCTATAAATTTACCAACAAATTTTGGCTTCAGTCTACTAACGTTTAAAAGCTAAGTCAGACTATCCAAATTGTGTTTTCCTTTGATCCTTCTTTAAAAAAAAAAAAAAAAGTCAACTAGGCATCTGTCAATTTTACTACCATCAGAGGCTACAGTCACTCAGTCTAGTGCTCTGGAGTAGGTCAACCCGGGCTTTGGCCCCAACCTTGGCTACCAGCTCTTTCAGCTTTGGTGAACCTGTGCCCTCCCCTTCTGGAAGCAGAATCCAGTTCTGAGCTTGCTTTCAAACTAAGGTGCGGCTCTTAATCCTGGTCTTCCTACTGTTGTGCGTGGCTAACCAGGGATTGGATCCTATTCAACTGAGTCCCTCTCTTTTATCCCTTGTTTGGTCAGAGATAGTCTTTTCAATGGTCTATTCCCTTCATCTGTCTCTTGAATGTTACCCTTAGTCTCTCGGTGCACTGGCCCACTCCACCCCTCTGGTTGTTTTAACCATCAAGAGCGTACACATATTTCAATTAAACGACCAATTTAAGATATTCAGAATTTTGTACATTTATCAATAAGCAATGCAAATATGCTTCATTTAGACTCTAAAGTTTAGAGTAAGCATGATATCTTCATATCAGTAAAGTATGTAAAATATCACCTAAGGAATTAAAGTCCAAACCCTTGAGTAAGAAAGCAAATGAAAAATGTTAGTTTTATTGGTGAATTAGATTTTAGTTTCAGGTTTGATTCCTTTAAATACCAGCAATCAAAAAATCTGAACATGTAAGTATAGGCAGACTTCAAACCAGGCAGAGAAGGTAAGATTTAAATTCTAGTGATACCTTAAATATTTTTACAAATGGCTTTCAAAAGCGGGAGCGGAATCTCTTGTTTGTTTGGGTAGATGGGAGAAGAACAAACCAGAACACAATTCAAGGATCTGCTAACTGCAAAAAGTTCCAGAATTGCTTATATCCACGTTATGGACAGAAATGGCAGGTAAAAGACAAACCCTGTTACTGTGTTCTTTTAAGAGATTTTCCAAATTCTATGCTTTTTTTTTTTTTGCTGTGTTAGGGTTTGCTAAATTATAGAGTCGTCTTGAACATGTACTCATTACTCTGTCACATGGCACTGGATATCTACAATGATCTGGATTCAAACCTGGCTTGTGGAGGTACAAGAGGGGTTGGAAACAAATGACAACCAAGACACTCTGATTTTACTATTACTATTCATAAGACTGGAGAGAAACAGCAAATACTGGCTACAAACAATAAGCAAAAGACACAAATACAAACAGCAGTTAACATTTCTGAAATTCTAGACTTAAGTTCTAAAAGGATGTTAAAACTCAGGACACTATTACATTTAATCATGATGTCAGTCACCTCAAAGACAGAAATCTAGCTCCTAAGAAATTGCTTTGTTTTAATAACAGACAGGCATTTTTCATGTAAACTGATGGGCAGAGTTCTACCAAAAGAAGAGCAACACTTGCAGTTTATGGAGCCAACAAGAAAGGTGGTTCAAAGTCTTCCACTCCAACAGATGCCCTACACATAGGCTTTGCTTCTTTTTTTTTTGGCTTTGCTTCTTATAAATATTTAAACTGTTTAGAATGTAGGAGTGGGTTAAAAATGGTTTTTCACTTTTGCAATTTTTATCTTGTTTGTTTAAAATGGTGTGCTAAATGTTTCAATTTCACATCAACTAGTCCTAACTTTGGAAAACCTGTGTATTTTTTTCCCTCGCCCTTGGAAGTACAGATACAGAACTATAAGCTTTCAATGTCAGACATATTTGCTTTTGAAAAGGAAGTATTTCTGGGCCAAAACCTGTGACCAGCTATCATAAATAATACACCCACAGAACTTAGGTTGTATAAATGTGATGCTTCTAAATTCTCTTACGTAATAGTTTGAGGTGGCCTAAAGAGTTAAATGCTGTCACTGTCATCAATATTTATTGTACAGCAATAGGGTACATGGCAGTAAGCATTAGCTTTGTTTCACTAAAACATCTACAATTATTGATGTTCTTTTGGAAGCACTCTTATCACTTCTATGAATTCTTTTCCATTGGTTATAATAAATTTTTCTTGCGGAGTAAAGATGAACAGCAGCTTCTCAAATATGAGAAAGACTGTCAATTCCCAGCTGACCCTTGCTAAAATACAATGGGAAAGAAAAAAAAAATTCACTGCTAAATCAACAGTCTTAAGGGAAGCTGTCAGTCATTCCTTTTTGTAATTTGTCCTGAACAGTTTGCCTCAAGCTCATTTAAAAGGCTACATAAAATCGCTGAGTCAGCATTTTGCCTTTTATCTGGCAAACTTGTCACTCACTGGTAATCAGACATAGCAGTTTAGGACAGATTCCATGGGAAACACACTAAATGACTGAAAGTTAAAACAGAGCTTAATGGTAGAGAAATACTCAGAAACAGGGACAGATAGGGATCACAGAAGAGACAGAGGATTCTCATTATGTTGGCTGATGATGAAGAGCTCTTTTCTTACCTACTTACCCTAAACAAAAAGGCTGACTAAAAACATCAAATGTATCACCAATAGCGTTCTGTATAATATGGGGCTGGCTGGTAGGATTTCACAAACCTGCTCAGCCATCAGACTCCTGATAAGATTGTGCCCGAGAGGAATGGTGCTTTCTTATTAAAAGCCAGAGATCCGACTGCCATCTGGGGCGCAAAGACAGGGAATAGAGAATTACAAGTGAGAACAAGCTTGTCTAGTTACTACCGTTACCCCAGAAGCCTCTTGACCTGCTGTTAGGAGAGCACACACAACATTCTCTCCCTACTTCCTTTCTACTCCCTCTCCAAAGAGCCATGCCAAACAGGCTCCAGCACTTCTCATGTAAATGCCAACTTTACCCCTTTACCTCCTGGAGAAGGAACGGTCCAGATGCAAATCTCCTAAAACAAGATGGTAATTAAGTTTTGGGGCTACTTTACAGTTCAATTCAATAGATATTTATTTAATTCCAAGAATATCTCATATCTGCAAGAAAGCTTAAAAGCACAATCTTTTCTTCTTTTTGATTCTGCCTAACTAAAAGCTCTGCTGCATCCGTGTATCTACAAAGGCCATCAGTTTCAAAGGAAGAATTCTGTCGAGCCAAAAGGTTAAGATTTCTAGTGTGCAACAATTTCCAGTTCCACAGCATAAAATGTTAAAAAACTTGAAATTTTAACCTCTGGGGCTAGACAGTGTTCTTCCTTCTATTTACTTTCTCAATCAATCACTGGAAAAACTCAGACCATTGGGAACATATATATCTTTCCGATTTTGAGAGTCTTCTGCAAAAGTCATTGCTTCATATACACTATAAAACAGAAGGTTTTCTTCTTCCTTTTTGCAGTACTCTCCCCGGGCCAGGGAATCCCTCACAGAGGGATTGCACTGAGCCAGCAGAACCTGGATGCCAATGGCTTCATAATCTCTGCGAACTTCTTTCAGTGTATGGATCCCTGCTGTATCTAAAAATTGTATTGCACTACAGTCAACCACTATGGTATGGAACTCTAAGGGATCATGGGAAAGTTGCACTGAAACTTCATCCCGGATTCCACTGAGAGTTGCTGTTTCCTTTTTGATCTTTTTCTTTACTGCCTTCTTCTGAGCTGCCTTTACTAAGACTGGGTTGAGAGTTTTTTTGTATAAGGAAGATTTAAAATATTCTTTGTTTATGTAGTAGAGAGGGGCTACAAAGCGGAAAATCTTGATGCCTGACTTAGCCTGAAGGTTCTTGTAGGCAGACATGGATTCAAAGATTTCAGACTCTTCCACCACACCAAGCAATGAAGTCTCTGGCTTCTGAGTACGGAGGATGACACAAAACAGAGAAAAACAAACCCCAACGAGCAGGCCTATTTCAGTACTTATCAGTGCAGAGGACAGCATAGTAACAAACCAGATAACTGTATCCATTCTGCTAATCCTCCACATCTCGGGCAGATCCTTAAATTTACGTAGGGCTCCCCGGAGATTCACAATAGTGATCACACCAAGGACACTTTTCTGAAGGGAATAGAATAAAGGAGCTATTACCAAGAGGACCAACAAAAGAACCAGAGCTGTCACCACACCAGAAAGCTGACTTTGACAGCCTGTGGATTCTTTAACCAATGTCTTTGCAAGAGCTGCACTAGTAGCAAAGCAGTGGAAGAAGGAAGGAATGATATTGCAAAAGCCGATGGCATACATTTCCTGATTAGCTTTGACTGTGTAGCCATGTTTCTTGGCAAACATCTCAGAAAGCGATACAGTAATAGCGAACCCAATGATAGAAATAGCTATTGCATCTACAGCCACATTAGGAATTAAGTTCCAGTCCGGTGCTTTGGGTGGCAAAAACCCAGTGGGAATATGTCCAGCAATACTGGTATTGTATTTCTCATTTAGTTTTCCAAAATGAGAGACTAATGTGGCTGCCACAACAACAAAGAGTTCAGTAGGAATAGGTGCCTTAAGTTTGGACTTGAGGCGCTCATTGAGTTCTTTGGTTGGCAAAAGAACCAAAAGGCACAAAAGGCTGGTGATGAGATCACAGATATTGGTCTTATGGATGTTTCTGAAGATATGTATCCAAGTAGTGATGAGTGATCCCACACCACTACTCCGAGGAAGGCTGAGTCCAAGGAGATACTTGGCCTGAGATGTTAGAACTGTGAAGGAGGCACCAGTGACAAATCCACTCAGCAAGGCATCTGAGAGGTAGACTGAAACAAAGCCCACTTGAAAGAAGCCCATCGCTACCTGGAAGGAAGGATATACAGGTGTTAAATATAAATGGAAAAGAGCTTCTAAATCCTGTATTCCCCTGGTATCTCTTTGTGTGAAGACATACCGTCAGAGCACCACAGAATGTCAGAGCTAGAAAAAAAACACAATCATTTATCAGTCCTCTCATTTTACAAAGAGAGGTCTCATTTTACTGACACTCAGAGGGCTAAGCAACTTGCCCTTACTGACTAGCCCAGACAAGAGCTTAGGATTCCTACCTTCTTGCACAATGTTTCTTAAACTTGAATAAGGTTCAGATCGCTTTGAAAAAGAAAAAAATTTCTCAAGGATCCATGAGAAATGATAAAAACACAAGTTGGAAAAATTCTCATTTAAAAAACATGTATTTTTCTTTAAATTACATGTCATTACTGTAAAAGTAAAGTTTTAACTGATAAAACAAAAAACTAGATTCACATCAAAATAGAATCACACTTTAAAAATTATTATAGAATTCTTTAATCTAACTTCAAACTGAGAGACTCTTTTCATCCAATGCATATGTGCTTATGCCATACTGCCTCCCATGTTAATTCTATATCCTCAAAGATATAGCATTTTCTTTCTTTCTTTTTCCTCTTCCCAATAATTCCTCAGAATTGTATCGCGCCCTTCCTCATTCTTGGTGAGGCACACTAACAGAAAAGCACAAATGAACTCTGAGGAGCACAACTCTTCTACACACCAGTCCCTTCTCCCTCTCCTTCTATCCAAGCACCTAGTAAAGTGAGCTACTCTTCCCCCTCCTACATTGGTTCCACATGTCTGTGACAGAGAAGAGGTTCAATGTGGGCGCTGACTCCTGAATGCCAAAAGGCAGAGGCATGATGAAAATGGCAGATTAGTGGATTCTATGGGAGACCCAAAAGAATTTCATTTCTAATCCTTCTCCTGGCTGATAGCATGAAATAGTGGTCCCCAACTTCTTCCCTTCCCAGCAGTCCAGGAAAACTACTATCTTTAGTGAGAGTCACTCATTAGAGCAGCAATTCTAGAACAAGGGGGGAAGTCATCTGTAGTCTGAAAAACTCTTGCACTCTTCCTCTCCCAACCCCCATTCTGTTGCCCTCCTCCCTGTTAGTGCTGACTCTGCCAATAACCAACCACAAGTAACTTCAAGCAAATCTGATAGCTCTCGACATACAAAATTAAGAAGTTGTACTAGGTGGTCTGAGGTCCCTTTCTGGTCTGAATTTTTACAATCAAATAATTGAATTCTGGCTGACTGAAATTCATGGGTTAAGAGGCTGCCTAGGGTTGAGAAAATAGAAGCAGCCTTATCTTACCTGTGGAGTCAAACCAGGGTTTAAATTTTGGCTCTACCTCTTCCATATCCTGAGCATTCAATAAAAGATAGCTTTAATTATTATGATTGCTAAGTTCCCTTACAGATCTGAGATCTCATGCATAGTGATTTCTTTTGCCAGAAACAACCACTTATTCCACTGTTTCTTACCTGATAAACTCCAGCCATAAAGGTTACAGTGCTGCCAACTATAATTGCATAGCAACTTTTGTCACATATCTTGCCTGATGGCTGGCTTAATGATGTGCTCTCATTTGAAACCACTCCTAAAGAAGCGGCAACATGGGCAGTGTCATAGCCAGCTTTGTATAGTTCTCGGTCAACTACTTCACCAATCATAAGGCACAGTACTCCAAAAATGCCCACAGAAATGTGACGGGAGGTACCCAGTAGGAAATAAATGAAGCTGGCAAAAAAAGATGTGTACAGACCATAGACAGGTTCTTGGCCAGCCAGGAGAGAATAAGCAATGGATTGGGGCACCAATAAGATGCCCACAATCAAGCCAGACATCACATCTCCTAAAATGTTTTTCTTCAGATTATATTTTGGGAGCCACTGCAAAACAGGAAGGAAGCCGAAAATGATATTTCTGGCTTTGTTTGAACTGCACTGGCAACTCTTCTCTAGTTTTTTGATGACAAATTGCTTGAAGTTAGTATCCGGTTTCTCTTGAGGCTCCAAATGGATCCTAGCATGAGGTCTGCATTGATCATTGGTCTCAAATTGCTGGAAGTCATTACATGATTCCTCTTCATGCTCCAGATGGATCCTAGATGGAGGACTGTATTGGCCATCTTGCTCTTTATTTTTCAAAGACATTTCTGGAGATAGATGTTTCAGCCTCCTACCCCAGAGAAAATACGAGGGTTAACTGATTAAGTAATTCTCAGTACTCACACATTTTAACAGTCCTACTTGTCATTCATGAGAGTTAAGAGGAGTTCACTTGGGGGTAGTATCTTATATTCACTTTCCTTAGTTGAGCCTCATTTGTCTTGATCCAGGAAAAAAGAATCAGACCAAGTTAAAGCAAATAAGTCACTGAGCACAGGACTTCCCAAAAGTATAAACTATCAAGGATTCTTCTCCATCTCTGCCTGGCTCCTCCTGAAATTTTTTTCCCCAGAAACGGTACTGGGGTAGCCTGTCTCCTTTCTATATGCTACTAACAGTCTTATTTTCAGATTTTTCACGTCCATGAATACTGCAGAAGAGGATCTGGTCTCAAACCTTGACACCTACCTTACCTGCAAAAGTCCCTGAAACAAGGAAGATGGTTTTTTTGTTTTTGTTTTTTCAGGGGGTGGGTCCTTTTTAAGATAACCTACTAGTTGTTGAAAATAAACAGAAAGAAAATGTGAGTGACAGAGTAAAGGTATGTTTTGAGAAAAAAAAAAAAAACTAGCACAGAATGCATTTGTGTCTTTGAACAACATGCTCTGGTTTGGTAGCAAAGAAAAGAGAGAAGCTGATAAGCGACTGCTGAAGGAAAGAAACATCAACAGCATGCAGTAGGCTGATGGGGCAAGCGTCTGATCTCTGAAAGGTTTTGTTCTATTCTACTTTGTTCTAGTATAGAGTCATATCTGCCCTAAGGGCAGGATCTATATTCATGCAAAGAAAGATTCGCTTTACTATCCTAAGTATACACTCTAAAACATAAGCTGAATAGAGGAATAATGTTGCCCAACACTTCAACTAGGAGGAGATCCAGGTGATACTGCATCTCCGGGTCCTAAACTATAAAACTACTGCCATAAGACCTACCGCTAAGAACTACAGGAAAACAAAGAAGGTAAAAATAAGCAAAAAGAGAGGAGGGACAACAAAAAATAAGTCTTGTAATAAGAGTAAAAGAGAAGGAAAAAGAAACAGACCTTCAGAGGAACAGAGTGTAAACTGCCAAACACTTCACGAATCAGTGGCTTTGCGTTGGCTGTTTGCTTAGCTTAGAATGGCCATCCAACTCTCTATCAAGACCCCAATCATTTTTAAAACCCAGTTAAAATGCTCTCTCTTCTTCAAAGCACTGACCCCAGCCCAAATGAATCTGTGTCCCATAGCACTTCACGCCTCTGTTACAGTACTAATCATACTTTTGTATTTAAGGAAGAGTCTCTCCAGGTCCTGGAGGAAAGGACATCTTGTTCATCATTGGAATCATCGACAACGTACGGTAACTCTGAGGTATCAGGCTTACAAAATATTTGAATGAAGGAAATAATAAATGAATAAACAAATTTATGACTGTGGCCAATAAGAGATAAAATATATTAGACAAAGGACTCGGGTAGTTTCCTGCCTCAGAACTGACAGAAGGATAGGCTCTTGTGAGGTTCTATAAGCCTAATGTTGCCGAGGTGCCATAATCCAGGACCCATGACCCATTCAAGAACACAATATTTGTAAAAGTAACCCACATTAATTTTGTTTAGGATAAAAGGGCTATAGCTGGTCATCCCACTGAACAAGAGTAAAACAGTAGTTACACTGATGGTCTTGTTAAATAGATAAGGAAGAAAAGAACATTTAGATTTAGATGACCACTTACCCTGGGTAAGTCAATCAGATTGGTGAATACACACAGCAGCTCTTCATTCCTCAGTGCAACTGGTCTATAACTCTCTTCTCACTTCCTACTTTCACGCCAAGCTAGTTTGAGTGCATTCCTTATGTCCTTCTATTTTGGAATAGTTCTTAGTGAGTTCTGGGCCAAAACGCTTTTCCAAACCTAAAAGAGGCATAAGAAAAAACTAACAAAATTCAAATCTCACCCTATATGGCAGCTAGCTGGAAAGTAAAAAGATAAAAATTAATACTAGAAAGTGCAACAGGATGATGGAAACTGTAAGAAAGAACTGAAATGTAATACTAAAAGTGAAAAACGTGGTAACAGAGATAAAGAATGCCTCTGACAGGACCATCAAACCTGACAGAGCCAAAGAGAGAATCAATGAAATTGAAGATAGGTCGATAGACATTACCCACACTAAAACAGAAAAACAATTTTAAAAAAATGAAAAATAATAATTTAAGAGAAAATCCAAGAGCTGTGGGATGTATTAAACAAACTAACTTATGCATAATTAGAATCCCAAAAAGAGAAGACAGAGAATGGGTGGAAGGAATATTTGAAGACATAATAGCCAAGAATTTTCCAAAATTAATGACAGATACCAAACTATAGATCCAAGAATCTCTGAGAATACCAAGAAGGACAAATACAAAACCAAACCAAACAACACAGCACCACACACCTACACATATCATATTCAAACTGCTGAAAACAAAAGACAAAGATAAAATTCTAAAGACAGCCAAAGGAAAAAAAAGAAAAAACACACTACATACACAGGAACAAAGATATGAATTACAGCAGACTTCTTATTGGAAACCATACAAGCCAGAAGATGGAGTGATACCTTTATCACAGAAATATAACTGTCAACCCAGAATTCCATCCCCAGAAAAAATATTTTTTGAAGGATGAAGAAGAAATAAAAACTTTCTCAGACCAACACTAAGAGAATTTATTGCCAGCAGACCAGCACTACTACACACACACACACACACACACACACACACACACACACACCCCAGACAAAAACTCAGGTCTACACAGTACACAACAAATAAAGTCTAAGAAATGGAACAAATGAAAACAATATTTATTTTTAACTAAAAAAATATTTAATTGCTCTAAAAAAATAACTGTCTAACTCAAAAATAGAAATGCATTTTTACAGCACATGCAAAATAAAATGCACAAAACAAGAGCATAAAGAATGGTAGGGGGAATTAAGAATTGTAAGGTCTTATACTATATATGAAGTAATATAATACTATTTGACTGGGCATATACCCTGAGAAAACCAAAATTCAAAAAGAGTCATGTACCAAAATGTTCATTGCAGCTCTATTTACAATAGCCCGGAGATGGAAACAACCTAAGCGCCCATCATCGGATGAATGGATAAAGAAGATGTGGCACATATATACAATGGAATATTACTCAGCCTTAAAAAGAAATGAAATTGAGCTATTTGTAATGAGATGGATAGACCTAGAGTCTGTCATACAGAGTGAAGTAAGTCAGAAAGAAAAAGACAAATACCGTATGCTAACACATATATATGGAATTTAAGGGGGAAAAAATGTCATGAAGAACCTAGGGGTAAGACAGGAAGAAAGATGCAGACCTACTGGAGAACGGACTTGAGGATATGGGGAGGGGGAAGGGTGAGCTTTGACAGGGCGAGAGAGAGTCATGGACATATACACACTAACAAACGTAGTAAGGTAGATAGCTAGAGGGAAGCAGCCGCAAGGCACAGGGATATTAGCTCGGTGCTTTGTGACAGCCTGGAGGGGTGGGATAGGGAGAGTGGGAGGGAGGGAGACGCAAGAGGGAAGACATATGGGAACATATGTGTATGTATAACTGATTCACTTTGTTATAAAGCAGAAACTAACACACCATTGTAAAGCAATTATACCCCAATAAAGATGTTTAAAAAAAAAATACTATTTGAAGGTAGGCTCTGATTAAAGATGTACATTGTAAACTCAAGGGTAACCAATAAATGTTTTAAGATATAAATGATAAGCTAATTGTGGAGACAAAATAGAATCATAAAAAACTCTCAATTAACCCAAAAGAAGAATGAGACCCAAAACAGAACACATTGAAAACAGCTAGCAAGATGGTAGAATTTAATCCAAACATATTAAAAAAAACCACATTAAATGTGAATAGTCGGGGCTTCCCTGGTGGTGTGGTGGTTGGGAATTCGCCTGCCAATGCAGGGGACACGGGTTCGATCCCTGGTCCGGGAAGATCCCACATGCCAGGGAGCAACTAAGCCCGTGCGCTGCAACTACCGAGCCTGCGCTCTAGAGCCCGCGAGCCACAACTACTGAAGCCCGCGTGCTGCAACTACTGAAACCTGCGTGCCTAGAGCCCGTGCTCCGCAACAAGAGAAGCCACCGCAATGAGAAGCCCGTGCACTGCAACGAAGAGTAGCCCCTGCTCACCGCAAGTAGAGAAAGCCCTTGCACAGCAACAAAAACCCAACGCAGCCAAAAATAAAATATTTTAAAAATGTGAATAGTCTAAACATGCCAATTAAACAGATTGCCAGATAAGATTTAAAAAATAAGACCCAACTATATGCTGTCTATAAGAAACCCACATTAAATATAAAGATATAGATAGATCATAATAAAGTGAAATGTCTTTACCAATTTAGTAATTCATTTAGCTTGTGTAAGTGACTGAGCCAGATAATAAAATCCAGATTTTAAGACTCCAAGAATAGCTCTTTTGTTGAGCATGTTACTATTCCTATCACCTACCTAATTAGCTTTCTCTAACTTCAGGTACTTCTAAACACTTTGAAATTCAGTTATCCTACACATCCCAGTTTCCCCTACCTGCTACCCAAAATGACCTGGCACTGACATCTACAAACTTGTGCCCAACTCTCCTTTCTCTATACTCATGGCCATAGTCCTTTTCCATCTCCAGCTCTCAAAAAATTAGGTATTCACTCACAAACAGTCCTAGAAGTGGAAATGATTTAGCCATCAGTCTGAATCCAAAAACCATCTATAGTCTTTTACTGATCCTAGTCACTCCTTAAAATTCTCCTCAAAACTACTTTTTTTCCCTTTTTTCAAGGCTACTTTAAAACCCCAAACAATATAAAACTACATTAAAAATTATCTTAAACTAAATTGTAGGTATGACCTCCATACAAATTAAGCTCCTTGAGAGCAAGCTCCATTCTGTTTCATCTTTGTACCCCCTGAAGTGTCCAAGTACATGCTTTCAAAAATAGAAATGAAAAATATTTGCTAACCAAATAACTGAAATACAGAAAAAGTAGGATGCAAAGCAATATTTATTTTCAGGTGGAAATATCTACTCTGGAACAAATTTTTCAAGTATCCCTTTTTGCACAAAAATCCTCTCATTCCCCCAAGCCTGTTACTGCTTTCAATTACAGTACTCACCAATTGCTTCATGAAAAATGAAGTTACAGTGTTTATCCTTGAAATACAGTCTATAGCCAGACTCCCATTTTCAGAAAGTTGGAATACATACTACATATTCCATGAAATTCAGTAAAATAGGATTCTCCTGTATCATCTAGGGTAGTTTCTCCCTTTATCAACATTGATAATTGAGAGTGAAGAAGAGAAAGGTTCAAGAAGAAAACACTTGAACCTTCCACATTACATTGCAGGAACTGGAGGAAAAAAATCAACAAAACATTTGAAAAATACATTTACATATTCATATATTAAAGTATAATGGCAGTGCAGGCAACACAAAAAGGAAAAACATTTCTGTACTTTTTTCTTTAATTAGGCACATGCAGTGTGACTGCTTAGAAAGCTGTCTTATCCTGGTGACTAAACAGCAGCACTGGCACTGTTTCCCGTGTGAATTACCGAGAGTCTAAGAGAACTGAACTAAAAGAGAGGGATATCCCTTCTATGTAAGCCTGACAGCGGTCAGCCAACTTCTTTTGGAAATTTTGCAGATATAAGAGAAACAATGTCTACTTTTGGTAAGTAATTACAGCATATAATTTTAACCAATAATGCATATGAAACAGTTTTGCAATTTGTGAAACTGAAATGCCTTTTTGGAAGGCAACAGTGTTCAGAGATTGGTAAAGTCTGCCTCTGAAACATAACGATTCCATATTCATGCTCTGCTCTGTGTATGTATGCCACAACTCCCTGCTACATAGAACTGAAGCTGCCAACTACTAGGATCAGAGCATCTAAGCAGGGAAGAAATCTGCAAGAGACAGAGCAGTTTAGAAAGGCTTCCAGGGAACAACATATCTCACCTGGGATCTGAAGTCTGGGTCGGAGATGAAAGAATGAGGGAAGGACTTGGAAAACGGATGAGGGAAAAGAAAACACAACTAGCAATAGTTCTGGGGTTGGAGGGAAAGAATGAGAAATAGTATGATACGTTTAGAGCACCAGATGCATATGGAAGATCAATGAGAGAGAAAGTGGCAAAGGTGCCTAGGGGAGATTCTGGAAGGCTTTTATGCCAGGTTAAGAAAGGCAGACTTTCACCTGCAGACAGTGCGTAGGCCCTGAAGGTTTTCGAGAAAATCACTTACTGTATCACTCATTTGACAATAATTATCTTATTACATCTTCTGGTCTGTTATGTTATTCAATTCTTTTTCAAGCAAGCAAGTAATATTTTCCTTTTTTGCCCTTTATGAATAAAAATTAAAAAAAAATTAGCTTAAGATTTTTTTTTATTTTTATAAATTTTTTATTATTTATTTTTGGCTGCATTGGGTCTTCGTTGCTGCACGCGGGCTTTCTCTAGTTGCAGCGAGCGGGGGCTACACTTCATTGAGGTGCGCTGGTTTCTCTCACTGTAGTGACTTCTCTTGCTGTGGAGCACAGGCTCTAGGTGCGCAGGCTTCAGTAGTTGTGGCTCGTGGGCTCTAAAGTGCAAGCTCAGTAGTTGTGGCGCATGGGCTTAGTTGCTCTGCGGCATGTGGGATCTTCCCGGAACAGGGATCGAACCTGTATCCCCTGCATTGGCAGGTGGATTCTTAACCACTGCGCCACCAGGGAAGTCCCTAAGATTATTTTAGAAAAAAAACTAAACTAAACCATAAACAGGTAAAACCAAGACAGAGTCTCCATTTACACTGTTCCATCTGATCCTCCAACTCACTGTTGTCAGACAAGTTCAGGGAAGATAACAGCATTGTAAGGCCCGGGAAGCTAAGGATGAGCAAAGGCTTCTGTATCCATCTCCATCCCACTTACAGGTGCTTGCAACCAGGACAGCTGGAGCCCAGGCCACTGTTCCTTCGCCCTAGACTAGGAAGTTAATACTGTGAGAGGACTGCCCCCCGCCAGAAATGAAAATTCAGACCCATCTTTGTTCCGTGAAGTGCCAACAAGCCTTCCAAGGATGGATTGGTTAACTTTCTATGTGAGCTCCTAGAGACTGGGTACTGGCCTGCTTATTACTGTAAGCTAACCACTGTGCTAGACACAATGCATCAGAACCTAGACTACAAATCTAGGAGTCAATATTTCTTTTCCTTATCCCCACCCGACTCCCACATACAGTCCATCAGTAAGTCCTGTCTTCCCTGCCTTGAGTAATAAATCCATCCTCTCCCCACTGCCCAGAGTATCTGGAATCCAATCACTTCTCACTACCCTCCACCATCAGATCTCACATGGGCTACTCCAATAGCTTATAATACCTGAACCCTGCCCACCTCTCCACCCTCATTTCCTACTGGCCTTCTTGCTGTTCCTGGAACATGGCAAGTTGATTCCCTTCTTAGGGTCTTTGCACTTGCTCAAGTTCTCTGCCTGGAACAATCACACCCTCAGATCTCTGCAGGCCTTTTCTCATCCTTCATGCCTCAGCTTATATATCCTCTCCATACAATGGCCTTCCTTGACCATCCCAAATAAAATAATACTGCCACTCCATCATTCCCTAAACCCTCATCTAGCTTTATTTTCTTCACAGCATTTTCATAGAGACTTTTGAAAATTATATTATGTATTTAAACTTTTTAAAAACTATTATTTATAGTCTTTCTCATATCTACTGTATCCCCAGTACCAAGAACAATGCTTAGCACATAGTAGGAGATCAGTAAATTCTTACGAAAATGAATAAGAAACTCAGTTTCTACCCACAATCAGTGGGTTAAGACAGATTTATAAACAGATAAATTATAACATTCTAAGTGCCATAACAGAGGTTTGGCATACTCTGAGAGAGCAGAGAATAGGCTGTAGGCCAATGTGTGGAAGTTGCAAAGTAAGAAAAGAAAGGAAACTCAGGCAAGTGGAGGGTCCCAGGAAAACCCAAGACCCAGGAAGAAGTCACCTAGATTGCCAGATTCCTGGGGTGAAACTGCATTAGGTAAGACTGGAGTGAGGGACTTCCCTGGTGGCACAGTAGTTAAGAATCCACCTGCCAATGCAGGGGACACGGATTCAATCCCTGGTCTGGGAAGACCCCACTTGCTGTGGAGCAACTAAGCCTGTGCGCCACAACTACTGAGCCTGCACCCTAGAGCCCGTGTGCTGCAACTACTGAGCCCACATGCGGCAACGACTGAGCCCGCATGCTGCAACTACTGAAGCCCGCGTGACTAGAGCCTGTGCTCCGCAGCAAGAGAAGCCCACTCACCGCAACAAAGAGTAGCCCCCCCGCGCCGCAACTAAAGAGAGCCTGCATGCAGCAATGAAGACCCAACGCAGCCAAAAATAAAATTAAAAAAAAAAAAAAAAGACCGAGTGAAAGACCAGTTTCTTATGTAATCCCTTGTCAGCCTGGACTTCATCCTGTAAACTACAGCTGACAAAGGCATAAATTCCAAGACAGGGCAGGAACGGAAGTTTGACATTTCAGTGGTGCAATTAGACACAAGATGGTGCTTAAAGGAGATGGACACGTCTAACATGAATTCTGTTAGGTGGACCACACAAAAGGATAGTGCATGAGAATATGGAGGAGGAAATGGAAAGATAAGAAGCAACAAAAAGTTTGACTTACATTTCATAGGTTTGAGATTTCTATTAGATATCCAAATGAGAATGTCCAGTAGGCAATTAGAAATGGGGGTGTCAAGCATAGGAGAGAAGCCAAAATTGAAAAAATAAATGGGGAAGGGAAGAGCATATAGGTCATCAGCACATAAATAGTATCTCATTTTTCTCTGAATTCCCATTGTTTAGATGCTCAATAAATGTCAGATAAATGTATGCTTTATCTTCCCAACTAGATTAAAAATTATTCAAGGAGATATTTTCTGCTTTTTGTGAACTCTCACAGCACCCTGCATAGAACTGGGCACCCAGGAGGCACTTAGTAAGTCTTCTGTTGATGCATAGAGTGGTTTCTATTTTTAAAAGTTATTTTAACAAAAAAAAAATTTTTTTCAAGAAGAATTAACTGACTTTTGAAAGATAATTAATACATTGCGCTGGGAATGTAAAATGGTACAAACACTGTAGAAAACAGTTCGGTAGTTCCTCAAACTGTTAAACGGAATTACTATATGACCCAGCAATTACACTCTTAGGTATACCCTCAAAAGAACTGAAAACAGGGATCAAACAAATACTTGTACACAAACGTTCATAATAGTGTTATTCACAATAGTCAAAAGGTGGAAACAACCCAAGTATCCATCAACAGATGAATGGAAAAAAAATTATGGTCTAAGCCACACAATGAAATATTATTTAGCCATTTGAAAGAAATGAAGTTCAGGGATTTCCCTGGTGGTCCAGTGGTTAAGACTCCATGCTCCCAATGCAGGGGGTCCGGGTTCAATCCCTGGTCAAGGAACTAGATCCCACATGCCGCAACTAAAAAAGATCCCGCATGCCACAACTAAAGACCCAACGCAGCCAAATAAATAAATATTTAAAAATAAATAAATAAAAGAAATGAAGTTCTGATACTCTTCATCTACAACACTGATGAGTGAAAGAAGCCAGACACAAAAGGACAAATATTATATAATTCCACTTATATTAAATATCTAGAATAGGCAAATTCATAGAGACAGAAAATAGATTAGAGGTTACCAGGGACCGGGAGGAATGGAGAGTTATTGCCTAATTGTTATAGACTTGCTGTTTCAAGTTTTGGGAATAGATAGCAGTGATGGTTACAAAACATTGAGAATGTACTTAATGCTACTGAACTGTACCTTTAAAATGGTTAAAATGGCCAATGTTATGTTATATATATATTTTAACATACAGAAAGCCAGGAGAGAAAGCATAGTATTGCAAGGTTCTTACACTATACATGAAATGGTATAATGTCACTTGAAGGCAAACTGTGATAGTTAAAGATGCATACTATATTGGGACTTCCCTGGTGGTGCAGTGGTTAAGAATCCGCCTGCCAATGCAGGGGACACGGGTTCGAGCCCTGGTCGGGGAAGATCCCACATGCCACGGAGCAACTAAGCCCAAGCGCTACAACTACGGAGCCTGTGAGCTACAACTACTGAGCCTGCATGCCACAACTACTGAAGTCCACGTGCCTAGAGCCTGTGTTCCGCAAGAGAAGCCACCACAATGAGAAGCCCGTGCACCACAACGAAGAGCAGCCTCTGCTCGCTGCAACTAGAGAAAGCCTGCATGCAGCAATGAATACCCAACGCAGCCACAAATAAATAAATAAATTTTTAAAAAGATGCATACTATAAATTCTAATGCAATCCCATTAATAACGAAGAGTTATGGCTAATAAACAATGGAGATAAAATGGAATTACAGAAAATACTAAATAATCCAAAAGAAGACAGAGAAGGGGATATAAACAGCTACTATATAAAATAACCTCAATCTAAGGTTTGCGGAAAACTTGAGAAGTTTTTTTTTTTTTTTGGCTGCACTGGGTCTTTGTTGCTGCGCGCAGGCTTTCTCTAGTTGCAGAGAGAAGGGGCTGCTCTCCGTTGCGGTGCACAGGCTTCTCATTGCGGTGGTTTCTCTTGCTGCGGAGCACAGGCTCTAGGCGCGCGGGCTTCAGTAGTTGTGGCAGGCGGGCTCAGTAGATGTAGTACACGGGCTTAACTGCTCTGCAGCATGTGGGATCTTCCCGGACCAGGGCTCGAACCTGTGTCCCCTGCATTGGCAGGCGGATTCTTAACCACTGCACCACCAGGGAAGTCCCGAGAAGTCTTAGCATTAACCTAATATTAATGTGAACAAGTCATCTACCAAAAAAATCTCTTCTCCTAAGTGGAAAATTCCAGTTAAACTAGGCTGGAATAGGTGTGGACTATATAGTTCGGAAATAATTTTCCAGTACTCACACAGCTTATAAGCAGTAGAACCATGATGAGAATCAAGACCTGTCTGATTCAAACCTACTCTCTGTCTCTGGACTGCTTATTTTGAAACTTTTCAAATATTCAGAAAAGTTGAAAGAATGATACATGGAACACTTATTCACAATTCACCCATTTAACAATATACCAATTGTTAATGTTTTGCTACATCTGCACTACTTCTGCACTCTTCATACACTCAGGTTGGTTTGTTTGGGGTTTTTTTTTTCCCTCAACTATTTGAAAGTTGACGACATACTTCAGCCTTAAACACTGAATTGAACCAATGTTTTTAACCACCATCCCATGATGCCTCTTCTTCAAAAGAAGCATTCTGTAACAACATGGCATCAAACCATTTGGATACACTCTTCAAAAATCTGCAATGGCTCTCCACCTCCTACTGAAATATAGTCAAATAACTTTAGTATAGTCTTCTCTCTGTGAATGAGCCTGCAACTGCCTTTCTCTTGCTTCTTTTCATGCACCAGTGTTCCAATCACCAGTCCATGAAAATACTAATAAGCATCCTTTGCCCTTTGGGACCCTTGCTCATGTTGTTCCTTCAGTTGGGGATGTCTTTCCCTTCTATCTCCATCTATCTTGGTCCTTTTTCTAATCTCTTAAGTCCCACCTCAAATGACATAGGAGAAGGGGGCTGAAACTTCTTAGGCTATGCTTCCCCAACACATGACATATAGCTATTTAGCACTCAAGTTTACATGTGTCTCAAACGAGAGTACCACTTTAGGGCAGACACCAAGTCATCCTCGTGTCTACATAACCCAGAACCTAACACAATGCCTCCCACTTGCTATGTATGGTTACAGATCTATGTTTATTGAAATGAACAAACAGGTGAAGTTTCAAGTTAATATAATGAAGCCAAAAAAATATTCCTTGTTTTCCAGTTATCACAAATGATTAACAACGCCCATTTATTTCTGTGATGCAAAAAGAAGAACTACCACAAGGCTTATATCAGTAGTAAAAGCACTACGATATATTTTTTCTTGTATAAAGCCCAATATAAGACAAAATAATAAAATACCCAAGAGGAAAATAGCTTAATGTAAAACCATGGTAAAATAATTAAATAGTTTCTTGCATAGTAATTCACTGCTTTCAAAAAGATTTCATCTAAATAAAAAAACCAAAAAGATAAAGAAAAAAAGAAAAAAATTTTAATAAAATTTTAAAAAAGATTTCATCTACATCTCCCACTTGCCTCCTTAGTAAATCTGAGAATCAGAGTATGAATTCCTATTTTCCAGTATGAAAAACATCAAAGTTTAGTCACTTGCTCAACTGGTAGGACCAGATTCTCAGTCCTCATCTTCCAATTTCCAAGCTTAGATCTCTTCTAAAATACCACACGACCCCCAAATTTATTTCCTTGCTAAGAGCTCTTAGGAGCTAGTTCAAAGCAATAATTTTATGGCCAAGTGCTCACCTCATTTCTGAGCCTATTATTAATTTTAATATTTAATACAGTTCATAGTTGTATTCCCAGTACCTTGAAACATGTAGAGCACCTAATAAGTGCTTAACAAATATTTGTTGAGTGAACGGACGAATAACAGTTTAAGAGCTATGTGGTAAAGGGCTTCCCTGGCGGTGCAGTGGTTAAGAATCCACTTGCCAATGCAGGGGACACAGGTTCAATCCCTGGTCCGGGAAGATCCCACATGCTGTGGAGAAACTAAGACCGTGTCACAACTACTGAGCCTGTGCTCTAGAACCTGCGAGCCACAACTACTGAGCCCGCATGCCACAACTACTGAAGCCCACGTGCCTAGAGCCCATGCTCCACAACAAGAGAAGCCACTGCAATGAGAAGTCCAGCACCACAGCAAAGAGTAGCCCCCACTCATTGCAACTAGAGAAAAGCCCACACACAGCAACGAACACCCAAGGATGGGAGGGAGGGAGGGAGGAAAGAAGGGAGAGAAAGAAAGAAAGAATCCGCCTGCCAATGCAGGAGACTTGGGTTTGAGCCCTGGTCAGGAAAGATCCCACATGCCGCAGAGCAGCTAAGTCCGTGCACCACAACTACTGAACCTGCGCTCTAGAGCCCGCGAGCCACAACTACTGAAGCCTGTGCACCTAGAGCCCGTGCTCCACAACGAGAGAAGCCACCGCAGTGAAAAGCCGGTGCACCGCAATGAAGAGTAGCCCCTGCTCACCGCAACTCGAGAACGCCCGCGCGCAGCAACAAAGACCCAACGCAGCCACAAAAAAAAAAAAAGAATAAAATTTTAAAATATATATTTAAAAAATCTTTAAAAAGAAAAGAGCTATGTGGTGAAGAAAAATCAGTTACTCCTCCCCCTCCACCCCCATACACCATAACCAAGTTTGTGTCAAGAAATTAGTCTGGGGCTTCCCTGGGGGCGCAGTGGTTAAGAATCTGCCTGCCAATGCAAGGGACACAGGTTCAAGCCCTGGCCTGGGAAGATCCCACATTCCGCAGAGCAACTAAGCCCGTGTACCACAACTACTGAGCCTGTGCTCTAGAGCCCGCAAGCCACAACTACTGAGCCCACGTGCCACAACTACTGAAGCCCGCATGCCTAGAGCCCGTGCTCCGCAACAAGAGAAGCCACCGCAATGAGGAGCCTGCGCACCACAACAAAGAGTAGCCCCCGCTCACCTCAACTAGAGAAAGCCTGCGCACAGCACCAAAGACCCAACACAGCCAAAAATAAATAAATATATAAAAACAAATAAACCAAAAAAAATATTAAAAAAAAGAGAAAGAAATTAGTCTGGCAATCATCTACCTGGGGGTTTATAATCATTAAAAGTAATATCAATGCATAAAATGATCCCTAGTGAATCTAATCTAGTCACCAAATCCCTGAATAGGTCATCTCTAGATCTTCCTCCAGGAGGCAGCAAATTATAGTACAATACAATGATATCAAACATGAAGATCTGTTAAAATGCAGATTCTCAGACAAATCCAGGGATGAGATCCAAGACTGCTCCCTGGGTGATTCTGAGTCAGTGGGCTGAGGGCCTATTTGGAGAATCACTAGGTATGTTCTGGAGTCAGACAGATCTCTATTCAGATCCCAGCTAAACTGTTCAACAGCTGTATGGCACTGACTGAAAAATTTCATTTTACTCAGCGTTAATTTCTCACCTGTAAAATGGGGATAACATTACTCAACTTGCAGTGCTGTTTTAAAACTAACCCAAGTAAAGTACCTAGCACAGCGCCTGGCACATAGCATTTGCTCAGTAAATGACAGCTACTAGTCTCCGTCCCTTGAGATTACTGAAGAAAAAAAAGGGGGGCTTATTTCTTGCCAACAGCTTTGGCCCGCCATTTCTTCTTTTTTTTTTTTTTTTTTGCGGTACGCGCTGGCCTCTCACTGTTGTGGCCTCTCCCGTTGCGGAGCACAGGCTCCGGACGCGCAGGCTCAGCGGCCATGGCTCACGGGCCCAGCCGCTCCGCGGCATGTGGGATCTTCCCGGACCGGGGCACGAACCCGCGTCCCCTGCATCGGCAGGCGGACTCTCAACCACTGCGCCACCGGGGAAGCCCCCTCCATTTCTTCTTGACTCAACTTTCAAAGACAAGAACTTCTGCTTAACCCAATACTGGATATCACATTAGTTCCAGATTTCACATAAAAAGCCTCAGGGACAAGGAGGGAAAAGGTACTAGAATGAGTGCCAGAAAGGAGTTTAAGTCCTGAATGCGTCTAACTCATCGTGATCCCCAATCTGTGCAAGGAAGGGCCCAGCCTAATAGTCTATGAGTTTGGTAAAGCTGGGTACAAGTCCTAGTTCTGCAAATGACTTGCTGTGTAATTTTCGGCAACGCTCTGTCCCTCTGTGTCCTTTCAGTGTCTCCATCTATCCAGTGAAAGAATTTCAACTTAAGTCTATGAGTCTTGAAAAACTAAAGGTCCTGATTTGTACTTAACCAGGTGTGTGGTTTAAAAAACCAAGGTAATCAAGTCCTCTCTCCTGCCCAAGCCTCAGTTCCCCCATCAGTCTAAGGTGGTGGTGGCGGCTCTTATCTCCTTGGTCCTGCTGCCAGATATCTGGGTTCGAGAAGGCGCTACGAGGACTCTGGCGGAAGAGCCGCACCGTTACCAGCGGGGTGCGGGGCACCCGGCGCGAAGTGTTGGGTGGAGGGTGGGCAGCCCTCTGCCGTCGGAGTTGGGTCGGGATCACCCGGGTTGGGGGAATGGGGCTTTGACGCTGGCCCTGCCTCCGCTCCTGCCGACAGAGGAAATAACTCCTACGCACACCCACCTCGCACGGCCCAGCTACGACCGCCCACGGCTACCGTTGGTGCGCGCTTCCTCCCACCACACCTGGGTCAGAGGCGAGGACGACCCCAAGAGGGGCCCGCTGACCACGGGAAGGCCGGCACCGCTGTCTCCCCCGCGTCTCGAGTCCCTCCCCTCTCCTCACCTCTGGAGTCTGGGCCGCCCCGTGCGACCTGGATCCAAGGCGCGTCCTCTGCCGCTGCGGGGCTGAGGGGACAGGGTGGCGCGGGCAGAGGCAGACCACTCCCGGGCCGGCCTCCCTTTAACCCCCCAGCCCCCTTGCCCGCCCATCGTCCGGCCCCTGGAGGAGGCGGGGCCCAGGGGAGCTGCGAGAAGGAACCTGCGGGGAGGTGCTGAAGGCGACTCTAACCGCGAAAGTTCAGTATGCACAGTCACGTGGCACCGCGGAAGAACGACGCGGCTGTCAGCCAATGACGCGGCCAGGACAGGCAAGGGTGCTGCCCCCTGGCCGCTTTCCTCCTTGCGATTGGCTGCCCTGTACAGACGGAGCCACGCGTCCCTTACGGAGATTCCTCCTGACCTTTGTACGGCGATGAATCATCTTCGAAGTAGGCACATTGCTGGTTCTCTGCCTTAACCCCGAGGGTATTGCGAGGAATCAGTATCAAGGGAAACGCGGAAATGATCTAACGAGGGCTGTAAACTGCTCTTTGTTTGCGAGGGGTATCGTCTTCATCTTCGATTCCTTAGGACCCGCGTTCCCACCCACCCTCCTTTATTGATAGAGAAATGGAGGCCCTGAATGGGAAAAGGTCTGCTAGAAAGTTAGAGGGGCTCTTGCCCCAGTGTAACTTACTTTCCACCAAAGTTCCCAATAGCCAGAGGCTCTTTTTAAGATGTAAAAGAAAATATAAAAATAAATATGAAATTCCAATCCTCGTTTAAAATCCTCAGTGGCTTTCCTTGACATTTACAGATAATATCAAATTTCTCCCTATGCCCCCAAGCCCTGAATGCTCTGGGCCCCGGCCCCATTACGCCTCACGCTCCTCACGTGGCATCTCTCCCTCCCTCAGCCCTCTCCCACCCATCCTGGCCTCCTTTGCTTGCCAAGCTTGTTCTCTTTCCGGACCTGAAAACTTGTTCCAGTACCTGGTTTCTACTTGTCTCTCAGGTCTCAGGCTAAACCCCCAACTGCTCTTTCCTCAGCGACTTCCTGCTAGTCACTTCCTAGCAGGTAGTCTTGATTTAATTATCTGCCACGAACTGGGCACTATCCGATATAGAGTATATGTTAATTTGTTCACTTTTCCTCTTGTACTGCCTGCGGAGGCCCACAGATGACGATAGGATAGATGGGAGTGGAAGAGAACCGATGAAGGAAGCAACATGGTTAACTTCCTTTTCTTCCCTTTCCCATGAACTTCTTCACAGTCGTTTAAGGAACTCCCTTTCTTAACCTGAGATGAGCCTCAGATTCTGTCACCCACCAGATTCAGAACTTCCAAAGTCACAAGCCATATCAGAATCAGAACACCTGGGTTCTAATCCTGGTGCTGTCCCTTACCACTGGGGACAAATCACTTAATTGACGTTCTCACCTTTCCAAGGGTAATTAATGGCCCCACACTCAGAGTCCTGGAGGGGATCAAGTAAAACAATGGGTGTTAAAGTACTTTGTCAACTCCCTATAAGCTGCAAAACAAGCAGAATGACAACAGTTGACGGTTTCTGGATATTTATTTCTGGATGCACAAAACTTCACATTTATTATATTAAGCCTCACAGAAGCTTTTGAGGAGGTGCTATATTGTGAATCTCCCTTTATAGTTGAGGAAATGAGACTCAGAGATGTTAGGTGACTTGTCCAAGTTAATAAATGACAATACCGTGATTTTAACCCAGTTACATCTGCCTGCAAAGCCCACTGTTAACCTCTACACTCCCTGTGTTAGTCAAATGTAAGAATCTATCCCCATCCTTGCATGTAACAGACACCACTAAAGACTGGCTTAATTTAATAATGGCTATCATTTTCTCTCTCTTATTCCATACATTCTGATCTACTTTACAGATGAGGAAACTGCATCTTGGAATATTGTTACTTAACAAGGTCACTCAACCGACAAGTAGTGGATTTTGAGGTGGGACAGAGACGGGTTTTCTTACTCGTAGGTGTCAGTCATTGGTGCCTCTCTCCCTCCCAATTCAGCATCCCAGGCTGCTATTTAATGTTGTAGTCCCCCTACCTTCCCAATACATATCCCCAGGGACCTCATAGAGCTAGATTTTGGTCTGCCACTCCTACCTTACCTTCATCATGCTCCAGTTCTCTGCAGCAGGAACCTAAGGTGTGAAACAGATAGCCAAATCCCTGCTAATGGAGAGCTGGCTAAATAATAATCTGCTTTTCCTCAATAACAGTACGTCAGCAGCCAGCCAGCCAGAACCCAGATCTCTTCACCCCTCCCAACTAAGCCTGGGCATTTTCCCTCCTGTTGGTCTCAGGGTTCACAGAGGTGACTGGCAGCTAGAGGGTTACATATTGTAGCCATTACTCTGTCCCAAACTGCTTTCCAAAGAGTAACTAATGATGTGTTAACTAGGGATGTTATGGGCCAGCAAAGAAGTCATCTCAGGTTAGAGACCACTTCAGGATTCACTTCCTCAGCCCTTCCTGACTACCCACTCTTCTCAGGAAGGACAGGTCACCTCCTCTGAGACCCCATTATTGAGTGGACTGTTCCGATTTGCTATTTGGGATTCATTTCCGCTGCTATAGCTAGTTTTTAATTTAACTTGATTTTTGGGACTTCCCTGGCAGTCCAGTGGTTAAGACTCCATGCTACCAAAGAAGGGGGTGCGGGTTCGATCCCTGGTCAGGGAACTAAGATCCCATAACCCACATGCCATGTAGTGTGGCCGAAAAAAAAAAAAAAACTTGATTTTTCTTAGAAATAGGTAACATGTGCAAGTAAACAAATTCAAAATATCAAAGAGTTTACAATTAAAAGTAAATCTCCCTCCCATACTATCCATTCTTACCCAAGCATCCCTTTCTGGAGGCAAACACAGCACCAGTTTCCTGTGTTGCCTTCCGGGTTAGTCTGTACCAGCAGTTCTCAACCCTGCTGCACATCAGAATCTCTTGGGGAAGTTTTAAAAGATAAATATATTTTGGCCTCATCCCCAGATATTATGACTGAATTGGTATAGAGTGGGCTCAGGCATTGATATGTTTTAAAAGCCCTCCAGAAGATTCTAATGTAACCTAGGGCTGACAAACCAGTGATCTATGCATGTACAAGACTCCCCCAATCAATCAATCTTTCTCTCTCTCTTTCTCTCATATATATGCTTTTTAAAAAAAATAAAATAGGCATTCAATATATCCTATTCTATACTCTTAAAAATTAATAATATTAAACCTTAAAACTTGTTCCATCTGAGTGCATAAAGAGCTTCTTTATGGCTATCTACTGCTAAGTAACAAATCACTCCAAAACTTAGTGGCTTAAAACAACAAATAATAATCATTTTGTTATTAGAAATTTGTTAAGAGCTTTAATTAATTAAAAAAAAACCAAATAGTGCTTTGAACAATTGTAGGTATTTTTTCTCTGCCCCCTCTCCCCCAATTCCTAAAGGGGGCTTGGCCCTTCATTTTTATTTATTTATTTTTTAATCTATTTATTTATTTATTTTTGGCTGCGTTGGGTCTTCGTTGCTGCGCAAGGGCTAGGCTTGGCCCTTCTTGATCACTTGCCTCTCAGGGCTGCTCTGTGGCAGGGCAGGAAGTAACTATTCTCAGACTCAAGAAGAGATCCTCTCTTCCTTTTGGCCTTTGAGGGAAATTAGACTGAATTGTCCCAGAGAGGGAAAGAATGGAGGGCCAGGAGTCAGGAGGAAAGGAGATTGTTGAACGCTTCCCCCATGAGGGCTAGGCTTTGCAAAATCTTTGAGTGGCAAGGACCTGGGCCTCTTCCTGCCCTGGAGATGTGGGAGGGTTTGCCACATGGGTGACTATTGGTGGCTCTGGGAGACTGGAGCCACAGCAAGAACCTTGGAACCCTGGCAACGAGCAGGACTGTTTCAGGGGCCTCACCAGCTTGGACGAGGGGCACATTTGTGGTAGTAGGATGGATCAAATAAAGGTTACAGGGCTTTTCTCCGGCTGGACTGAGTTAGACCAACAGGTCTTCACATGACCCTGGGGTGGGGCAGTGGTCACAGTAATTATTGAGATCGGATATCCTGCCAGCACTGTGGGATGGGGGCTTGGAACATATAAAATTTGATTTGGAGAAAGAAAAGAAATGTAACTCTGACACCTGGGGTGAAGAAGTACAAGTCGCCCTTGCTATAATATTTAGGTACAGAAAGTGAACTGTTAGTTGACGTTTCATGGCGATCACAAGCCCTGGCATCCCAGATTTGTTCTTTCAGGATTATGAGCTAGGTGCTGTGGGAAATGGCCATTCAAAATGGAACATGACCTTTGTGCTAAAATATTGACTTCTCAATATTTCTTTACTTAAACTCTTATATCTTTCGGATAGCCAGTACATCATCTTAAAAGATCAGTAGTTGAAGTTGTTTTTTCTGGCCATATTTTTTGGTAAGAAGATAAGAAAGTAAGCAAGTGTACAAAGATTTAACAAATGTTCATTAAGAATATCAAAAAAAAATAGAAGCAGCTTAAATAACCGACAGTTAGAAATATATTAAATAAATTATGGTTACAGCCACCCAATGGAAGTCTATGAGGCCATTAAAAATCATGTGGTAACGGAATATTTAATAGCACAGAAAGATATTTACATATATTGTTAAACAAACAAAATATATATTGTGCAACCACAGTTTTGCTTTAAAAATTATATTTATATGATTGGGAAAGAAGGATATATATCAAAATATTTCTCTGGATGGTAACTGTTATATGCTTTTTGTTTACCTGTATTTTCTCAATTTTCTACAACACAATGATATATTACTTTATAAAAAGAAAAATAATAAAAATAGGAAAATAATTATATTTGCATTACTTCTGCTTTCTACCGAATATCACTGCTTCATACTAAGCTTATGTTATCATTATTAATGACTACATTTATTGAGAACTGGTCACGAACCAAGTTCTGTACATATACTGCCTCTAAGCCTCACAACAGTCCTATAAAATAAGTATCATTATTATCCACAATTTGAGACCAGAGATTAAGAAATTAGCCCAATGTAAAAGTTTGAATTACAGGACGAGGATTCAAACTCAGGTCACTCTGGTGCTAAAGCCCAAGGATACCCTCCTGCCTGTTGCCTTTCTCCTTACTACTGTGGTTTCAAAGTATGTATTTAGGACTTAACTTTACCTGACTTTTCAGTATTCCCCAAGCTCCTAACTGTTTTTGAATCACAGATTGCTTTCAGAATCCAGACTTTAGAAAAATGATGTAAAGGTTAAAATGCACCTAAGGAGAAACTTTTACATGGCTCATCCATCACCCAAGTGAGATCGTCAAAGTAAAACAAAGAGAACTTCACAGACTAGCCATGCTCTAGAGACAGACTCAACAGGAAACCCAAGTAGCTGAATAAAATTACAAAGTCAACAGGTGGCCGGACACTTAGGAACTGACATCAACTCTAGGTCAGGGTAAGAACAAATGAAATATGGGAGAGAGCCAAGGTTAAGTATAAAATGAGGGTGGAGCCCCACAAAATAAGGGTGGAGGCTGTCCCACCAGTTCTAAGGGCTAGCTGGTGGGGCCAGAGAAACTCTTCCCTTCTGTGGCTTCACAGAGGACATGGGGTTTGGCAAGCCAGAGGTGAAAGTCCTCTGATCAGGAAATGGAGGCTAAATCAACATATAACGCCAGTGAAATGTACTGAAGGGGGACACTCAATGCCCAGTGACATGCAAATTACCCAGGCTTGCAGCACTGTTTCTCAGGCCTCCTCTCCCAGTCAGTCAATGTGTCTTCCACACCTTCTTTTATTTTTTTCTTTAACATCTTTATTGGAGTATAATTGCTTTACAGTGTGGTGTTAGTTTCTGCTTTATAACAAAGTGAATCAGCTACACATATACATATATCCCCATATCCCCTCCCTCTTGCCTTTCTCCCACCCTCCCTAACACATCCCTCTAGGTGCAAGCTGATCTCCCTGTGCTATACGGCTTCTTCCCATTAGCTATCTATTTTGCATTTGGTAGTGTATATATGTCCATGCCTCTCCCTCACTTCGTCCCAGCTTACCCTTCCCTCTCCCCGTGTCCTCAAGTCCATTCTGTACATCTGCGTCTTTACTCCTGTCCTGCCCCTAGGTTCTTCAGAACCTTTTTTTTTGTTTTTTTGCGGTACGCGGGCCTCTCACCGTTGTGGCCTCTCCCATTTCGGAGCACAGGTTCTGGACGCGCAGGCTCAGCAGCCCAGCCGCTCCGCGGCATATGGGATTCTCCCGGACCAGGGCACGAACCTGCGTCCCCTGCATTATTTTGATTGGCATTTCTCTAACGATTAGTATATAATGGAGAAAAGACAGCCTCTTCAATAATCAGTGCTGGGAAAACTGGACAGCTACATGTAAAAGAATGAAATTAGAACACTTCTTAACACCATACACAAAAATAAACTCAAACTGTATTAAAGACCTAAATGTAAGGCCAGAAACTATCAAACTCTCAGAGGAAAACATAGGCAGAACACTCCAGGACATAAATCACAGCAAGATCCTTTTTGACCCACCTCCTAGAGAAATGGAAAT
>NW_020172589.1:152275-156493 GCF_003031525.2 Neophocaena asiaeorientalis asiaeorientalis
CCCTGCATTGGCAGGCGGACTCTCAACCACTGCGCCACCAGGGAAGCCCTATTTTTAGTTTTTAAGGAACCTCCATACTGTTCTCCATAGTGACTGTATTAATTTACATTCCCACCAACAGTGCAAGAGGGTTCCCTTTTCTCCACACCCTCTCCAGCATTTATTGTTTGTAGATTTTTTGATGATGGCCATTCTGACCAGTGTGAGGTGATACCTCGTTGTGGTTTTGATTGGCATTTCTCTAACGATTAGTATATAATGGAGAAAAGACAGCCTCTTCAATAATCAGTGCTGGGAAAACTGGACAGCTACATGTAAAAGAATGAAATTAGAACACTTCTTAACACCATACACAAAAATAAACTCAAACTGTATTAAAGACCTAAATGTAAGGCCAGAAACTATCAAACTCTCAGAGGAAAACATAGGCAGAACACTCCAGGACATAAATCACAGCAAGATCCTTTTTGACCCACCTCCTAGAGAAATGGAAATAAAATAAACAAATGGGACCTAATGAAACTTAAAAGCTTTTGCACAGCAAACGAAGCCGTAAACAAGATGAAAAGACAACCCCAGAATGGGAGAAAATATTTGCAAACGAAGGAAATGACAAAGGATTAATCTCCAAAATATACAAGCAGCTCATGTAGCTCAATATCAAAAAAAGAAACAACCCAATCCAAAAATGGGCAGAAGACCTAAACAGACATTTCTCCAAAGAAAACATACAAATTGCCAACAAAGACATGAAAGGATGCTCAACATCACACCTTCTTCTTGCTTCTATGCCCACACCCTTCCCTCCAGTCTCTCAGTCCCCATCCTAGGCCAGTTCCTCATTCCTCTGGGAAAATTGCAAATCAACTATACGCCAGTAAAGATTATTAAAAAAAAAATTGTAACAGCTTCCTTACTGATTGACTAGATTCATCTTCCTATTTAAATGCTGATGTTTGAATCCTCTTTGCCTTGTCCTGGGCGTACCTACCTTCTATGACAGGGCTTTTGCTATCTTTAAGGTAATCCAGTTAATATTAGATAGTTATGATAACTAATAATGATTGAATGACTACTATTAAATTGAACAGTATGAAACTGCTGTCCCTATAGGAGAAAAATAGTCAAAGAGGGGCAATTTCATATGGTTCAACTTAACATGCACTGGATGCATAGCTGTGCACTGTACAATATATTATCTCATTTAATCTCCACAACCGCCATGTAAAAGAATTCTAATTTTACAGCTAAGTAAAGTGAGGTCCAGGGAAACTGAATAATTTACACACCACCTCTTAAGCACTATGGGTATTGCCTTTTTTTTTTTTTTTTTTTTCTTTTTCTTTTGGCCTTGCTCTGAGGCGATCTTAGTTCCCCAACCAGGGATCAAACGCAGGGCCCTGGCAGTGATAGCGCCAAGTCCTAACCACTGGACCACCAGTGAATTCACGGGTGTTGCCTTCTTATAATAACTTCTGTCTCAACCTGCTGGCTTGTCTGGCTCTCTGGATGCTCCCTGAACAAGCTGGCACACTCCACCCATGACAGCCTTTCAAAGCTTCCTCCTAATTGAACATACTCAGTTGTCTCACCACTGATATTAACAGGAGTGATGAACAGTTGGGGGCCTGTGGAGACATCTTCACCCAACACTGGGATTTGTGGTGGACACTGATACGCTAACCAGCCCATTCCCATTCAAGCAGGTCCTGAATTTCCAAAAAGGTGCCTTACAAAACACCTTTCCACAAATATCTCTCCTTCACCCAGCTGATTCCTTGCTGTGTCCTATTTCTTTCCTTTATTCCCCCACTTTACCTCCAAACTCAGTCTTAAAATCACCTGTGGATTTAGCAGTTCCACTCGTGGGTATATACTCAAAAGAATTGAAAACACATGTCCACACAAAAACTTGTACACAAATGCTCATAACAGCCCCAAAGTGAAAACAACCTAAATGCCCATCAACTAATAAATGGGTAAACAACATGTGGTATAATCTATAAAATGGAACATTATTCAGCCATAAAAAAGAATGAAGTTCTGATACATGCTGCAATATGGATGAACCTTGAAAACATTATGCTAAGTGAACGTAGTCAGACACAAAAGATCACATATTGTATAATTCTATTCATATGAAATGTCCAGAACAGGCAAATCCATAGAGAGAGAAAGTAGAGTAGTGGCCACCAGGGGATGAGAAGACAGATTAGTGGTGGCACAACATAACGAATACACCAAAACCCACTGAATTGTACACTTTAAAAAGATGAATTTCCCAGGCGGTCCACTGGTTAGGACTCCATGCTCCCACTGCAGAGGGCATGGGTTCGTTCCCTGGTTGGGGAACTAAGAGCCCACATGCGGTGTGGCACAGCCAAAAAAAAGATGAATTTTTATGTAATGTGAATTATAGCTCAATTAAAAAAATATTTTAAAATCACCTATAATTTGAGTCACCTAACTTTTCAAAGCTTTCCAGTTTTCTTATCTGTGAAATGTAGATCTTAGAGTAGAGATTATGCTAAGTAAATAGTTCCAGCTATTCTTCCAGGAGGATCTTTTGGCGAGGCTTGCGGTCAGGAACAGAGAAGTCAGCCATTCCCGGTCAGCCCAGCCTCACTCTCAGCCCATCTGGAGTCATGCAACCAGGACTGTTAGAGATATGTTATTCAACCCTCCTGTTTTGTTCTTAGGAAAATCAACAAAGCCTTGAGAGAGGACAGGACTTTTTTCAAGGTCATAGAATGAGTCAGTGGTATTGTTGGGTCTACAGTCCTGTTTTCTTTTTTCTAGTAGAACATGTTCTGTAGGTCTGGACTACAGAAAGCACTCTCTCCTACCCATACCGGTAGCCCCTGCTTCCAATGAAAGAAGCTTCAAATTTCTTCCACTGACATCTGAAATCAGGCCCATTGAACAGGCATGTTAGGAGGTGACCTGCTACAAATACCAGCTTATCTGTACCTACCCAATAATTAGGACTGAAGTTTTTTAAGCAGGTTTGACTGTCTCATTCTGGCATATTGAAAAATGAGGTAAAAGTAGATTTCCTGCAAAACAGTTGCTTATATTCCCAGCCAGAACTAAGCCTGGTGGGCATATTATGGGAAAGGACCTGGGCTGGGCTCTTTTGGAGTTTTTTTTAAAAGGGGTAAAGCTTTACCCCTATCCTCAAAGAGGTTGAGTTTGGTGAGAGTACAAATATGTAGAAATAACACAGCCTAGAATGTAGAAACTCCCATTGAAATGGAAGCAAACCGATAGTTTGGGGTTCTAAGTAAGAAAAGTCTAACTGGAACATCAAAGAAGCCATGGAAGGAATGGAATTTGGACTGGGTAGTAAGGGACAGGCTGAGGGCACAGAAAGAATGAAGGGGCAAAAGCCAGAGGGAATGAGAAACACTAGGGTGGAGCTTAGAGTATGTGTAGAGAAACTGTGCAAAACAAAGTAAGAAGGAATATTGGGGCCAAATTTTGGAGTGCTCTTAATGCCAGGATTAAGAAAGATGGCTCAATTTTTGAGGGGTGGGGTAGCGATAAGAACAGCTTCATGCACTCTGATACAGCCTTGGAGAGCAAAATTTGAATTATTTGTCCAAACACTAAGACAGCTGCGAGCTCTTTGGGCCTGGGATTTCACTTCTAGATGTTTTCACTAAGAAATATAAATGTTCATTACAGCATTATTTACAATACTAGAAAATTAGAAACAACATAAATATCTAACTGTGGAGCAGGGGTTTTCAACAGGAGTGATTTGACCCCCAGGGGACAATTAGAAACATCTGGAGACATTTTTGATTGCCACGACTTGAGGGGAGGTGGTACTGGCGTCTAGTGGGTAGAGGCCGGGGTGCTATACTACAATGTACAGGACAGCTTCCCACAACATAGAATTACTGAGCCCAAAATGTCACTATGGGGACTTCCCTGGTGGCGCAGTGGTGAAGAATCCACCTGCCAATGCAGGGGACACGGGTTCGAGCCCTGGTCCAGGAAGATCCCACATGCCGCGGAGCAACTAAGCCCGTGGGCCACAACTGCTGACCCATGTGCCACAATTACTGAAGCCCACGTGCCTAGAGCCAGTGCTCCACAACAAGAGAAGTCACCACAATGAGAAGCCCGTGCACTGCAATGAAGAGTAGCCCCCGCTCACCGCGACTAGAGAAAGGCTGCGCACAGCAACGAAGACCCAACGCAGCCTAAAAT
>NW_020172589.1:156816-212790 GCF_003031525.2 Neophocaena asiaeorientalis asiaeorientalis
GCTAAAGTTGAGAATATATATATATATTCTCCAGGAAAATATTTTAAAATATACAAAGAATATTGGTAATGGTAATATCTGGGATTATGTTTGATTTCAATTTTTTCCTTTGTGACTTCCTGTATTTTCTAAATTTTAATCAAGAATATACAGCCAGGGGTCTCCAGACAATTGGCTCATGTGGTTATAGAGGTCGAGAAGTCCCATAGTCTTCTGTTGGCAAGCTGGAGAGCCAGGAAAGCTGGTAGTATAATTCAGTCTAAGTCCAAGCGCTGAAGGTTTAAGTCCTGGTCTGAATCCAAGAACCAGGAGTGCCATGTCCAAGGGCAGGAGAAGATGGATGTCCCAGCTCAAGCACAGGGCCAATTCACCCTTCCCCCACCTTTTTGTTCTATTCAGTCTCTTGGTGGGTTGGGCGATGCCCACCTACGGCGGTGAGTGTGAAATTCATTACCTTGTCTACTGACTGAAATGCTAATCTCTTCTGGAAACACCCTCAATGACAAACCCAGAAGTAATGTTTTACCAGCTATCTGGGCATCCCTTAGCCCGGTTGACACATAAAATGAACCATCACAAACTTAATTTAAAAACATTACTAAGGAGCTTCCCTGGTGGCGCAGTGGTTGAGAGTCCGCCTGCCGATGCAGGGGATACCGGTTCGTGCCCCGGTCCAGGAAGATCCCACATGCTGCAGAGCGGCTGGGCCTGTGAGCCATGGCCGCTGAGCCTGCGCGTCTGGAGCCTGTGCTCCGCAGCGTGAGAGACCACAACAGTGAGAGGCCCGTGTACTGCAAAAAAAAAAAAAAATTACTAAGCATCAAGAATTATGCCAGGCAGCCTTGCAAAGCCTCAGGAATCATCCCTGAGAGGTGCCTGCCCTCACTGGAGCTCACAGTATAGACGAGAAGACATATAATAAGCAAGGAAACAAAAAACAAGCAAAATACATTTTAATAGTAATAAGGGAAATAAATGGATGACATGACAGGCAGGAATTGGGGAGGGGGTGGTTGAGATAAGACAACTTCGGATGACTAGCATGAGTTGAGACCTTGATGCTGAGGAGCTGGCGAGCTGGGGAAGTGCATTCCAGACAGAGGGCTCACGTTAGTTACGGCGGGTGTGTTTGGAAAAGTTGCTGCCGTGGTCCGCCAGACCAAGGAGTCACCTGCGTACACAGTGCTGAATGGGCACGGTATATTTATTACACTCTACAATAACGGAAGTAATCTACTTTCCACTGAAGTTCATTTACACAGTTCAAAGTGCCAGCCACAGTCTACGATCCTACATTCTGCAGTGTTTACAACAGAGACATGCCAGGCTTTCACATATATATCCATAGTAACTAAAGTGTATCTCATCCAGGAAGAAAGTGCTCTTCTCTTCCTGCCCTAGTGGGTTCGGAGAGACACTCCAATGAGGATTCTGGTATTTTGAGATTCACTGGAGCTGATAACATCCATACTATTGTGTGCATTTCTGACTGACAACCCAAGAAGGTACAGATTGTCGCCAGAAAAAAGCACCTTAAAATGTCAAAAGAAAGATCAGGGGGTTGAAGGAAAATAGATTAGAAAGTTAAGCCTCTATGGAAAGGAGAGAAATGAAAATGTTAACTAAAGGTTACCTCTGAGTGGCAGGATTATGGGTGACTTTAACGGACTTCTTTCTGTATTTTCTACAGTAAACATGTATTTTGTAGTAGAAGAAAAAACTATGAAAGGTGTTGTTTTTATTTTTTTTTTTTAATTTTTTATTTTTTAAAGGGAACTTTGTTTTTTATTTATTTAGTTATTTAGTTAGTTACTTAGTTGGTTAGTTATGGCTGTGTTGGGTCTTCACTACTGTGCGAGCTTTCTCTAGTTGTGGCGAGCGGGGGCTACTCTTCATTGCGGTGCACGGGCTACTTATTGTGGTGGCTTCTCTTGTTGCGGAGCACGGGCTCTAGGCACACGGGCTTCAGTAGCTGTGGCATGAGGGCTCAGTAGTTGTGGCTCACGGGCTCTAGAGCGCAGGCTCAGTAGTTGTGGCACATGGGCTTAGCTGCTCCATGGCATGTGGGATCTTCCCAGACCAGAGCTCAAACCCGTGTCCCCTGCATTGGCAGGCAGAATCTTAACCACTGCCCCACCAGGGAAGCCCGAAAGGTGTTGTTTTTATAAAGGTCCTTCAAATTCTGAAATCAGAGAATTGTTGAAATCTAAAACTGGGAGAGGCTATGATGTGGAGATTGTGAAATCAGGGCCCATAATGTACCCAAGGGAAGCAGGCTGAGTGGTGAGCATTCAGGGTGAAGCCCTGTACTGGGGAGGCCCTGGGGAAGGGGCTGCAGAAGAGTGGGGCCAGAGGACAGGAGGTGGGTAGGCAGTCCCTCTCAGCTCTAGCCATTCCTGCCACGGAGGAATTGGACACGGAATTGACTCTCCAAGAGAAGCCGAACGGATCTCTTAAACAGTAAATGTAGGCTTCCATGTCGAATGTTGAAGAAAAATACCATACAGGGCAGAGAAAGCATGTCTATAACACTCTGACGTCTTGTGCTGCCAGTTTGCAGCCTCTGTTTCAGTGCTTTCTTTTAGTTGAGCCCATCTCCTGCCCTGTGCAGAAACCTCTTCTGTTAGAAGACCAAGGTGAAAAGAAAGCTCTCACCTTCTCCCATCTGGGGCCCAGAAGCATATGGAACACCCTGATCCTCATAATCCTTGTTCTGAGGAAATATTAATGATTTAATCTCCCAAGCTCACTCTCTCTCCTCTGCAGCCACACCAGTGAGATTCACAGATAAGACCCAGAGAAGTCTGGGCTGGAGCAGAACGCATCCTGACTCAGTTTTGTCACAAAAAAAGAGGCCAGCCTCAGCCCCCTCCACAGAAATAGGCAGTAGAATTCCCAGCCATGGGCGAGGTGACGGCAGAGGAGGTGGAGAAGTTCCTGGACTCCAATGTCGGCTTTGCCAAGAAGTACTACAACCTCCGCTATCGGGCCAAGGTCATCTCGGACCTCCTGGGGCCCAGGGAGGCAGCCGTGGACTTCAGCAACTACCACTCGCTGAGCAGCGTGGAGGAGAGTGAAATCATCTTCGACCTCCTGCGGGACTTTCAGGAGAATTTGCAGGCCGAGAAATGCATCTTCAACGTCATGAAGAAGCTGTGTTTCCTCCTGCAGGCAGACCGCATGAGCCTGTTCATGTACAGGGCCCGAAATGGCATTGCTGAGCTGGCCACCCGGCTCTTCAATGTCCACAAGGATGCTGTCCTCGAGGAGTGCCTGGTGGTGCCCGACTCAGAGATCGTGTTCCCCCTGGACATGGGAGTGGTGGGCCACGTCGCGCTCTCTAAAAAGATCGTGAACGTCCCCAACACAGAGGAGGTAACCTCTTCCCCGTGAGAGGGAGGGCAGGGAGGCATTATTCCATGGGGTTCTGGGGTGCAAGTGGGATGGGGAGCTGCTAGCCAACAAGACTGGGCTGGTGACAACTTGGCACTTTTCTTTCTTTTTTTTACTTGTTTACTGATAACTTTCTATTTTGAAAAAAATAATCAAATTTAGAAGAGTTCAAAAATAGTACCAAGAACTGTATACCTTTCATCCAAATTCACCAACTATTCACAACTTACCACATTTGCTTTATGTCTCCATTTTTTCCCGACCCATTCGGGAGTCAACATATCCTTTTAATCACAGGTACTTGGCTGTGTATTTCCAGAACAAGGACATTTCTATTATATCCAAAGCACAATGATCAAATTCAGGAAATGTGACACTGATACAATACTATTATCTAATAAACAGTCCGTATTCAGTTTTTGCCAATCATCTCAATGATACCCACATAGCACTGTCTCTAAATAGTCTCCTCCAATCTGAAACAGTTTCTTGATCTATCTTTGTTTTCCATGATGCTTATGTTTTTGAAGGGTGCGGGCCGACTATTCTGGAGAAATGTCCCTCCATTTGGGCTTGTCTGAAGTGTCTTCATGTTTAGATTCAGGCTATGCATTTCTGGCAGGTATATCATAGAGGGGATGTTGTGTTTTTCTTCATGCTTTGCATCGAGGGATATAGGATGGCAGTCTGTCTCATCATGGAAACGTCAAGTTGACCACTTGGTTAAGCACTTGGCTCTGTCTTCTAAGAGTCCAGTGTTCCGTGGGATTCTCCTGGCAGCTCTGACAAATCACTTAATGCAGTTCTCCCCATAGCCCTCTGCCAGGGTCAATTCCTACTCATCCTTCAGATCTCAGCTTAAATTCACTTCCTCAGGGAGACCCTCCCAGGTCCCTTTGTTAGTTTCCTTCCTAAAACTATCTATCACAATAAACCCTGGAGGCCAGGGACCATGCCTGCCTTATTCTTCACTTTATCCCAGGACCCAGCAAATATCTGGGACAAAGCAGATGCTCAGTAAACACTTGGCGAAGAGACTCACAATCAAGTAATTATGCAATAATCCCTTTAACACCTAGGCCTTTGTGGGAAATGGTTTTCTCTGAAGCACACTGGGCTGGATCTCCCATGGGGCTCATCTCTCCTTGACCCTCCAGGGGTAAGGGTAAATGTTCTGCACCCAGGGGGCTTCCCTGAGGACTCATCCAACTGGATTGGAGTCTGTTTTCCCTTCGATTCTCTCTAGACTTTAACTGTAGCCAACATGGGTTGTCACAGTCTTATAACTTATTATCCCTGTTTTACAGATGATGAAACTGAAATCCAGAAAAGTTAAGTAACTTTTTCTCTGAGTCACAGAGATAGAAAGTGGCAGAGCAGGGATTTGAATTCAGGCACTCTGGCTGGTGCCCTCACCCTTCACTGCTCTGCTGTTCTATACCTCCTCATTATCTAAAATACGAGGGCCTTAAACGAAGTGCAGTTTACAACAGGTCATTTCAAATTGCATGGCAGAAAGTTAAGATGTTAAGCTTTGAGGTCAGATCTGGGTGCGTATCAAGACTCAGCCACTTTCTAAGAACATGGCCTTGGCAAATTGTTTAGCCTGTTTGGGCTCACTTCCTAATTTATAAAACGGAGGGAGAAACCTAGTTTCTCTAAGTGTTGTTGTAGGATCAAATGAGGGAATTATTCCTCATCTAGCAAAGTTCTTGGCACATAGTAATGGCTTTTACTGGCAGCTCGTCCTCCTTGTTAATATTATTACTATTTTGTTGTTGCTGTTAAGGGTCTATTTACTCTAAGGGATGAATGCTGTACCAGGTCTGTGTGGGATTTGGAGAAGAATCCAGTCCTGCCCTTCTGGAGCTTTCAGTTTAGATTCTATTTGTGGGGAAAACAGAGAACAGAGGTGCCGAAAGCTTCTATGGACTCTGGTGTTGAGGGATTGAGGATTTAGGAAGGTTCTCTAATTCTGAAATAGCCCTAAGAGTTTGCTGAGCCCTGCGCTAAGGAACAGCTTGCTGTTTCCTGTTCAGCCCTGAAGTTCACTCTGGACGTGATGGCTGTGCTTCCCCAGAAGATTTCTGGACATGCAGCCCCCTTGGTGGGTGCCCTCAGGCTTGGAATGAAGTCAGTCCAGGTCAGCAAGCCTGTGTCCTCCACACATGCATGTGTTCTTCCTTGAGATATCGTACTTTATTTGGGCCTTTGGATAGAAACTGGGAGTTGGATGGAGAAGGGGCAGGAACATGGTGTAGACTGGGGTCTGGGTCATCCCTGAACCACCACCAAGTGATACTCTTAGCCTTTAGCTCCACCCCCGCCCCCCAAAACCTGGGACATGCTTATAATCACTGAATTTTAAAAATGTGAAACCATGAACGGAGTTTCCCAGGGTTGGAATGTGGCTCCCATGCCCTAGCACATTCCTACTTATCCTTGGGATCTCCTCAGGGAGACTTGTCATTAGGGCTGCCAGATAAAATATAATATGCCCAGTTAAATTTGAATTTTAGATAAGCAAAGAGTACTATTTCAGTATGTGTTTTGTGCCATCTTAAACTGCCAATAATCAATGTTGTGGTTGGACAAGGCCTTGTGGTTCTTATGATGAATGCAAGATACCCTTCAGCACTAACCATCAGGAAACTTTGAAAAAATAAAGGTGTATTACTTACAAGACCTGGAAATTACATAGCACACCTGGGGCTACACAGGGAGGTCTCAGGTAGAGTGGGGTCCAGCCTAGGGTTTTTCTTTTTCTTTTGCGGTACGCGGGCCTCTCACTGTTGTGGCCTCTCCCATTGCGGAGCACAGGCTCCGGACGCGCAGGCTCAGCGGCCATGGCTCACGGACCCAGCCGCTCCGTGGCATGTGGGATCTTCCCGGACCGGGGCATGAACCCTTGTCCCCTGCATCAGCAGGCGGACTCTCAACCACTGCGCCACCAGGGAAGCCTAAGGTTTTTATGGCGGTCGAGGGTAGGGGCATAGGCTTCCACAGGCTCACTTTTTATTAGTTAATTTAAAACATAAGAGCAGAAATTTAAATCATGGTAAGAGAAATTAGAAAACAAAAAGTGGCCCCAAATGATCAGTTATTGAGATCAACCAAGATCTTCAAAACAAAGGAGCCTCAGTGGGAGGAGGTGGCCTGGCTCTTTATCTGTGTGTGGCTGACAGCAGCAGTGTGTTTATTTGAGATAGCCAAATAGCCATCTTTGAGGTGGATGTCTCAGCAATGAAAGCCTAAGTCATGCACTTAAATTACAAAAGTGAAAACAAACAAAAAACTACAAAAAGTGTCAAGCTCACACTACCGTACACCCTCTGCAATATTTACGATATACTAAAAAATTACTTACCTGAAATTCAAATTGAATTAGTCATCCTGTGTTTATCTGCTAAATCTGGCAACCCTACTTGCCATTCAGTATTTGTTTATTTATTCTTTACCCTTTCTCCTTAGGAAAGCCCATAAGGCCTGTTTGTTCCTGTGCGTCCTATTTACCACTGGTGCCCAGACCTAGTCCAGTGCCTGGGACAGAGTGGGTACTCATTACAGTTTATTTATTGAGTGAATGAATAAATGATGGCCCTGTCCCAGTGATATTGTGATTTATAAAAAGAAATATTTATTTGGTCTTTGTCCTGGTTCCTGGCACAGAACTGATCCTTGTAATTTCCTGAGTGTTAGAACCACCTGACACCGAGCTCCTAAATCCCTTGGAATTTCCTAGGTGGTCAGTGGTCTTTTGTTCTAATGTGGGGACTCTTGGTGGGCTCCTGGATGGGGGCCGGTCATGAGAAAGATAAAGGCGTGATTAGACACTTGGAACTTTTAGCCCATCCCCTATTCTCTTAAGAGGGGAGAGGGGCTGGAAATGGAGTTAATAATCTATCATGCCTTTGTGATGAAACAGCCATAAACGTCCGTAAAAGTACAGGGTTCACAGAGCTTCTGGATTGGTGAACACACGCATGTGCTGGGAGGGTGGCGCATACCCCAACTCCAGGGGGACAGAAGCTCCTGCACACAGGACCCTTCTGGATCTCACCTTATGTGTCTCTTCATCGGACTGTTCACCTCTACCCTTATTATACAATAAACCTGTAAATGCAAATACTTCCCTGAGATCTACGAGCTGTTCTAGCAAGTTATCAAACCCAAGGAGGAACCTCGATTTATAGTCAGGCAGGCAGAAGTACAGATGGCAACCTGTGACTTGTATTTGGTATCTGAAGTGGGGGCAGTCTTCTGAGACTGAACCCTTTCACTGGTAGGTTCTGATTCTCCAGGTGAACAGCGTCAGAACTGAACTGAATTGTTGGATACCCAACTAGTGTCAGAGAATTGGCCAGTGTGGGAAAAAACACCTACGCATCTAGTTTGAGAAGTGTTGTGAGCGTGGCAGTAGTGTGAGAGTAAAGGAGAACAATGAGCTTTTTCTAGACACTGACAAATCGCACTTCTGAAGACTGAACCTGAAAACACTGCCATTTCCAGAGAATCTTACATCTGTTGTCTTGCGCTCCTTCCCTCACTGTGACACCTGGAACCCAGCATGCCAGGCCGGAAAGAAACCTCGAGGAGGACCTGGTCCAACACTCCAATTTTACCAAAAGGAAAATTGAGGCTCACAGAGGTTTCCGCTACTGACAGTTTATTGACTGGCTCATGAAGCCACTCAGAGAACAAGTCCCTCCCTCCTGGGGCCCCAGGACATCACCCATCTGGTGGGGGCCTCCTTCACACTATGGTTTGAATTGTGAGTGCATGTTTTACATGATGTCCCACTGTACAGTGATAACCCATTGATAACTCACCTTTCTTACTGATCTTGGCATATCCAACGCCTCTCACAGAGCCAGTGCTCAGTAAATATAAGGAAATGAATGAATCAATCCAGGAATGAATCAATCAGCATATCAATGAATAAATTAATGAATGAATGCAGTGGCTGTGCCATTTACCAGCAGGAGAATAATTGTCTATAAAAACAGGGAAGGAGAGAATTCTGTGTGACAGGGCAGATGTGAGAGTTAATGAATTGTCTGGCTCTGGGCCAAGTACATCATTATTATCCAATAAATAGATGTCATCATGGGATGCAACAGAGCTTGGCACTGCGAATGTTTGAAAAGAGGAACTGGGGTTTCCAGGAATGAGAAGCAGTCTTGCATTACATTGGAATAAAATCTAAGCTCTTTACAGTGGCCTCCAAGGCCCTGTCAGATAAGGCCTCTGCCCATCTCTCTGACTTCCTTACCCTCCAATCTCCCTCACTACACTGGTGTTCTTCCTGTTTTTCAGATCAGCCAACTCACTGCCCTCTCCCGGCCTTTGCATTCTCTGTGGTCTCTGCTTGGAATGCATTTCACCTGCCTGGCTCCTCTGAGCCTTCAGCTCTCCGCTTACCTCTTGGAGAAGCGTCCCTACCCACCATGACTGACCAAAGCAGCTTCAATCTGCCACCACTTCCATCACTGTCTATAGCATCATCCAGTTTCTCTCCTTCAAAGCAGCTGTTTACTTGCTTTTTGTCTGCCCACCCCATTTGAATGGAAGCTTCTCTAGGGAACATCCACCCCTCTTGTTCACTGCCTACCCTGAGGGTCTAGAACAGTGCCTAGCATACAATAGAAGGCACTCTGTTAATGCTAACTGAATGAATGAACAACTTTGGGCTTTCCTTAGCTCGACTTCTGATTCCTGGGCTTTAAAATGAACAGTTTGAGCTAAATTGTTTCTAAGGCCCCTCCGTCTCTGATAAGCTGAGGTTCTATGACACGGTTGTTTAGAACACTGTATATGCTGAAAATATAAGGATGACAATGACTATGCAAACACCAGTCAGTTGGCAGCTGTACTATTTGTGAGAAAGTTCCAGGGCCGAGAACTCAGTGGGAGAGAAGGTACTGGTGGATTTAGTAGTATCTGCCTCAGATGAGGGTAAGGCCCAAGTACTGTTTTCCTTGACGGAAGTGAATATTGCAAGACTGAACTGACTTCATGAAATGAATCTGAGCATGCCCCACTCAGGCCTGTGTTTAGGGATTCATCAGTGTCCTTAGAGAGCGTCGTGGAAAACCCCTGTGGCTAATGCCTCTTTAGAGATTTTGCTTAATCCTAGAACACTAATTCAAGTAGAGCACTACAGGCTTCTCTTAATTCCTTTACCCTTCACCTGGTTTGAGACAGCTTCCTTGACAATAGTGCCTGTTTATTTAACCCCACTCCAACCGGAAGAAATTAACAGAGGCAGAGCACCACACTCTGAACTTCTACATCGTGGAAAAAACACCGCACACCCGGTTCTAGCAAAGCTCTGTGAATTGGCTCTATGAAATACATTTCCCTTCTCAGAACAGCATGAACTGTACATGTCTGGGCTGGCTTGTGTCCAAGCAATGCTGACCGTTGGGAAACCTCACAGTGCTACCAGGAAACAGAAAGGTGGATTCTTTGGGATTTAAGACAATTCGGGTTCTGTCTCCCCTTTCTGACCACCTGGACTGCAACGCCCTGTACTGGCCTCCATATTTGCCTTCAGGGTGAGGTGTGGGAGGTGTGTGCTCCTCTGAATTTCCACCGCTTTGAGCCAACACTTACATCCTGCATTACTAGTACTGATTTATCTGTGTGCTGGCCTGAATCTTAGTCTTCTCTGTATCCCTAGCACTTAGCCTAAGTCCTGACACAAAGTGGGACTTCCATTAAGATTTGTGAAATGGGGGGCTTCCCGGGTGGCTCAGTGGTTAAGAATCTTCCCGCCAATGCCGGGGACACGAGTTCGAGCCCTGGTCCGGGAAGATTCCACATGCCGCGGAGCAACTAAGCCCGTGTGCCACAACTACTGAGCCTGCGCTCTAGAGCCCGCGAGCCACAACTACTGAGCCCACGTGTTACAACTACTGAGCCCGCGAGCCACAACTACCAAGCCACCGCAATGAGAAGCCCGCGCACTGCAACAAAGAGTAGCCCCCGCTCACAACTAGAGAAAGCCCGCGTGCAGCAACGAAGACCCAATGCAGCCAAGAAAAGAAAAAAAAAAAGATTTGTGAAATGGGGATATCCATTGGACTGGCTGTGTGGTGCTAGAACTGGATTGGAAAAAAAGCTGAAAGTAACAAACTATTTGGTTCAACCACCTAGACCCAGGTCTGCCCTTATCCAGCCTTCCCTGAAAGGCAGCAGAGCTGAGGGCAGGTTCTGGAATCACACACACAGACAAGTAGTAAGTAACATTAACTTTCCTGAGTTTCAGTTTCCCCTGCTGTAAGATGGACTAACGGTCCCATCTCACAGGTTGTCGGGAGGAATAAAGTAAGCTGATGCGGGCAAAGCGCCACACATAGTACCTGCTGGCTACTGTGATTATTATACTCACTAAGGTCTTTTCCGCGCTCAAGTTTCTACTTTGGGCTAAGCTGCCATCACCTCAGGAGAGCCTTCTCGAAACCTTCCTCCACAGATAAAGTCAACCCTCCACCCCCATCCTCGGGCCCCTACAGTGCTGTGCTCACATTTTCTCCACAGCCCTTAGTGGGTCGTATTTCAGACTTTCTTCTACTGGATTTTGGAGGCTTCCAGGGCAGAAATCATCTCTAATTGCCTTCCCCCGCTGAAGCGGAGTAGATGGAAATGTCTTCATGCTTTTGTCAACAAGAGAATGGGGAGCCCCCTTACCCTACCCCTACCATGGGCACCTGGGGCTCTGTGTTGTTTTACTGTCTTTGCTCTTCATCTGCCCACTCAGACTTGTCTCTGTCTTCCTTCAGGATGAGCATTTCTGTGACTTCGTGGACACCCTCACAGAGTATCAGACCAAGAATATCTTGGCTTCTCCCATAATGAATGGGAAGGACGTGGTGGCCATAATCATGGCTGTGAATAAAGTGGACGGGCCCCACTTCACCAAGAGAGATGAAGAGGTAAGAATGCTTTAGAAATTGCCGGGGTGGCCATGCTAGCACATTCTCCCAGCTCACAAATCCTCTGAACCTTGCTATTCGGCCTGGCCTCGGTTTCCCCATCTGTAACACAAAGAAGTTAGTAGTCTGATGCTCTGTGAGGAAGGCAGGGCAGGATAATCATTAAGATGTTGGACTTTGGAGCCAAGAACGTAGGGAAAATTGTTCTGGTTCTGCTAATATCTGTTTGACTTGGGCATGTTGCATAAATTTCTCTGAACCTCAGTTTTCTTATTTGTAAAATGGAGATGACTTTTTAGTATCTCTCATATAGAGTATCTATAGTATCTCTTGAGGTAGTTGTGACGAGCAAGTAAGATAACATATATCAGTGACTTATCACAGGGCCTGCGAACTCAATAAATAGCAGTTTTTCATGAATACACCCCTATTAACGTAGACATTCTACATTCTGTGAGTTTTGCCCTCTTATAATGCATCATTTTATGAGTCAGCTTCCATGATCCATCTGCTCAAACTGTCTCAGATGAAGCTTTGAAAATGTTCAGACTTATTTGCTGATGGTGGAAGTGGCCACAGGAGGAATTTCTCCTTCTCATCTGTTTCCCCTCATGCTGTTTGATTTTCAGATTCTTCTCAAGTACCTCAATTTTGCAAATATAATCATGAAGGTGTTCCACCTGAGTTACTTGCACAACTGTGAGACTCGGCGTGGCCAGGTAAAGGGCTTGGCTCATTGGAATGGACTGGATGTGCCCTTTTCCTGAAGCATTGATATGCTCAACTGGAAAGGCAGTGATAATAAAAGGGCCTGGGAACCATCATACTGTCTCTGCTCAGCACCTCTGGGGTTGATGAGGTAGTAGGTGTTTGTAAAGCTGTATCCCAGGTACATGTAAAAGTATGAGATTAGATCACTCCCTAACACCATACACAAAAACAAGCTCAAAATGGATTAAAGACCTAAATGTAAGGCCAGAAACTATCAAACTCTTAGAGGAAAACGTAGGCAGGACACTCTATGACATAAATCACAGCAAGATCCTTTCTGACCCACCTCCTAGAGAAATGGAAATAAAAACAAAAATAAACAAATGGGACCTAATGAAACTTCAAAGCTTGTGCACAGCAAAGGAAACCATAAACAAGACCAAAAGACAACCCTCAGAATGGGAGAAAATATTTGCAAATGAAGCAACTGACAAAGGATTAATCTCCAAAATTTATAAGCAGCTCATGCAGCTCAGTAACAAAAAAAGAAACAAACCAATCCAAAAATGGGCAGAAGACCTAAATAGACATTTCTCCAAAGAAGATATACAGACTGCCAACAAACACATGAAAGAATGCTCAACATCACTAATCATTAGAGAAATGCAAATCAAAACTACAATGAGGTATCACCTCACACCAGTCAGAATGGCCCTCATCAAAAAATCTACAAACAATAAATGCTGGAGAGGGTGTGGAGAAAAGGGAACACTCTTGCACTGTTGGTGGGAATGTAAATTGATACAGCCACTGTGGAGAACAGTGTGGAGGTTCCTTAAAAAACTACAAATAGAACTACCATATGACCCAGCAATCCCACTACTGGGCATATACCCTGAGAAAACCATAATTCAAAGAGTCATGCACCAAAATGTTCATTGCAGCTCTATTTACAATAGCCTGGAGATGGAAACAACCTAAGTGTCCATCATCGGAAAAGACACAGACCTACTAGAGAATGGACTTGAGGATATGGGGAGGGGGAAGGGTAAGCTGTGACAAAGCGAGAGAGAAGCATGACATATATCTACCAAACGTAAGGTAGATAGCTAGTGGGAAGCAGCCGCATAGCACAGGGAGATCAGCTCGGTGCTTTGTGATCGCCTGGAGGGGTGGGATAGGGAGGGTGGGAGGGAGGGAGACGCAAGAGGGAAGAGATATGGGAACATATGTACATATATATAACTAATTCATTTTGTTGTAAAGCAGAAACTAACACACCATTGTAAAGCAATTATACTCCAGTAAAGATGTGGGAAAAAAAAAAAAAGCTGTATCCCAGACTGATTGCATGAACAAGCTTTCAAGTCAGGCAACTTGGATTTGAATCCCTGCTAAGCCATTTACTAGCTCTAAGAGCGAATCACTTAACCTCTCGGAGCTTCAGTCTCCCCATTTGAAAAATGGGGAAAATTATGGGATAATGTATGTAGGGCACTTGTGCTCAGCCAATGTTTGTTATTATCATTCTTATTAACAACCTAGGAGATAAAAGAAATGGGAAGAGTTGGACCCAGTAGAAGCTGCCCAGTTATTCACCTCTCCGAACCTCAGTTTCTCCATAAATAAAATGGGGACAATTATTGTATCTCTTGGTTATTGTGAGCCGCTGCTCTGTGCCTTAGAAACACTGACTATGTTTTTGTATTTTTTCAGATACTACTGTGGTCTGGGAGCAAAGTCTTTGAAGAACTTACAGACATTGAGAGGCAGTTCCACAAAGCCCTGTACACAGTCCGAGCCTTCCTCAACTGTGACAGATACTCCGTGGGGCTCTTGGACATGACCAAGCAGAAGGTGAGAAGACTTCAGGGGCAGACATTTCCAAGAACAGGTTAAATATATAGCAGGTGGAGCCCAGACTTCTATCACAAATTCAGTGCTCAGGGAAGAGTCTGGGAGGATGTGGATGGTTGTGAAAAGGTTTTCATAGGTCTTTTACACTGAGAAGAGGACTACCAACCTTTAAAGAGGAAAAGTCATTCTAGGGCACAGGGGAGTAAAAATAACCTGTATCTTCCCTAGTCTGTTGGAAAAAAATGAGTATGTGAGAAGAAGGCGTGATGAGGTGGTGAAGGTAGGTGATAAAGAAGTTTCCATGCAGGATGAAAGTCCAGAAAGAAGAAAGTTGCCAACTTCAGGAATTCTCAGAAAATGCACTCAAAGGTGGGCAGAAACCTTTCCTATGGCGTATGGAGCCCAAGGCTCAGCCAGGCAATTGAAGTGGATGCTTCTGCTTAGATCTGGTCCCTCAGAATGCTCTGGGGTCACGTTGGCTAAGGCGGCAGAGACTCAACTGGCCCCCAGTCATGTTCTTCAGCTAGCTTTTCCCAAACCAACTCTCCCATTGCTCTTTCTCTACCTGTCTCTGCCTCCTGGAGCGAATCATTTTCTGCCTTGGAGCAGAGTTCCAGAGTTATCTAGATATGTGATTTCCTCTCCCAAAGTCCCAAGATCCCCGTCGGTTTCATTTTGCGTGCTTTATCATGCTGTGTGTGGTACACAGCCCAGTGGAGACCCTCTAAGTATTTGGTCGAATGAATAAATGAATTGCAGAATCCGGGGTTGGAAAAGACCTTAGGTCTAGTCCAGAGGTTCCCAAATGTGACAGTAAATTAGAATCTTCTGAAGAACTGTTTAAAAATTGCTGGGCTAATCATCAAAAAGTCTACAAACAATAAATACTGGAGAGGGTGTGAAGAAAAGGGAACCCTCCTACACCATTGGTGGGAATGTAAATTGGTTCAGCCACTATGGAGAAGAGTACGGAAGTTCCTCAGAAAACTAAAAATAAAATTACCATATGATCCAGCAATCCCACTCCTGGGCATATATCCGGACAAAACTATAATTCAAAAAGATATATGCACCCCTATGTTCATAGCAGCAGTATTCGCAATAACCAAGACATGAAAGCAACCTAAATGTCCATTGACAGAAGAATGGATAAAGAAGATGTGGTACATATATACAATGGAATATTACTAAGCCATAAAAAAGAATGAAATAATGCCATTTGCAGCAACATGGATGGACCTAGAGATTATTATGCTAAGTGAAGTAAGTCAGACAAAGACAAATATCATATGATATCACTTATATGCGGAATCTAAAATAAAAATGACACAAATGAACTTATTTATGAAACAGAAACAGACTCACAGACTTCGAAAACAAACTTATGGGGCTTCCCTGGTGGCACGGTGGTTGAGAATCTGCCTGCCAATGCAGGGGACACGGGTTCGAGCCCTGGTCCGGGAAGATCTCATGTGCCGTGGAGCAACTGGGCCCGTGAGCCACAATTACTGAGCCTGCGCATCTGGAGCCTGCGCTCCGCAACAAGAGAGGCCGTGATAGTGAGAGGCCAGCGCACGGCGATGAAGAGTGGCCCCCGCTTGCCACAACTAGAGAAAGCCCTCGCACAGAAGCGAAGCCCCAACACAGCCAAAAGTAAATTAATTAATTAATTTAAAAAAACAACAAAAAAACAAACTTATGGTTACCAAAGGGGAAATGTGGAGAGGAGGGATAAATTAGGAGTTTGGGATTAACATATACACACTACTATATATAAAATAGATAATCAACAAGGACCTGTAGCACAGAGAAATCTACTCAATATTCTGTAATAACCTATATGGGAAAAGAATCTGAAAAAGGATTGATATATGTATATACATAATGGAATCACTTAGCTGTATACCTGAAATTAATACAACATTGTAAATCAACTATACTCCAATAGAAAATAAAAATTAAATTCAAAAAATAATAAATAGAAAATCTAACTAGACCTATAACAAATAAAGAGATCAAGTTAGTAATTTAAAGAAGACTTCCTACAAAGAAAAGCCCACAGCCACATATTTTCACGGATGAATTCCACCAAATATTCAAAGAAAAATTAATGCCAATCCTTCACAAACTCTTACAAAATAAAAGAGGATGGAACATTTCCCTACTCATTCTATGAGGCCAGTATTACCCTGATACCAAAGATATCACAAGAAAAAACCCTACAGACCAAAAACCCTACAGAATACAGATGCAAAAAATCTTCAACAAAATACTAGCAAAGTAAAACCCTGGTCACATATAAAAACCATGGTCAATTGATTTTCAACAAGGGTGGCAAGACCATTCAAAGGGGAAAGAATAGTCCTTTTAACAGATGGTGCTGGAACAACTGGATATCCACATGCTAAAGAATGAATTTGGGGTCCTACTTCACATCATATACAAAAATTAATTCAAAATGGAGCACAAACCTTAAACTATAAAATCTCTTAGAAGAAAACATAGATGTAAATCTTTGTGGCCTTGGATTAGGCAACAGTTTCTTCGATATGACATCAAAAGCACTAGTAACCAAAGGAAAACCAGATAAATTGGGCTCCATCAAAATTTAAAACATTTGTGCTTGAAAGGACACTAATGAAGAAAGTGAAAAGACAATCCATAGAATAGGAGAAAATATTTGCAAATTGTATGTCTGATAAAGGTCTAGTATGTAGAATATAAAAAGAACTCTTAAAATTAGAAGTATGGACAGACTTAGAGAACGAACTTATGGCTACCAAGGGGGAAGGGTGGGGAGAAGGGATAGTTAGGGAGTTTGAGATAGACGTGTACACACTGCTGTCTTTAAAATGGATAACCAGGTAGGTCTCTGCCGGGGACATGGGGAAAGTGAGGGGTCTGCAGGCCTGGCTGCACCAGGCTACCGTGAGGCCCACAGCGGAGGCCACGCCTGGCCCCAGGCCCCCCACATGGGAGGCAGCCCCTCTGCAGGCCTCGGCTGGCGGAGTCGGGGGGACAGAGTGGCATGAATGCCAATGTCTTTGCTGGGACCACGAAAGACCCCAGTGCCTTGGTGCTGAAGATGGGCATGGACGCAAGGGGCATCACCTCCATCAGGAGAGGTGCCGAGGCCAAGGCTGTTTTGCCCAAGAAGGAGAAGCTGAAGCTGAGGTGTAAGAGGTGGCTGTAGAGGGATGCAGTTTCAATCCCTGGTCTGGGAACTAATCCCATATGCAGCGGGGCAACTAAGCCTACGCGCTGCAAATACTGAGCCTGCGCGCTCTGTGCCACAACCAGAGAGAAGCCCGTGCACCACAACGAAGAGCCCACGTGCCGCAAGAAAGAGCCAGCGCAGCCAAAATAAAATTTAAAAAAATAAATAAAATAAAATAAAATGGATAACCAACAAGGACCTACTGTATAGCACAGGGAACTCTGCTCAACGTTAAGTGGCAGCCTGGCTGAGTCACTCTGCTGTACACCTGAAACTATCACAACATTGTTAATTGGCTATAATATAAAATAAAAAGTTAAAAAAAAATTAGGAGTATGGGATTAACAGATACGAATTACTATACGTAAAATAGATGAGCAACAAGGATTTACTGTATAGCACAGGGAACTATACTCAACATCTTGTGATAACCTATAATGGAAAAAAATATATATATAACAATCACTCTGCTGCACACCTGAAACTAACACAAAATTGTAAATCCACTCTACTTCAATTTTTTTTTAAGTTTGATGTTTTGCTCATGAAGGAAAAAAAAAAACCTCCTACAACTCAACAATAAAAAGATAACCCAATTTAAAAAAATAAAGTAAAATGAAATAAATAAACATTGCTGGGTTACACGATAGTCTGCCTTTTTTACATAATGTTCTGTGAACATAATTTTTATCCGTACGTGTGGATTCTTTTAAGACAACATACATACACATAACATACACACAGAAAAGAGCGCTAATTACAGGAGAATAGTTCGATGAATTACCACAGAATGAACATCCCACTGAACTACCACCAAGATCAAGAAATAGAACATAACTGACCCCTTTCCAGTAACTCCCACCCCTTCCTCCCTAAAGGTAACCACTATCTGACCTTTAAAGCCATGTTAGTTTTGCCTATCTTTGAAGTTCATATAAATGGAATCATATAAATACATACTGTTTTGCGTCTGGCTTCTTTTGATCAACATTTCGGTTGTAAGATTCATTCTTATTGCTCCTCATAGCATTAGTTCATTAATTTTCATTCTTGTGGAATATTCCATTATATGAATAATCTGCAAGGTATTTATTTATTCTACTGTTGATGGACATTTGCATTTTCAAGTTTGGGCTTTTATGAATATTGCTATTATGAACACTCTAGTACATATTTTTTGGTACACAGTTGGACCCATTTCCCATTTCAGTTAGGTATTTACCTGGGAGTAGAAATTCTGGGTAATAGCTTTTTTTTTTTTTTTTTAAATATTTATTTATTCATGGCCACGTCAGGTCTTCGTTGCAGCATGCAGGATCTTTCCTTGTGGTGCACGGGCTTCTCTCTAGTTGTGGTGCATGGGCTCCAGAGCACATGGGCTCGGTAGTTTGCGACGCACAGGCTCTCTAGTTGAGGTGCGCGGTCTCAGTAGCTGTGGCACACGGGCTTAGTTGCCCCGTGGCATGGGGGATCTCAGTTCCCTGACCAGGGATCGAACCTGCGTCCCCTGCATTGGAAGGCAGACTGTCAACCACTGGACCACCAGGGAAGTCCCTAGCTTTTTTTTTAATTGAAGTACAGTTGATGTACAATATTATATAAGTTACTGGTGTACAATATAGTGATACACAATTGTTAAAGGTAAGAATTACCTTTAATATTACTCTTCTGGGTAATAGTTTTGATATTGCCAATCTGAGTTTCAAAATTATTGTACCATTTTACCCTCCCACCAGCAATGTAGGGGGTGTCCTCACTAACACTTGGTATTGCCATCTTACTAATTTAGCCACTTTGGTGGGTGTGTAGTGTTATCTCTTTGGGTATTAACATGTGTCACCTAATGACCAGGAAGATTTATGTTTATTGACCATTTGGATACCTTTTGTGAAGTGCCTGTTCAAGTCTTTTCCCCATTTTTTAAATTCTATTGTATGTTTTTATCTTACTTATTTGTCAGAGTTCTTAACAAATTCTGGATATGGGTCCTCTGTTGAATGCAACGTTGCAAATATCTTCTCCCATACTGTGCCCTCATTAACTCATGTAAGTTTTAAATTATCATGTAGCCCAATTTATCAATCTTTTCCTTTATTGGTTTTTATGCCCTATTTAAGAAATCTTTCCTGGCCCCAAGGTGATAAAGATATTCACCTATGTTAACTTCTAAAAGCCTTATTGTTTGAACTTTCACATACAGCTCTACAATCTACCTGACAATTCTAAAATGTATAGCATGAAGTAGTGTCAATATTAATTTTTCCCATACAGATATCCAATTGACTAGTACTTGAAAAGACCATCCTTCTCCCCCACTGTTCTACTGAAAAGACCATCTTTCTCTATCATACCTCTATCATCAATCAAGTGTCCATATATTGGGTCTGTTTCTGGACTCTCTATTTTGTTCCCTTGGTATATTTATCTATTCTTCTGCAATACCATACTGTCTTAATTATAGTAGCTCTATAAAATATCTTGATATGCAGTGGTAAAACACCTCTAAGTTTGTCATTATATACTAGAGTTTTTCATCACGTTTTATGTCTCTTACACTCCTTTCTGTATTTCCCACCCTTTTATATTTTTGTTTTTTAGTTTGAATATTTCTTCTGATCTATCCATGAATCTTCAGTTGTGTCTAATTGGCTGTTAAAACTATCTATTGAGTTCTTAATTTCAGGTATTTTTCAATTTTAGAATTTCCATTTCATCTTTCTTGAGGTTTCCAGTGCTCTTCTAAAATTCTCTATTCTGTATCTGATTTCTTGGACATAATCAGTTATTTTAGAGTCTGGGTCTGAGAGCTATAATATCTGTAGATATATTCTATGGCTGTCTTTCTATAGTCTGTTTTATCTCTTGATTTTTCAGTTAATCCTTATCTTGTACATGACTATTTATTTTTGTTTGAACATTAGAGACATGTATAAAACATTTTAGAGATGATTTGAAACTCTGGGCAATGTTATGTTCCTCCAAAGGGGATTTATGTTACTTCTGGCTAGAGGTTGAGATAAAGGCAGAGCATCTGACTCCAATCAGGGACTGAGCTGATTTGAAGCTGGTCTTCAGTTTTTGCAAGGGATGTTCTGTTTCTGATTCACTTTTACTCCTAGGGTATAAACCTTTAAGAAGGGCCAGCTGAAACCTGGGTTGATTTCAAGGGTCCCTCCTCCTTGGCAGGCCCTGAATTCCAGTTTTATCCCACTAGCCCAGTAAGTCTGTGCAGCTTCCCAGCTGCTCCACAGCATCTTTGGTATCAGCAAGGCGATCAAGAGGAAAAGCTGAATCAGACATTAGGCTCACATCTCTGGGCTTCCCTTCTCTGTGGAATCTTGGCCCATCAAGTCCTTGCTGCCTTGCTAGCTCTATGATTCCTTCAAACAGATGTTTATATACACATATGCACACATACACATATACAGTCCAGATTTCATAATAATTCTCAGTTGGAGGACTGGTCTGAAACAAACTGGCCACCATTAATAGGAGTAGAAATCCTCTTTCTTTGTTCTTTAGTCCACATAGATTTACCTCATTCTTCTAAATAGTATGGATATACCATAATTAATTTATCCTTTCCCCTATTTCTGGGCATTTAAATCATTTCTAAATAGTCTTGCAATTAAAGACAATGCTATAATGAACAACCTTGGAGTTAAATTCCTGCACACTTGACAGAGACTATCTATAGGACAAAGCTGTGGAAGTACATTACTAAGAAAAAATTTTTATTTTGCTTTCCCAAAATTTTCCCTCTAAAGGCTAAATCATTTTATACTCTCACTCGCACTGCATGAGAATTCCATTTCTCCAAACTCCTGCCAATTTTGTATATCATAAATCTTTTTATTTTTCCTACTTAAATGGGCAAAAAATGTTATTGGTTTTTTCTAACTGTTTTTTCACTGATTACCAAGTGAGGGTAAATACATTTATATGTTTATTTGTGAGTTAACTTTTTTTCTTCCATATATTGCCCAGATTTTTCTGGGCAATATATGCCCATTTTTCCACCTTTAAAATTGAATTCTTTGTCTATTTCTTATTAAAATATAGGAGTGCTTTATCCATGATAAAGACTATATCTCTGTCACATAGGCTGCAACGATATTTTCCCTTTCTATGGATTATATTTTAACTTTGTTTATGACATCTTTCATCATACAGAAGATTTAAATTTTCTTTTATGGCTTCTGCCTTTTGAATTTTGTTTAAAAAAGACTTCCTCAATCTTAATGTTATAGTCTGAAATAATCTGATGTGTTTTGATTAATATATCTTCATCTTTCACTCATCTTTTGAAATTATCAATATGTTATGGTATAAGGTAGGGATACATTTTGTGCCCCCCTCATAATTCCCCATTTAAAGAACAATCTACCCTTTCTCCACTGTTTTGAAATGCCACCATTTTGATATGCCATTTTACCATATAACAGATTTCCATATACTTATGGGTTTATTATTCTGATTTTTGCCTTTAAAATAGTTCTCTAAGTGATTCTGGTGCAGTTGGGCCTTATACTGATTTTAGGGAACCTCTGGTACTAGTCCAACTGTCCATTTGATTTTTGTAAATTCTTGAATCAAGTATTTTGCCAAATATGGCTAAATCCAGCAATAAGCACTTTTATACTCCTTCAGGAAGTAGCAAATGAATTCATACAAATGAATGGTTCTTTTTTTAATCAAAAGAATTTCTGAGTAGTTAAATTCAAAAGAAATTTGGAGGTGCAAACTGAGCACTATTTTAAGGTGTTCAGTTTGAACCTTAAAGGATCTGAACACAGCTCTGAGCTGCAGTGTTCTGCCCTCTGTTTCTTTTGAACTCCCCCTCAAAAGGGAAAGTCACATTTAAGCAAGAATATCCTGACTTAGTCATCCCCAATAGATGGAACAATCTAGCAATGAGAAGTGGGCTGGGCTGCCTATAATCATTCTAAGAACCTATGCTTCTCCACCTCCCCCGACACCACCCCACCCCAGGTAGCTAAGCTCTTATCTGAAGTATTGACATTATGAAAAAAGTCAATAAAGGTCACTGAATTGTACACTTAAACTGGGTGGATCATATGGTATATGAATTATATCTCAAAAAAGCTGTTTATAAATAAAAGAGAGAGAGAGATTGAGACAGAGGAAGGCAAGCATAAACATGCCCCATATTCCACCCAACCCTTTGTTGATAACATCTGCTTCTCCTTGGGACAATCTTCAGAATCACTCAGAGTTTGACCTTGACAGTGTCAGCCCCATGTCCTTCTCCTGGTCTCCTCTAACATTTGTGTTCTCCTTTTATTACTGTTTTGGTTCTTACCCCATCTACCTTATTAAAGTTACTAAAGTTACTTGAGGGCTTAATTCTCTCCTCCATGACATAGCAGATTCCTCCAGGGCATAAACTGTGCCTTGTCCATCTCTCTCTATCTAACAGCCAGCATGTTGTGGAGCTTAGGTAAGTCCCCAGTTCACATTTTCACCCAGAATTGAATTGCTTCCTGTTGTTGGTAGTCAAGAGAAGAGCCCAACTGGGCAGAAGGGTGAGGATGTGAAATCTGAATTTCATGTGGAGTCCCTTCTGCTTGCCCCCTGGATGATATCAGAACAAACCACCATGACAAACATGTTCAAACAAGAGAGAGAGGTCAAGAAGCATCCTGCCCACAATAACCCAGAGCTAGTGATCACGGTCCCTAAATACCAGCAGATAAATGAACAGAGAGGCACTGGAGGACAGAGGCCTCCTCCGCCAGGCCCAGATTTGGCCCAACACAAGCTGTGCAGCTGCGTGTGCGGTAGGAAAACCAGCGGAGAAGTAGCAAGGGAGCGCCTGCATGGCTTCCCAGGTTCTTCTCCTGGGGCTGTGTGACCATGCAGAGCCTTTGCCAACCCTTTTCTCTCGTCTCTCTGCCCCTGTCTTTGCCAGTTGTCTTACAGGTGTCATCCTTTCCTGTTGGAGCCCAGATATGGGTCTATCCATCCATATTTGGCACCATTGTTTGTCCTTTCTTTCTTATCTGGAAAAAAAATTTTTTCCCTATTACAAAAGCCATAAATTTTATTAGGGAATAATTGCTAAATAAAGTATAATCTCATTCCAATCCCCCAGAGAAAACCAGTTGTTAGTGCTTTGTTGTGAATTCTTTGACAGCATTTTCTATATAAACACTGGGGTCACATGATTTATCTATTTTTGTCACCTCACATTTTTTACTCATCAGTGTATCATGGACATCTTTTTAATCAATACCTACACAACTGTAACATCATTGTTACTAGACGTACCATAATTGATTTAATAAGTCCCCTCCTATTGGACACTTAGTTTTTTTCTGATTTTTCACTGCTATAAATGATACTGCAAGAAACATTGTTCCAGCTAAATGTTTGCTCACATGTTTAGCATGTATTAATACTTAAGGTAAATTTCTTAGCCATAGAGTCCCCATTTTCGCTCTCATGTCCCACAGCACAGGGAGTATGAGGGTGGTCCAACCTAACTCCCATTTCTTGGTTATTGATTAGATAGATCCAGTTCTTTTTTTTTTTCATTTTTATTTATTTTTTGGCTGCGTTAGATCTTTGTTGCTGCACGCAGGCTTTCTCTAGTTGCAGCGAGTGGGGGCTACTCTTCGCTGCAGTGCATGGGCTTCTCATAGCAGTGGCTTCTCTTGTTGTGAAGCACGGGCTCTAGGCACATGGGCTTCAGTAGTTGTGGCTCGCAGGCTCCAGAGCGCAGGCTCAGTAGTTGTGGTGCAGGGGCTTAGTTGCTCCACGGCATGTGGGATCTTCCCAGACCAGGGATAGAACCTGTGTCCCCTGCATTGGCAGGCGGATTCTTAACCACTGCACCACCAGGGAAGTCCCTAGACAGATCCAGTTCTGATGATATTGATATATCTCAAAGCACAGACATGACTGACATTCTCCAACTCGAGTGAATCTTGTAGCCCTTTCAACCTTTGGTTTCACTGAGCTCTGCCCATCTTCCAGATTTCAGTGATAGATGACTCATACAGGTAGTCTTTTTTTCTTAATCTTTTTCTGATCTACTTTCAAGACACATAATTATTGTTTTTCTTATTCCTAGGAATTTTTTGACGTGTGGCCAGTCCTGATGGGTGAGGCTCCACCCTACTCTGGTCCCAGGACTCCAGATGGAAGGGTAGGTCTCTCTCTAGCCTGTCCAATATGATCAAATGTTTAATGAAATGCAAACGAGTAAGGCACTGTAGGCCCTGCTGAAGTGTCTTTACCACTTCAGTATTTATCTTCTCTGGGTTGGGTTGTCTCCCTTGAAATTATGATAACTCCTCACAATTGCTCAAGCCCTGTAATTTGCAAGGTATTTTAATATCTCACTGGAGTTTCACAATAACCCGGTGGGACTGACAAAGGAGGAATAAATATTCTCATTCCATAGATGAGGAAAGAACTCCAGAAAGATCAAGCAACCTGCTCAAGGATCCACCCAGCAGGAAAACTGTAGACAATTAAAGCTACAAATAACCTTAAAATCTAATCTAAAATGTACAAATTGATAGCCAGAAGTCAATTCCAGCCAATAGGTAAATATGTTTGGCTACATACGTTTTTTTAGTTTTTCTTTGTTTTCACTTTAAAACAGTTTTGAATTGGCAGCTTAGCACTTAAAAATCAAGGTATTTCTGATAAACATCTAGATTCTCAGTTTCTTTTCAAAAGGTGGCAGATCAGTCAAAACTGGACCCACAGTCCTGCAGGGTAAGTTTGATTGGAGCTGAGTAGCGGCCACCTCCTTGCAATGTGTGGCCTGAACTCTCTAGTTTGCACAGTGCCCCCGACTCCCTCTTGTACACCCCTGGCCTCCTCCTCTCATTTATGTTTCTATCAGGTCTCTCTTGGCACTTCAGTTTGTGACCTCTGGTTTCCTACTATTGCTACATTTTAAAGATGAGGCACAAACGCTTTAGAGAAGCTGAAATGAAACGTGTGGGGATGTAAAGATGCAGCAGGGTAAACAGACCTGGCACTTAAATGGCCTATAGAAGCTGTAGAATGACAGAATGACTTTAGCTGAGGCCACATACAATAGGTAAGCAGCAGAGTCGTGTCCTGAATTGAGTTTTAGTCCAGCGTTCTTTCCACAAAACCTTCCAGCCTGTCTGAAATGGTATGTCAATTTCTGCTAGGAGGCCTGATTCCCCCCAGCCAACACTAACCCTACCCAAAATAAAGATAAAGGACAGGGTGTGTATGTGTCTGTGTCCATGTGTGTGTGTGTGTGTGTGTGTGTGTGTGTATGTGTGTGTGTGTGTGTGTGTGTGTGAGACAGACTTTATTTAATCTTAATTCAAACTCTAGGGATTTAGAATTAACACCCTGGCCTGTGAGCTTCATATACACACCAGAAAAGATTTCAACCTTGGAATCTAAACTGTCTGTTCTACTTTACCCAAAATGACCTTTATAACCTGGCACTGTCCAGTTTCAAACTACTCTTTTGCCCACACAATTTCATGATTTCATTTGGGAAGACTGAGTCTTCAAGGCTTACATCATGTGCTGCTGTCAGAAAGCTATTTGGGGACGTTTTTCCTTTTTAAGTACAGCTTTTTGTGTTGGCATAGCTGAGATGTTACTACTGAGCTTTTCATCTAATTCACATATGAGCTGGACTTGTTCCTAAAATTTAGAATTCTAGGAACTATATAGAAGAGCGATCACCATAGCTTTCAGACACCACCAACTTCAGTTAATTTCAGTTTCCCAGGCTGCTTTAATATTCAGCTCTCTGAGTTGAGCCCTGAGGTCAGAGGTCACCTCCAATTCCAGGACAGCCAGAGAGCTATCAGGCTCTAACTTATCCTTTTGCCTACTAACATCACTCTCACACTTTATCTGCCACATTCACATTAGAAATACAATCTTCATCTGGATTTTGACCAATTAACCTCCCCAAATCTTGGTTCTGAAGTTCCTCCAAAGCAACTATACCTCACTTCATCTCCTCTTAAAAATAAAGCGTTGTGTGTGTTTTTTGATTATGAAAAAGGCTAAGCAGACTTCATGGGGAAAAAAAATAGCACTTCTTTTAAAACTGGTATATTTCCATGCATGATGATTTGGCTCTCGCTGTATGTGGCTCTTTCAAAGACCCTGTGTTACAGCGTCAGCTGCTTAGGTGCAAGGTGACAAAGGCACTCATTGATGGCTTGGTTTTGACTTTCCGAAGGCTGGTGAATTCCTACATGAATATGGCCTTGAAAGCAACTTGGCTGAGCTACAGTGTGTGGAAAAAGTTCTGTTTACCTAAAGCACACTGAACTTTTTGTTGCTTTCTGTGAAAGCAAAATTGATTCTCCTGTGGGTTTAAAAGAAAAAAAGTCCATTTCTCACCTTTCTAAAAGAATCTCATGGAGACCCCTGGGTAGGGCAGTTTACCAGGCCTAGGGAGACAGCAGCTTCCCTGGGAGAGCAGTGAACAGCCCAGGCCCAAGGACAGATGGTCCTGAAGCAAGAAGGCCATCTCCCCCTTCCAGAAGGAAACAGCTCTACCAAAGTCCCAGCAGATAACGGGGCCACCTTTGATTTCTAGAACCGCCCATAGGATATGACCTGTTTTAAAATGTTCTTACCGCAATGTATTTATATTTATTGAAAAAGTAATACATGAGCACAGAGAACAGCTCACACCATACAAAAGAGCACAGCACAGAAATCCAGCCTGCCCTGAGACAGCCACTGTGCCATTGTGAGCGGTCTACCTTTCCCAAATGTCCATGGACATTCCTGGGTGTGTGTATGTATGTGTGTGTGTGTGTGTGTGTGTGTGTGTGTGTGTGTGTGTGTATACATATTCCACCACCACTACCCTTGACAAGTGTGATGATTCTATTTTGTGCCTTACTTTTCCCACTTGAGTATATTTTGTCATCTTTCCCTATCAGCACAGATACAGCTATTCGCTCTGGAGACATGCAAAGTATCCACTATGCGCAGGAACTCAGTTTGCTTAACCATCTCCAAGTGATAGATATCAGCTATCTCCAGACTTTTTAAAGCAGTCTGGTTGAAAGCCCTAGATGGGGAAAACAATGCTGTTACCTACATTTGGGAATATATCGATAGGATTTATTAGCAGAATTACTGGGTCAAAGAATATGTGCATTTTAATCTATGAGAGACTATCTATCTATGCTAACTCTCCAACCATAGTCTTAGAATCATAGCTGGAAGGAGCTTTAGGGATTCCCTAATTCAGTTTTTTAAATTCCCAGATTATCTTTAGAACCCAAGGCTCCCACAGTGGCTGCCTGGGCCAGGGGTGAATGGGGGCAGAGGAGGACAGGACAGGGAGTGAGGGAAAACCAGGAGAGATGCAGGATCTCCATGTACCCAACTCTGCTTCCATTAGGGCGGCATTACTTTCCTCTGCTTTATAGTATTAGGGCCCATGCTTTGTTAGGGGAAAAGGTTCTGCTACTTGACACCAACAAAAAACAAACACCACCGATTTTACAGCTGGGGAAACTGAGGCCCAGAAAGGACACATAGTGGAACCAAGACCAGAGCCTGAGTCTTTGCACTCTAGATCTATTCCTAACTCCATTTCATCGCGCTGTGGGGTTCACCTGGTCTTCCCTTGGATGCTCCCTACTGCAGGGAGCTCATACATACCCTGGAGCAGCCAGTGCCATGGGAGCCGCTCTAGAAGAGTTCAATCACTGTAGCTGCTTCCAATGGTGGGCGTTGAGGAGCAGAATCTCTCTCTCCCTCGTGAGCCTGAAGAAGGTCACGACTGCCCATCAACTAGACACCCTTGACTAGATGAGGAATTTCCCTTTGTGGAGGTTCTGAGTCAAGAGGCCTTGATGGGGCCCAGGTATCAACATTTAAATCTCTAGGGCAATATTTCTCAAAATAACCTGTAGTAGAGGCACAATTTTTTTTTAATTTCCAATTTATCTTGGACTGATACTTTTCAAGATATGATAAAAATCTATTATGCAAAAAGTAAAAAATTTAAAAGACATACAAAACTTGTCTTTTTTAAATTATCAGTTTCAACAGACCTAACCTAACTCAGTCAAATTGCTGTAAAAGTTTCTAAACACTGACTGTCAATTTCTGTTTTTATCTCATCATGGAATAGTGACAAATAGTTTGCAGCCTGGTACCAGTCCAGGGACCACACTTTGAGTAGCCCCCTTTCTAGGTGAGAGTGCTACAGAGAGAAAAACACTATTTTAAGCTATTAACCTTAAGTGACAGTAGAAAGAGCTCTGAACACAGGAGTCAGGGGCCAAGGTTCTGGTCCCGGCTTACTGTCTTACTATAAATGAGGCCTTTCCTCTCTCTGGGTCTCAGTTTTCCTATTTGTAAAATGATTATTACTAACCTGCCCATCACGTTCCAATAAGGTAATGGATTTTTCCCTGGAGAGCTAGGGAAAAGGAATCACCTGCCAGCATCCAACCCCATGTTAGGAAGTCATGGAATTGAACAGGTCTAATTTAAGAGAATAGGGGTTTTAATGGTGTAAGGAGGTGGGAGGGATGGAAGAGGTGGAATGTGAGTTGGGAAGCCTGAGGGATGATTGGGAAGGCAAGTCTGCAAGAGCTGACGCAGCAAAGAGCAGCTGAGTGGAGGAGTGAAGGAGAAAGGGGACCGTGACCATGGAGCTCACCCCACATGGAAGATGGCTGCGTTGATGATGATGCTAAATGGGACAGAAGCCTCCTTCCCCCTCCCTCTCTCACTAGACTCCACCAGCAATCTCTCTCTCTTTTTCCTTGTATTGAACCCCCAGATTCCCTTGGAACGCTTCCTATGTCTCTTCCCAGCCCCAGATCCCAGCCCCTGCCTGGCCACTGTGAGCTGGTTCCAAGGAGGAGCACACTGAATCCTGAGAGTCAGCTGAGGACAGTGAGCTCCAGGGGCACCGGGACACACCCTTAGAAGGTCAGGCTGGTGCTTCTGGGAAGCCACAGGGCACAGGGTAAAGAACAAAGCCTTTCTCAAGAACACACTCCTGCTGAAGCACTGTCTCAGACTCTCTCTTTTGCCTAGGAAATCAACTTTTACAAGGTCATTGACTACATCCTGCACGGCAAAGAAGACATCAAAGTCATCCCGTAAGTCTCTTCTCAAAACATGTAGAATTGCAGGCACATTATCAGTGTCCAGAAGATACTCATTCCAAGATCGACACTAACCAAACCCAAGAAGGCCACACACTCTGTTCGAGGCAGGGAGAGCAGTAAGGAGGCAGTGTGGAAGGGTGGAAAGACCATGCAGTTTGGAAAATGAGGCTGGATTCTGACTCAGCTGCTGTGAGTTCAAGTCCCAAGTCCAGTGTCAATAAGTGGCCTGGGGACTTCCCTGGTGGTGCAGTGGTTAGGAATCTGCCTGCCAGTACAGGGGACATGGGTGTGAGCCCTGGCCTGGGAAGATCCCACATGCCACGGAGCAACTAAGCCCATGTGCCACAACTACTGAGCCTGTGCCCTAGAGCCCACGAGTCACAACTATTGAGCCCACATGCCAGCAACTGCTGAAGCCTGCATGCCTAGAGCCCATTCTCTGCAGCAAGAGAAGCCACCACAATGAGAAGCCCGTGCACCGCAATGAAGAGTAGCCCCTGCTCATAGCAACTACAGAAAGCCTGAACACAGCAACGAAGACCCAACGCAGCCATAAATAAATAAATAAATAAATAAATAAATAAATAAATTTATTTAAAAATAAATAAATAAGTGGCCGGTTTGGGCCTCTCTATAGAATGAGGCCATGGTGTCCGATCACGGCTTTTCAATGATTTTCTATGGAGGCACATCTGGGGCCTAATGCAGAGGGTGAGACAAAGGCAGGAAGTTGGCAAAGAAAGTGACTCAGCCCCCAAGCAAAGCTTATTCTCTCTTTTTTTTAAAAATATTTTTTTGTTTATTTAGGCTGCCACAGGTCTTAGCTGTGCCACGCAGGATCTTTAGCTGCAGCGTTCGAGCTCTTAGTTGCGGCATGCATGCGGAATCTAGTTCCCTGACCAGGGGTCGAACCCGGGGCCCCTGCACTGGGAGCGCATAGTCTTATCCACTGGACCACCAAGGAAGTCCCAGAAAGCTTATTCTCTAATGTCTTCTTATATGACCTAGGAGGATAATGAAAAGGCAAGAACTCCCAGAGGGTGAGGCCTCCAACCTACCTGCGGGTGGTGGAGGCTCAAAGGCCATTTTAAGATTTCAACAGTCAAGAACGTTTTTAGTATCAGCTTGTACTTTTTGATCAGTAGAGCACTCTCCAAAACTTAGCTGCCTTGTTACCTATGTGAATCCTCTGTGGGCACCAAGAGGCACCCCACAGTTTTGTCTGAGGCTTGGCTCTCTTTCCCAACTGAACTGCAGACTCCGTGAGGCTGTGATCAGCCTCTGTGGGAGAGCCTCACCTTTGGTCTCTTTTCTGGTCCAAATGAAGGGATTTATAGCAGGTCACCTTAATCCTTAAATAGTGGTTGTGAGAGGTCGCAGCTGTTGCCAAACAATTTTGATAATCCTGTCACTCAGATCACTCAGTTCTCTGGTTTATCTTTTACTGGTTGGGTATAAGAGACTGCTTCAGGTTCCTGAGTTTCTGGGTTCTCTCTGTTCGGTCTTGTTTGCATGAAGACTGAGTCTTTCCTAAACTCGTCGCTTTCTTGTTCTTTTTTTTCCTTGTCAGCTGCATACTCTGCCACCATTCTGTTTTCTAACCACTTCTCTAGAGGTGCCAGTTTATTAAACTCATTGTCTGTATGCTGAGTTATCACAGATCACAGTTCTCCCCAATGTCTCACCACTCCTCACCAAGTATCACACCCTTCTAGCCGCTGATAACATCCACCTTGCTGCCTTCTACAGTGTGGCTGTATCCACATTGAATTTAATATAAATTCTTAGAAGTAACTTAAAGAGATTATACTATGATGCAGCACGGAAACAAAAAGTACCTTTGAATGGCACAAAAAGCCAGGAAAAAGGTATGAGATATGATAAAAATCTATACCTAAATGCTAAAAGAGCTCTGTTGATATTCGTAGAGTAATAATTATAAGTTCAAAAAGCACTGCATTACAGATTAATTGGCAGAATATTATCTTTCTCAGTTGCATATAAGAGACGGTTCTTGGGAATTCCCTGGCCATCCAGTGGTTACGACTCCACGCTTCCACTGTAGGGGGCATGGGTTCCATCCCTGGTAGGGGAGCTAAGATCCTGCAGGCCACATAGCACGGCCAAAAAAAAAAAAAGAAAGAAAAAAACAACCAGTTCTTGTAAGAACTGATGAGTTCTGAGATATACGTAAAGAAATACCATATATCCTATTTACAAGAGAGCTATCTAAAAGATAAGAATGCAGATAGAATGAAAGTAAAAGAATGAACAAAAGATATGCCTTGCAAATGATAATCAAAAGAAAACCGATGTAACTATGTGACTATCAGATAAAAATAGGTCTCAAGGTGCATTATTAGAGGGACTTCTCTGGTGGTGCGGTGGTTAGGAATCCGCCTGCTAGTACAGGGAACACAGGTTCGAGCCCTGGTCGGGAAAGATCCCACATGCCGCGGAGCAACTAACCCTGTGTGCACAAATACTGAACCTGTGCTCTAGAGCCCACGGGCCACAACTACTGAGCCCACGGGCCACAACTACTGAAGCCCGTGTGCCTAGAGCCCGTGCTCTGCAACAAGAGAAGCCACCGCAATGAGAAGCCCACACACTGCAAGGAAGAGTAACCCCCGCTCACCACAACTAGAGAAAGCCCGCACGCAGCAACGAAGACCCATAATCCATGGGTAAAAGAAGAAATCAATGGAAATTATGACATATTCTGAAAGAATGAAAACATTACATGTCAAAACCAGTGTGATGCAGAAATCATGCTTAAGGTAAAAATTTACAGTCTTAAATATTCATATGAGAAAAGAATACAATATAAAGTAATAAACTCTGTACCCACTTGTATCAGTAGGGGTCCCAGCAGATAACAGGCGTCACATTCAAATTAGGGTAATTCAAGGAGGCTTTACTTATAAAGGGATGAATTACAGAGGTGTGGGTGGAATGAAGGAAACTGAAAGAGAATATGCTAGTAGTGAGGTTGTTGTAAGCATTCCTGGGCCCAAAGGAAATTTCTAGAACCTGGACGGAGAAAGTATCATGTAGAGCAGGGCATCTTGAGAGAAGTGTTGCCTTTCAGTCAAGAGACGCAGCAAACCCAGAGCAACCCTGCCAGGGGGAACCCAGGGAAATAAGTAGCCTGACCTAACTGTTCTACCTGCCTCTAGTTTTGGCCAGGTCTCCTCATTGGGCTAAATTCAATCAGAAGCTGGAAGGCCAGGCACCCTATTGATGGAGTCCACACAGACTGGCCTCCTGGGACACGGAGGAGCAGGTTGGAGAGCGGATCTGGAGGGTAGACAGAAGCTATCCATCACATTATCTCAAGAAACTAACAGCAAACAAGCAAATAAATAAACCCTCCCCAAAAGAATAAAGATAAGCCCAGAAATTAATGAAATATTAACAGAATAATGAACAAATGCCAAAAGCTGGTTTCTTGGAGAGATTAACAAAATTGATGAATTTCTGGCAAGACTGAGCAAGAAAAATAGAAAATCAAATGAGCTGTATCAGGAAGGAAAAGGGGGATAACCACAAAGACACAGAAATTAACAAGATAGTAAGAGGATATTATGCCCAAAATATTTTAAATCTAGATGAAAGAGGCAAATTCCTGCAAAAATAAAACCTACTAAATATAAATCACAAAGAAATAGAACACCACAATAGTCTTATAACAATAAAATACATTAAAACCTTCCCACAAAGACATTCCAGGCCCAGATGCCTTCAGGGGTGAGTTCTACTAAATATTTACGGAAGAAATAATGCAATTCTCATACAAATTATCCAGGAGACTAGAAAAAGAAGTGGCTAGCATAAACTTGACACCAAAACTCAACAAAGACTGTATGAAAAAAGAAAATTCAGACCAAGCTCACTTGTGAACATAGATGCAAATATGCTAAGTAAATAAAATTTTAGCAAATAATAACTAAAAAGGATTATACATCATGACCCAATTGGGTATATTCCAGGAATGCAGGGCTAACATTAGAAAAATGAATAAATACAATCTGCCACGTTAAGAGAAACATGACATAATTATCTCCATAGAGGAGAACTTCCTTAATCTTCTAAAAGTAATTTTTCTTTTAATGTCTGAAAATACTAAGTATTGACAGAGACGTGGAGTAAAGGAAGCTCTAATATACTGCGGATGGGAGTATTAATTGGCATGATCACTTTAGAAAACAGTTTGGTCTTACCTAGTAAAGTTGAAGACATGCACATCTCATGACCCAGGATTTCTACTCCTAGAATTAGCACATGGAATTGAATGCACATATACACCAGAGTGCTGGAAGCAGCAATGCTCATATTAGCCTCGCACTGAGGGAAATGTCCATCAACAGTTGAATGCATAAATTATATGCAACCTTACCAGGGAAAACGGTTGAAGTCAATCAAACAAATGAATTACAGCAACATGAAAAAGAAGTCCAATGAAATAATGTATGCACATTGATTCTACCTAAAACAGGTGAAGCAGGCTACAGGAAAACAGGCCACAGAAAAGCAAGAATCATAACATTGGAACAATGGTTACCTTTGGGGTTTGGGAGAAGGTTGCGAGTGGCGGGGGGTCAGGTCAGGGATTTCCAAGGTACCGACAAGGTTGTTGTTTCTTGTTTTTTTTTTAAATAAATTTATTTATTTATTCTTGGCTGCACTGGGTCTTTGTTGCTGCACACGGGCTTTTCTCTAGTTGCGGCGAGCGGGGGCTACTCCTCCTTGCTGTGCGTGGGCTTCTCATTGCGGTGGCTTCTCTTGTTGCGGAGCATGGGCTCTAGGTGCGTGGGCTTCAGTAGTTGCAGCACACGGACTCAGTAGTTGTGGCACACGGGCTTAGTTGTGGCTCGCAGGCCCTAGAGCGCAGGCTCGGTAGTTGTGGCGCATGGGCTTAGTTGCTCCGCGGCATGTGGGATCTTCCTGGACCAGGGCTTGAATCTGTGTCCCCTGCATTGGCAGGCGGATTCTTAACTGCCGCGCCACCAGGGAAGTGCCAGGTATAATTTCATAGGAGTTCACTTTCAAACAACTGACGAAGTTTTTCATGCATTTTTCCATGTGTGTATATATTTTTTGCAATAAACAAGTAAAAATAATACCCAAAATTGTGATATTGCTGTGTGGGATAAATAAGTATGTAAAGCACCTAGCTTAGTGCTTGGTATGTGGTAGGAGCTCATCCTAGGTGGGTTTCCCTCACTCTACATGATATTAAGCTAACTCTCTGTATGTAAGTACTAAATGGAGGGAAATGACGGCATCTGTTTTTGCTCAGCAGCCAATAACAATCTGTTAGATGAATTTTGTCTCTTTTCTTAGGGAGTCAAACTCAGTGTGAAATTAATAAAACTGATTTATCGCTTTTTTCTCAGTGTCTACATTTGGACCTTAAGATGCTTAGCCAAGATTTGGGGCTTGGTCTGGTATAGTAAGTGGGTGCTTGGAGCCACCAGAGAGAAGAGGGAGGGTAAGATCCAGTTTCAAGTTTTTAGTCCAACTGTCCCTACATCAGAAGTTACCACTGGGGGATTCCCTGGTGGCGCAGTGGTTAGGAATCCGCCTGCCAGTGCAGGGGACACGGGTTTGAGCCCTGGTCTGAGAAGATCCCACATGTCACGGAGCAGCTGGGCCCATGCGCCACAACTACCGAGCCTGCACTCTGGAGCCCGTGAGCCGTAACTACTGAAGCCTGTGCGCCTAGAGCCTGTGCTCTGCAGCAGGAGAAGCCATCGCACTGAGAGGCCCTTGCACCGCAGCGGGGAGTGGCCCCCCTCGCCGCAACTAGAGAAAGCCCGTGCACAGTGACAAAGACCCAACACAGCCAATAAATAAATAAAATCTATTTTTAAAAAAAGAAGTTACCACTGTCTTTGGCCTTTACAGGAATCCACCTCCGGACCATTGGGCTTTAGTGAGCGGCCTTCCCACTTACGTTGCCCAAAATGGCCTGGTAAGTAATACAACTTTGAAGGGGGAGAGTTTTGAATCAGGTAGAAAGGTGAAGGGATTTCAGATCAAGAGAGTGGGAAAAACGATGGGAAGTGTGTATCTCTAAAAGCCCGGTTCTCCCATTTCTCAATTTGCTCGACGGTTGGTCCAAGGGGATGTGCAGAGAACTGACATTTGAAGAAATATGAAATACACAGAGAAAGAACCCTCAGATGGAAAGGTGCGCAGTCTCAGTGACAACTAAAGATATTTACGCAAACGTCAGGGATAAAGTCACAAGTGGCCGGTCCACCAGGCTCACCACAGAACAAGTCCCATCCTCTCATCCCAGAGACTTAGTTGCCACTCCCAACACCCCCCCAACCCCGTTCCTGCCACATTTCCAGCCACACAGCAGAGCTCAAATGCTCTATCTCCCCCCATGCCCTACCCGCTTGGGGTGCAGGGTAGAGTGAGAGTATCCCCTACCCTAGAGAGAAGGGTCATAGCTGCACATCACCCCAATATTTGAGCCTGCTTATCTCTGTATCCTTCCCCAGGCACACACACTACACAGTGCTGTTCATGTATCAGGGTGTTTATTTATTGGGCATTTTCTATGTGCCAGGTGCTGTGCTTGGCTCTGGGGATACAATGATAGATGAATCAAATAGTTTCTCTTCTGAAGCTCATCATCAAATGGGAGATATCTTTATGAACAGATACTTAGACTATAATGTGATAAGGCCAGATAGAGATGTACATGGTACATTCTATGAACACAAAGTAGGAAGCATCTAAACCAGCTTTACTTGCCAGAGTGTTTTGGTCTGAGTTTTAAAATAAATAGGGGTTAGGCAGGTGGGGCATGAAAGGGGATTGCAGGTGGAGGAAGCAACATGGGCAAACAACTAGGGCTTGGAGGTTTGAAGTGACACAGAGTGTGCAGTTCCGTGTTGCTGGAGTGTTAGGTTTGAGACAGGAAGATGGCAAGAGATGAGACTTGAGAGGGAGGGAGGGGCCAGATCACAGTAGCCTTGGACGCCAGGTCAAGAGGGTGGAACTTTAATCTACAGGCGATGGGTTTTTAAGCAAAAGGTTGGCACAATGAATTTTCATTTCAGAAAGAAAACTCTGAACGCTCCCTAGAAAATAGATCTGAAGGGACTAAGACTGGAAGCAGAGCGAAAAGTGTGTCCTTACAAACAAGAGATGAAGAACATCTCAACAAAGGCAAAGGCAGTAAAGAACACTAACTGTCTTCATTGCTAACAGCCATGGAGTGCTTATGATGAGCCAGGCAGTGAATACATTTGCTCATTCAATACTCATGACTCAGACAGAGATGAGGTGGAGAGAGGGAGATCAGGGCTCAGATCTAACACTGAAAGGGCTTTGTGATTGGTTGTGAGCAGAGAGGGAGGGAGAGAAGGACCAAAGCCAATTTCAGGCTTCTAGATTGGACAGATAATGCTGCCACCAGGTTTGGATGTAAGATGCTGAGATCACTTTCAGACAAGGTGCAACAGAGACTTTTTTCAGAAGCAAGTGTCCAGCAAGCAGCTAAAGAGATGACTCTGATGCTGTGGAGCTAGAGGACGGATGGAGATAGAGATTTGTGTCAACAAAAGGTAGAGATCTGTACTGACTACACTACAGACCATATGATAGTATATCTGGTCCTTGACCACTTTGCTCCTAGGAGCAGATGGTACTTGAAACCATGAGTGCGGATGAAGTCACCAGGGAGAGTGAGGGAGACTCGGGGTAGAATACTAGAGGATGCCAGCATTTAAAGATTGGGTGGAGGAAGAAGAGTGTGTGAAGGAGAATCAGAAGAAGGGTTCAGAGGTGTCTGGAGGCCCAGGAGAGGGTAGTGTCATGGAAACCAAAGAAGTAGAAACTTTCAACAAAGAGAGAGAATAACAAATGCAGCAAAAGTGATCCAGTGAGATAAGAACCAAAAACTCCCATTGGGCTTGGCAGTTAGGAGGTCATTGATGGCCCTGATTAGAGCAGGCTTGGTGGCAAGGTGGAGGCAGAAACCAGCGGGTGGTCTGCTGAGGTGTGGATGGGTAATGAGAAGGTAGAAAATGCAAGAGAAGGTAGAAAATGCAAGAGAAGGAGGAGAAAACCTGATGGTCACTACAAAGACCACATTGGGCCAAGGGAGGATTTTGTTTTCAAGGTTGGGAGAGAATCAAGCATGCCCATGGACTGAAGCTAAAGAACCTTCAGAGAGGTTAGAAATCAGGAGAGAACAATAGCAACTGATGGAATTAGCCCAGGGAGAGGCCAGAGGCCTCAGTGGGTGGGCAGTCTTGAACAGGAGCAGGCACAGCTCATCCTCTCAGACAACAGAATGGTCTGATCTACTGGGATAGGCAGGGTCAAAGCAAGCTCACATGGTACCTTTTTGAGAACTAGAAAATGTGTCCCTTCTTGATGGATGAAAAGAGAAAGACTAGGGCCATTGTTCTGAAAGTCAAGAACAGGCTGGATTTCAACTCCCAGTCACCCCCTCAGCCAGATGCCTTTGTGCAGTGCACATGCTACACAACTGTATACAGTGGCCCCATAGGCAGGACTCTGGAGGGATCAGATAAGTGTTGTCTGCATGATAGGGTAAACTGGTCCAGTTTTCAGGAGAGGAATCTTGCAATATACATACAACCAGAGCTACAGCACCTTTTACTTCTTCATTTGCTGTGAAGTTTACAGCACAAGGAAAAACTCGTTCCTGACAAAACAAATATAATTGATTCAAAGATGTTTAGAGTGGTATTATTTACATTAATTAAAAAAACTGAACATAACCAAATACTCAACAAAAGGGGGCAAGAAAATGGGACACCTTACTATAAAACTACAGTCATCAAAACAGTATGGTACTGGCACAAAGAACAGGAGAGAAAGCCCAGAAATATGCCCACACATACATCATCATAAATCACTGATTGTATGATCAATTAATCTACAACACAGGAGGCAAGAATATACAATGGAGAAAAGAAAGTCTCTTCAATAAGTGGTGCTGGGAAAACTGGACAGCTACATCTAAAAGAATGAAATTAGAACATTCTCTAATACCATATACAGAAATAAACTCAAAATGCATTAAAGACCTAAATGTAAGATCAGACACTATAAAACTCCTAGAGGAAAACATAGGCAGAACACTCTCTGACATAAATCACAGCAATATCTTTTTGGATCCACCCCCTAGAGAAATGAAAATAAAAACAAAAATAAACAAATGGGACCTCATTAAACTTAAAAGCTTTTGCACAGCTAAGATAACCATAAACAAAACGAGAAGACAACACACAGAATGGGAGAAAATATTTGCAAACGAAGCGACCAACAAGGGATTAATCTCCAAAATTTACAAACAGCTCATGCAGCTCTATATCAAAAAAAAAAAAAGACAACCCAATCAAATAAATAGGCAGAAGATCTAAATAGACATTTCTCCAAAGAAGACATACAGATGGCCAAAAAGCACATGGAAAGATGCTCAATATCACTAATTATTAGAGAAATATAAATCAAAATTACAATGAGGTATCACCTCACGCTGGTCAGAATGGCCATCATCAAAAAAAAAAATGATACAAATGAACTTATATACAAAACAGAAACAGACTCACAGACTTAGAAAACAAACTTATGGTTACCAAAGGGGAAAGGTGCGGGGGGTAGGGATAAATTAGGAGGTTGGGATTAATATAGACACACTACAATATATAAAATAGACAATCAACAAGGACCTACTGTATAGCACAGGGAACTCTACTCAATACTCTGTAATAACCTATATGGGAAAAGAATCTGAAGAAGAATAGGTATATGGATATGTATAACAAATAAATAAAAGATGAATGAGATATGAAAAAAGCTAACATTAAAAAGAAGAAAGTGGGACACTATACAGCTATTAATAACAACAAATTGTAGCCTTAACTTTCTCAAAGCTTGGAAATGACTCAGAAGTGAAGCAAATGGTAAGAAGCCATGTTTATAAGGCAGTTTTCCTGTTCGGCAGCCTCATTTAATAATTCAAAACCATCTTAAGCATGTCTACCTGATGAAAAGAATGTGAATGCCTTGGATAAGGATGTGATATTTCTGAAAATATCATGCCCATTGCCCTCAATGGGTACTCTATCAAGTCTAATCATAACTCCATTATTCCTCTTCATGGCTTTCAGATCTGCAACATCATGAATGCACCTGCAGAGGACTTTTTTGCATTCCAGGTAAGTTATTTTTTATTTACTCTCTGTCATATGATATTCCCCCCCCCCCCCAAAGAGGATTCAAATACATTAGAATCCATCTACTTTATTGGGAAGCAGTCTCAACAAAGCAAAAATGTGAGTGCAAAAATGTCATGTGCCCATGGAAGTGGGGAGAGAGCTAATTTGGTAAATCCAAGGTCCCATTTGGTTTTAAGGTTTACACCCTTTGCTTTCTGGCCTAAGGACCTTTGCTTATGCTGTTCTCTGCCTTACTACCGTCTCTTGTCCAAATCCCCTTTGCCCTTCAATGATAGCCCCAAATGCTATGAAACTTCTATGAAGTTTTATTCTGCTTCCCCTGGCTGAATATCATTTCTGTCTCCTTAGGATTATCATGGAATGTTGTTTAGTATTGCATTTGATTTTGTTTGTTTGTATTTTTAAAAAATGTTTGCAGAGGGCATGCTCTGGGCCAGGCATGGGCACGATGCTACACCAGCTACAGAGGTGGACCAGACAGGCATGGTCTTTGTCTTCAGGGAGCTCGTGATCATATGGGGAAAGAGGCATGTGGAGTGCTGGTCAGGACAATAGCAGAGGGACAGAGGAGGGACTCTCCCAGGCGGGGCTTGACTTCATCTGGGAAGAGTCAAGGAACGTGTCCCTGAGAAATTATGTTTGGGCAGTAAAGAAAGGAGAGAGGATTGCAGGAAAGAGAGGGCTTGTTGGAAGGAACCAGAGTAGACCAATGAGACTAAGGGGAGAGTGGCAGGACGAAACTCTAGAGAGGTAGACACAGGGCAGGTCACACAGGGCCTGGAAGGTCATGCTAAGGAGTTTGGCTTTCTTACTCTATTTCCCTTACATCATCTTTCATGATCCTTCCTTGTCTTTTAGATTAATTCCTCTTGGCAAAATATAGGCTTCCTTTGGTCAAAGGTCGGGGCTTATCTTTCTTAACATGTGCAGCTCTGGGTGCCCTGTCAATATTTCTTGAGTTTAGCATGCTAGGTGTATGAAAACCAAATAATGAGCAGTCAGGAAATAATTAAGAAGGAAATAAAAATGGCTCATAGCAAAATTAGTGGTTTTTTTTTTTTTTTTACTCCTTAAATAACATTATGAAAGACCTTAGGGAGAATATCCTTCCAAGGTTAAGACCGTATATCTTGTGTTGTGATGTTGACCACATCAGTGTGACAAGGCAAATTGTTGCTGAGAGTTGCTAATCTGATTATAACCACAACAGAACTTGATCTTTACCCAAGTCATCTGATTAACTGTAGTTTACCCACTTTAATAAATAAAGTCTAATCTTGTTTTTAGATTCCAGTCTTCTGTCTCCAACTCTTCCTCCACAAAGTAGCCTGAGTGATTTTTAAAAGAAAAACATAAGTTGCATCAAGTAACTTTGCTCCTTAAAAATGTTTAATACTAAAAAAAAAAAATGTTTAATACTTTCCCACTTCATTTTTTTTCACTTCCAATAAAATCTGCTTCTTCATCATGGCCTTCAGAGAGGCTGTGATAGAAAGGGTTAGGGAGAGAGCTGGGAACTTGAATTCAAGTTTCCTGACTGACAGCTCTATGCTCTTTGGACTGTATTCTACATCCCTCTGAAGTCACTCTCCTACCAGGTGCTGAGTTCAAGTGCTACTTAAATAATAATAATTATCATCTCACCCCCTTTAAAATCTTGGAACTTTCGAGCTAGAAGACTCTCCAACTCCAGGAAGCCTTCCTTGACTTCCTTCCCTCCTCTGGCTCCCAAAGTACCTTGCAGAACTTCCCACATGCAGTGTGATTGCCTGTTTACCTTCCAGATGTGAGCAACCTGAGGACAACACCTCTGCCTTATTTTTCTTAGTTCTCCCATCTTCTAGCTCAGGTTCTTGTACATTGTAAAATACTTGATAAATCTTCAATGAATCAGTGGAAAAAAGGCTAGAAATTGTCTAGTTATCCCCATTTTATAAATGATGAAAGTGAGGTTCAGAGAGATGGGAAATGACTCATAAATGGTACCTTATGATTGACCAAGATATTTCACTTCTATTTTCTCATTTGTTCCATGAGGTACCTACTCTTACTACCAGCCCCAACTATAAATGAGAAAATTGAGGCTCACAGAGATAAAACAACATGCTGAAAGGAGCAGAGAAAGGCAGGTCGGGAGACAAAAGGTACAGGTTATATCCAGTTGATTAGTTCAAAGTTACAAGCATCACCAACATGGCCCCTTTTAAGCCAGTCCCCTGCAGTTAGCTCCTGTATCTGAAAGGGAAACACTACCTCCCTGGACTGTTTGTTTGCATCATTAGATCCCCAATACACAACTCGTTGCCTGGCACATGATGGCCCTGACATGTTGGGCATGAAAACAGTATAGCTATCTGGCTTACGGCGCTCCCACCAGATGGGCAACCTGCTCATGGCGTTTGGCGACTAAAATCATGCAAAGCCCAACAAGGTCTAACCTCTTGCCACCCCCTCAGCCAGTCAGGGTCATAAGGCAGCATGAAGTCCATTACAGATGCCTCTGCAGCCTGGTACCTGAAGCAAACTTACTCTGGCTCTTCTCTTGCAGAAAGACCCTCTGGATGAGTCCGGATGGATGATTAAAAATGTCCTTTCTATGCCAATTGTGAACAAGAAGGAAGAAATTGTTGGGGTGGCCACGTTTTACAATCGCAAAGATGGGAAACCCTTTGATGAAATGGATGAGACCCTCATGGAGGTACGGTTTTTGAGGAGGCCCCTAGACGTGGTATTCAGAGTCGGCTCACCAACGAACTTGGCCCCCAGAGCCACATGGTGGGGCCCTTGTGTGCTGCTGCCCCAGCTCAGGAGGGATGGGAGCTCACCTTGTAGACACTTTCCTGACTCAACATTTATTCTCTTTGCTCTCCCTTCTGCACTGCAGCAGTTGTCAGAGAAATCTATATTCCCTTTTTAAAAAAATTAATAAACTTTACCCTTTAGGGAAGCTTTAGGTTCTCAGCGAAATTGAGCAGAAAGTACAGAGAGTTCACTTATATCCCATGTCCCCACATACGCACAACACGTTCCGCTTTTGTGAAATGATTAGACATCAGGATGGCGCTTCATGTGTGTTAGAGCTTTATTCAAAGTGCATTCCCATGCATTATTTCATCTTATCCTAACAACATCTCTTTGAGGAGGGCAGCACACAGCTAATCAAACCCATTTTATAGCTGAGAAAATGGAGGTTTACAGAGTCTTGCCCTAAGTTACAGAGGCAGGATCAAACCTGGATGTTCTGCCTTTGATTCTTCCTTTCCTTCCTTTCAGTCTTTGACTCAATTCCTGGGCTGGTCTGTCTTAAATCCTGACACTTATGAGTCAATGAACAAACTTGAAAACAGGAAGGATATTTTCCAAGACATGGTGAAATATCACGTGAAGTGTGACAATGAAGAAATCCAGAAAATCTTGGTGAGTAGTGTTTTTTTCCTGTTTCTACTCTAGAAATGGCTGCTATGGGGACAGCTGTCCCTCGCAGGGTTACCTCAGTCTTAGAACCAGACCTTGGCTTAACAGCTCTAGAAACTCCATTTTTCTCTGTGCTCAGGGCTAACATGGTACTAGAGATGGAGTCACCAACCACAGTCCCTACTCTGAGAGGAAGCTCTATCTGAGAGACCAATGGACAATGGTCAGCTGCTCAGAGCCTCCCTCCATGAGGTCAGCTCACTTAGAAGACTCAATTTTTCTGAGCAAAGAAATAGTTCAGAGGGGGGGTTAGATGTTTGTAGGAAGCCCTCACATAGTTTCATCACTGTACAGTATATAAGGTAATTTCACACTTATGATGCTTACAATAGCCCAGTAAGGTGGGCAGGGAAAGGATTTGGTTTCTTTGGCCGTGCCACATGGCATGTGGGATTGTAGTTCCCTGACCAGGGATCGAACCCGCACCCCCTGCATTGGAAGCTCAGAGTCTTAACCACTGGACCGCCAGGGAAGTCCCAGGGTAAGAATTTTTACCCCCATTGTAGAGATGAAGAAATTGAGCCCCAGAAGGGGGAAGTAATTTGTCCCCAAATCACCCAGCTCGTTAAATAGGTCTCATTTAACATTCAGGATAATGAGCAAATTATCACTGTGCTGAAAGGGCTGCCTTGGGAGGTAGTGAGCACCCCATCATGAGAGGTATCTAAGCATAGGCTGAGTGATCATATATCAGGGAAGCTATAGAGGGAAATCCCACCTGGGTGGGAAATTGGATGACAGGCTTTCAAAGATATGTGAGAATCAGTGGTCCACCATTCCTGGGATTTTGGTCTCAAAGAGATCAAGATTTTAGAAGTAAACAGAATTAGCCAAAAGGCATTGGCTATGATGCCCAGCTGAGTTCCCAAGACTTTGGTTTATACACTGCATGAGTTGAAACAACATAAACCAATGTTTTCAGAGGGCATTTCTTAAGCTGGGAAGATACAACAAATTTGATCATTTTGATCCCAATAACTGATAAAGTCAAAGGAGAAAACATCCAGTATGGATGAACTGACCCATGGTTTGCTTGTCTCAGTCCATAATTTTAAGCCAAATGATGGATATGTAGACCCTATGGAGGCGTAGCTTCAGTGAACCAGTTAAAAGTTAATAGACTATACTCTAGATCAAGAAATCCGAAACCAGTTATTGGGTCCAGGTTCCCCCCTCCTGTAGCACATGGGGAAATAGGCCCAGAGAGGGAAGGAACTTGTCTCAAGTCACACAGTAAGTGAGAGGAAGAGCCAGGACCATGAGCAAGGACTCCAGATGCCCAGTCAGCGATAATAACAATATCAACAACAGCATTACTTAATTTTAGCACTTACTATGTGCTAAGCACTGCCCTTGGTGATTTACATTCATTATTTAATTTAGTTGCATATATGTTTTTGGAAATGACTTTGCATAAGGGAATTCCCTGGCAGTCCAGTGGTTAGGACTCTGCGCTTCCATTGCAAGGGGCATTGGTTCGATCCCTGGTCTGGGAGCTAAGAACCCACGTTTAAAAAAAAAAAAAAAGACTTTGCATAATCTAATTTTAACTTGCCAGTTAAGTACTTTTATTATCCCCATTTTACAGATGAGGAAATGGGAGATCCAAGCCAGTAACTGGCAGAGCTCGAATATGCACGAATGGCTCCATGGCTCCAAAGCACATGACCTTGAATTTACTTGTCAATAAATGTTGAATGACAGCCTCTCTGAGTTGGTAGCTCTGTTGCAAGAACTTTGGTGGAAGAAGAAAAAAGGAAATGGAAAAGTAGAGATACATTTAGACCTTAGATGTAGTAAACTAATTCTTTTCTCTGTTATTTCGGGCCCCGGCAGAAAACCAGAGAAGTGTATGGGAAGGAGCCATGGGAATGCGAGGAAGAAGAACTGGCTGAGATCCTGGTGAGCTGGGCAGCAGCGCCGGCCCTGACCGGTTACAAGCGCGGGGTGTGCCCCAAGCGTGGGCGGGGAGTGTCTCTGCCAAGCATGACCCTTGCCACTCTGCTCTGATCCTTCCAGCGGACTTGGGATAGGGACAGGGCTTGGGTGGGGGGGATAGGAGAGGGACCCAGGAACTCTTCATGCATCCCAGTCACTTGACTCCATGTTCCACACAGCAAGAACAGCTGCCAGATGCAGAGAAATATGAAATTAATAAATTCCACTTCAGCGACCTGCCCTTGACGGAACTGGAGCTGGTGAAATGTGGAATACAGATGTACTATGAGCTCAGGGTGGTGGATAAATTTCACATTCCTCAGGAGGTGAGGTCGAAACAGACGTTTGATTTCCCTTTTTCTTTTCCCTGTTTCTTTTTTGCTTGCTTAAAAAAAAAAAAACTCAATCTGTAAACTGCCTTAAAAAGAGTGTACCCTCAGCTTTTAGGATTTAAAGCATTAGTCACATCGCACAGATGCGTCATTTCTCAGAAAACAGACACATGGTTCCTCTGAACTCTGGTGTCTCTCAAGGTGGGTATTGAGGCACTGAGTTCTGAAGACTATGGATAAATGGGACTCCAAAAGCGGTCCTACAGTCAAACAGAGTGGGAAAAGTGGGTTAAATCCATTTAAACAGGACTTTTTCCCCTGCAGAATTCCTTAGGTGTGCTGTGCATCTAGGGGGACGGGGATGGACAAAAAGTGGGGGTGGGGGATATATCGCGTGCAGAATTTCCCAGACTTCTTTGATTAAAGCAGCGGTTCTAAATGTGTTGCCCCAAAGCACATCAGCATCACCTGAAAACGGATCAACACGGGCGCATGGGCACGCGCACCCCCCCATCCCCCCGCCCCCAACACACACACACACACACACACACACACACACTCCTAGCTGTAAGGAATCAGACACGGCCCGGAGCGCTTCAGACGTGCACTCAAGTCTGAGAACCACTGATGTAAAGACCCCTTTGATTTTTCTCCTGTACAGTTCCTTTAAGCTTCTCCCAGGGCCTTGTTTCATAACCACGTCCACTGTCATAGTACCTAGCAGTCTGCAAAGTGCTCTCACAGCCTTATTGCATCTATTGCTAGTTCCCACACGTGGTCCAGGGCGGGGGCTGGAGCATCTGGGGTTCAGCAGGCAGCATCCCCACCACCATCACCCCCAAGCCTTGGCGCAATGCTGCTTCCTCACTGATGTGCATGTGTTCGCAGGTTCTGGTGCGGTTCATGTATTCCCTGAGTAAGGGCTACCGCAGGATCACCTACCACAACTGGCGGCACGGCTTCAACGTGGGGCAGACCATGTTCTCCTTGCTGGTGGTACGACGGTGGCGGCATCTGGGCGGCGTGGTGGGTGGGGCCGCGGGCGGCTGCAAGCTCCCGCCACACTGGGACGACTTCGTGCAGCTCCCCTAGCAGCAGCAGCAGCATTCTTCTACCTACTGCTTTTTTTTAAAAAAATGCAAAAAGAGTACATGCTTAGCATAACTGAATTCCAAGAAGAGAGAAGTATATAAAATAAAAAGTAAAAGAAAGCTACATTCTTCTCCCACGCCCAAGCCGGTATTTGGAGAAAACTATGACACAACTCCTTCAAGATTTTCTTCTAAGAATCATCGAGACATATTTGTTAACACACACATACACAAAGTTTATTTTGTTCATAACCAATTAAATATTATTATTCTGTAACATGCTTTTTTCATTTGAAAATATATAAATATATCGATCATATCCTTTAAATATATTTTTATTGTGGTAAAATATACATAACCTAAAATTTACCATTTTAACCATTTTTAGGTGCACAATTCAGTGGCATTCAGTATGTTCACAATATTGGGCAACCATCACCACTCTCCAACTCTCGAAATTTTCCAACTTCCCAAATAGACACCCTGTCCCCATTAAACAACAATATTAACGCAGCTCCCCATTTCCCCTGTCCCCAGGCCCTGGCGACCACCATTCTACTTTTTCAATCTCTATGAATTTGATTATAGGTATCTCACATGAGTAGAATCACACAGTATTTGTCCTTTTGTGTCTGACTTACTCCACTGAATGTTTTCTTTTTAAAATTTTTTTATTTATTTATTTTTTTACATCTTTATTGGAGCATAACTGTCCCACAATGGTGTGTTAGTTCCTGCATCACAACAAAGCGAATCAGCCATACATACACACACGCCCCCATATCTCCACCCTCTTGCGTCTCCCTCCCACCCTCCCTATCCCACTCCTCTAGGTGGTCACAAAGCACCGAGCTGATCTCCCTGTGCTAACTGAATGTTTTTAAGGCCTATCCATGATCTAACTTTATGGCTTCAGCGTATTCTGCATTGTTCAAGTAGACCATAATTTCTTTACCCAGCTCCCCTATTGTTGGACATGGGGGCTGTTTTCGATCTTTCACTATTACAAACAGTGCTACCGTGTCCTTGGATGGACATACCTATGTGTATGTGTCAGTCTTTTTGTCTCAGAGGGTTTGCAGTTTCTATATTTCATTTAAAAGTGTTTTCCCATCCAGGTTATGACACACTTCTCTGTCCTTGCCCAGGCTCCTCATCTTCATTCCTTTCCCTTGTGGCCGGAATGGTCAGGGCAGAGTAAGCTCTAGGGCCAGGAGGCAGGAATTCTGGCTAGGCTGTCATTGAGGGTGAAAAACATACCCCTTAAACTTGATTTATTTCTTAGAGTCACAGAGTCAGCATCACCTCCCCAGGGCTCTTTCCACCCTTGACTCCAACAACCTGCACAAACAAGGAGTTAAGTACTTGCAAGACGCTCAGGGAAAAATTCTTCTGGGCTGTGCTTGAATCGGTAGACCAGGCTTGGAAGGTTCGCTTTACCAGTCTGGTCATGTTCAAAAACACTCTAAATCCTAAAACTCGAGGGCTGTCAGTTTCTCAACAATCATCCAGTCTGATGCCCTCCACCTTGAGTGTGCACAATGAGATACTGAGGCCCAGAGGGAGATGTGACCAGCTAAGGTCACTCAGGAGTAAGGTGACGCACCAGCCCCATTTGCCTGGGACTGTCCCAGTTCTAGCACAGAAAGTGCCACATCCCAGAAAACCCCTGAGTCCCGGCAAACATCTGGTCACCCTGTGGCGCCATGGGTCGAGCCAAGATCAGACCTATGTTTCCAAGCTCCAGGCCCTCCCCCTCACACCTGAGTTCTCAGCCCTGCTTCCGACCCCCACAAGAAAGGAGTGAGTGCTATCTCTGACTGCTCTTCCAGACTGGAAAGCTGAAGCAATACTTCACAGACCTGGAGGCCCTGGCCATGGTCACCGCCGCCTTTTGCCATGACATTGACCACAGAGGCACCAACAATCTCTACCAAATGAAGTGAGTCAGTGCTTGCTGGCCCTCCTCTCTACCTCCTGCCTCCAGGATTGATTACCTAGATCTGAATGGGTCTCAGATAGACTCGCTTGCCAAGGAGAAGTCCCGCAGTCCACACCTTCCCACTTCTTCCTGCCCTTTGGATCTGGGTAAACTCCTGTGATAGGCAGAATAATGACCCTCAAATATGTCCACACCCCAATGCCTGGAGCCTGGGAATATGTTGCCTTACATTCAAAAAAAAAATTCATGCGTGTGATTAAGTTAAGGATGTTGAAATATAGGGATTATCTTGGGTTATCCAAGTGGGCCCCACATAGTCAGAAGGGTCCTTATAAGAGGGAGGTGGTGGGGATGTCAGAGAGGACAGAAGATGCTACACTGTTGGCTTGGAAGATGGAGGATGGGCCACAAGCCAAGGAATGTAGGGGGCCTCTAGAAGCTAGAGAAGGCAAGGAAACAGATTTTCCGTTACAGCCTCCAGAAGGGAAGCAGCTCTGCAGACCCATTTTAGACTTTGAACTCCAGAGCTGTAAGACAATAAAATTTTATTGTTTTAAGCCATTCAGTTTGTGGTAATGTGTCAGAGCAACAACAGGAAACTAATATATTAAACTTCTTCAAAAAAAAAAAAAAAAACTTCTTCACTCTTCTCCTTCCCTTCCTACCTGTTGAATTAATTCAAGCCAAGATGTTAGTAACTGAGAACGGTTCATTAATTCACCTTGGGTTTACAATGCCCCTAACACCAGTGTGGTAGGCCCTAGGCTAGGCAAAGGAGGTACCAGGGTGAGCAAACCAGACACAGACCCTGTCCTCACAGAGCTGATATTCTAGATAGTCTCTGAAGCAGCGTCCTTGAACCATGTTCTGGGGGACCCTCGTGACCACCCTGTGGGCTGGGCAGAGCAGGGACAAGTGTGATACCCATATTATAAATGAGGAAACTGAGGCTCTTCCCAGGGCCCACAGCCTGTAAGTCATTAACAAGCCCTAGAACATGCTTCTCTGAGTCTTCTCAGTTCTTTCCTGCTGCTCCAAGGTTAGAGATTGTGTTTACATTTTACCTCGTGGGAAGCTAAGTACTGATCTCAGTGCTTGGTGCATAAAAAGGGCTCAACAAATATTTATTGAATAAAGACATGAATAAATATATTGCTTGTGGGAATTCAGTGGCTTCCCCTAAGAATCAGGTATGGAGGATCTGGGGCTTTGTGATGTTCAAAGTACGGCCCAGTGCCAATGTCCATGGATTGGCACTGGGCCGATAAGTTTCTAAAAGTGCACGTGGCATTGTGTTTGTGTCTTTTTCTGGGGATAAGGGTCCACACTTCTAGGGAGTGCACAACCTCAAAGAGGCTCAGAGTCAATTGTGGAGAAAACTAAAGCCTGAGGGTCAGGACACCTGCTATCTAGTCCTATTTCCCACTGTCCTAGTGTGTGGCAAATTCCTTCTTATTCCTGAACTTCAACCTCTCTGCCTGCAGAACTAGGAGGTGACAGGAATGGATGATGTTTTTAGCCTTCACCTCAGCCATTTCATACTGATCCTCTCTCTCTCTGTGTCTCTCTCTTTCTCTCCCATTCAGATCCCAGAACCCACTGGCCAAGCTCCACGGGTCCTCCATCTTGGAAAGACACCACTTGGAGTTTGGCAAAACATTGCTGAGAGATGAGGTAGGGTGAGGACCCTCTGCACTGGCTTTGTGGCCTGAGAAGGAGCCCCCATCTCACAAGAAGCCTGAGTGTGGCCAGGCACTGGCCTGGGCTGCCTCTCCCATCACCTGGGGCGGCCATCAGTAGCTGAGCAACTTTACTGCCAGCATCACCTCTTATATCTCTCCTATGGTTTTCTCTCTAGAGCTTGAATATCTTTCAAAACCTCAATCGCAGGCAACATGAGCATGCAATCCACATGATGGACATCGCGATCATTGCTACCGACCTCGCCTTGTATTTCAAGTTGGTGTTTCTTCTTCATTTTAAGAATAACAATGATTAGGGAATTCCCTGGCAATCCAGTTGTTAAGACTGCCATGAGCCCGGGTTCCACCCCTGGTCGGGGAACTAAGATCCCACAAGCCACCCAGCGTGGCCAAAAAAAAGAATAGCAATGATTCTAATGATAATGAACACCACAGTTCTAATTGATTTAGTATATCCTCTGTGCCAGGCACCATACTTTTGCTATGGACACATCGACTCTCACTACAGCTCTATGAGTTAGATATTTTTACCCCCATTATACAGATGGGGAAACTGAGCTCCAGGGGAAGATTAGCTAAGATCAGATAACAAATCCATGGTAGAGTCTGAGTTAGAACTTAGGTCTTCGCTCCCAGGCGTTGGTTCTTTTCACCTTTTTTTTTTCTTTTTTTAAATTACGTTGTTTTAATTAGCCTCTGTCTGAAACAGCCAACATTAGAAGGCCAGGGGTTGCCTTATTCTAAGATGTGCTCCTTTAACAAACTGGTGTGTTTTGTAGGAAGAGGACGATGTTCCAAAAGATCGTGGATCAGTCTAAGACCTATGAGACTCAACAGGAGTGGACGCAGTACATGATGCTGGATCAGACACGGAAGGAAATCGTTATGTGAGTTGAGACAGGGCTCAGACCCTGATCCCCTTAAGCCCGGGGTCATAAGGCAAAATTCTGCACTGACAGGCCTTGCTGCCCTCAAGAGAGCCCTGGGACACTTTCCATTATGGAGGCCTCTGACATATGAAGCAAAGAAGTTATGCCAAAACAGCATTGCAGAAATTATATGTTTAATCTTTACTCTAACACAAAAATATGAGAAAGTATACTATCGTTTTACTTCTTTGTATATAAAAAGTACACTATTTGAAGTATTTCTATCTTAAAATGCAGAATTTTTGTGGTAAAGTGATGTAACTTTAAAGTTTTTGATAAAACATAGAGCATTATACCAATTATGGTTTGAGTGATAGCTAAATGTCACTCACAATCTGTAGGCTTAATTTCTTGAGTGTTCTTTTATGCATGGCAATGGCCTGCAAAACAGCTGTGCGATTCACAAATTAGTTCCATGAGTTGTGTGATATTTAGTGCTTCGCTGGCATGAGCTCTGGTAATGGGATGCAACTTTAAGTTTTCGGGTGAATGTCTTCTTTTAGTTTCTCTCAGTGTGCTTCCATGATTCACTTCAGTTGATGATGGGGTGAGAAGTGTAAATCTGAGGCTTTTCTTGAATATGTGGCCCAAGCCAATGGCTCCCCTGGCTCCCCTGTGACAGGTCCTGGGTGTTGATGCCAAAGGAAACAAGTCCTGACCCAGTACCCAAAGAGGTGTTGTTAGTTTATCTCCAGATGCTTCTGTGGAGATGAGGTTTAATTAAGTCACAAATGTTACAAGTCCCTGCAACAGAGAAGGGGCAGCTGCTGGGACAGGCTCAGGGAAGACTAGGCAAGTGGCCAGTCTTTCCCTCAGCTTTGAAGTTGTCCAAGAAGGCCTCCCCAAAGGTCCTCCCATCCTGGGGAGCAGGGTGACCTGCACCACTGAACAAGGAGGCACACGCTGGCTACAGCTGCTCCCGGGCAGACCAGGAGCTGCCCTGCTGGACATTTCAAAATGGTGCTGCAGAAGAACTGAATGACTGGAAAGAACACCAAGTTCTTGGACAGGGGGTCTTACTATTAGGAAAGCCGTCTATTCTCCCTATTTAGTTATTCATTTAAAGTGATTCCAAGGAAAATATCGATTTTATTTTGGGGAGAATTAGGAAGCCAATTCCAAAATCCTTATGAGAAATAAGTATGCAAAACGAGCCAGAAAATTCTGGAAGAGAAAGGAAATAATAGGGACCAGCAGAACTGAAGGCAGTTCAGTCCCAGGCATGAGAAGGACAGGTCAATGCCAGTGGAGAACGGGATAATTTCATAAATGGTGTTGGGACAATGAGGTGGTCTGATTGTTTTTTTCCAAGACCGGCAAGCAATTCTTCAGTTCTCAGTGAGCACTGACTGCTTGTCCTACAAATTTCACTCAATTCTCACACTATCAACCCGGAGATAGTGTCAGACCCCACTTACTAAGGGCTCAGCACCACGAGACTGGCTTCCTTTCAGACACCAATGGCAAGTCCATGTTGCCTGTGCTTCTGATTGACTAGCTATAAATTGGATGCTCCCATGACCACCTCCTTGGGTTTGATTAGTTTGTTAGAGTGGGTCACAGAACTCAGAGAAATGTTTACTTACATTACCAGTTTATTATAAAGGTTATTATAAAGAATACAGAAGAACGGCCAAACAGGTACATAGGGTAAGGCCAGAAAGGCGCTGAAAGCAGGGGCTTCCATCCCCATGGAACTGGGGTGTATTCACCAACCCTGAAGCTTATTAAATCTCATTGTTCAAGAGTTTTTATAAAACTTAATCTGCAGCTCCTCCCAACCCTTTCCAAGAGGCCAGCAGGTGGGGGTGAAAGTTCCATCCCTCTATTCACTTGGTCTTTCTGGTGACCAGCCCTACCCGAACCCACCTAGGGACCCTATCCTAAGTCGCCCTATATCACCTCATTAGCGTAAATCCAAAGGGGGTCTTCTTGGGAAGGATAAGACACTCCTATCACTCAGGAAATTTCAAGAGTTTTAGGAGCTCTGTGTGAGGAACCAGGGACAAAAACCAAATATATTTCATATTCTACGATATATTTCATATTCTACCACAGAGGTAAATCCCTATTTCACTCCTATAGCAAATAAATTCTTGATGAATCAAGGATTTTAAAATAATGAGAAAACAAACTAAAAATATGGAGAGAGGAAGAAAGCACGGGAGAATTAAAAAGAGTAAGCTTTTCTAAGTGTGACATAAAATTCAAGACATGAATAGATCAATAAATTTGACTACATAAAAATTAGAGATTTCTGCACAACACACACAAGAACACATAGCTAAAGTCAGAATGCAAATGATACACTGGGGGAAAATACGTGCAACACTTCTGACAGAAAAAGAGCTAATTTCCTTAGTAGTGTTAATACAATTCAAGAAAAAGCCTAATCCCACAGAAAAAAGAGCAAATGGCATGAATAGATATAACCCAGAAAAGGAATTACAGTGGGATGTAAACATATGAATAGATGATGACCTTACCCATAGTGAGAGAAATGCAAAATAGAAGTACCTCGAGATATAATTGTTCATCCCTCTTACTGGCAAAGATTAAATGTTTGCTAACACATGCTGTTGGGCAGAGTGAGGGGCAACAGGCAATCCTATTCACTGTGGTGGGAATGTAAATAGGTGCAGATTTTTGTTTTGTTTGTGTGTGTGTGTGTGTGTGTGTGTGTGTGTGTGTGTGTGTTTTAAAATTTGCTTATCTTTGATCTTAGTTTCCTGACCAGGGACTGAACCCGGGCCATGGCAATGAGAGCGCTGAGTCCTAACCACTGGACCACCAGGGAACTCCCCAGTAGGGACAGATTTACGGAGGGCAATGCCTATCAAAATCGTAACCGGCCATACTCTTTGACCCAGCAATGCCACATCTAGGATTTACCCTCCAGATTTTCTCCCACATGTGCTTCAAGGAGTATGCACAAAGTTATTCATTGCAGCATTATTCGTAATCACAAAAAATATTGAAAAAACCTTAAATAACCATCATGGGGCACCAGGTTAAATACATTATGGTATTTTCACACAACGCAATGTCATGCAGACTTTACAAAGAAATGATATTAAGGGTTTCAAAAAATTTTGAAAAGCCAGAGGCAGGACTTCTTCAATCACTGTAAAAGCCAAGGTAGTCTTAAGCGGAAGTCTTCACTGAGCACACATACCCCTCCCAAGGCCTTCCAAGACAAATATAGGCTTGGATGGCCTCAAGGGAATCAGTGTTCTCTCTCTTCACACTATCTTCTGGAGAAAGCACAGTAGGTGAGGCATGGTCAGTTCCTCACTCTTCTCCCATGTTACAAAATAAAGGCAAACTCACCCTTTTTTGAAGTCTATGGTGCAAAGACCTCTGGGGCATCATACAGAGGGACAATAAATACTGGTGTCCTCAAAGCTTCTTTTAATCGCGGCATTATAAACCCAAGGGAGGGCTTCTGATAGATACATTTGGAAGAATTTAAAGAATGGAATGACATTGTGACAAAACTCCTTCCATTCCCAGGGTTTCTAATTATTGCATCTAATCAGTCTTGCAATAAGAAGTATTCATTCGTTAACTGATTTTTTTTTCTTTTTGGCCACACCACACGACTTGTGGGATCTTATCCCCAACCGGGGATTGAACCCGTGCCCTCAGCAGTGAAAGCACAGAGTCCTAACCACTGAACCGCCAGGGAATTCCCAATTCGTTAACTGATTTTTAAAAAATAGTCCCATCCTATCTCATCAATAGATGAATTTCCAAAACTATTTGAGTGTTTAATAATTTCTAAAAATAGGTAATATATTTTATTGTATTGGTTAAGCGTGTAATAATAATAACTCAATCCAAAAGAAAAGTTTTCAACACTTGGAGACCTATGGTCAAAGACAGCATTGTTTAGTTATATAATTTCAACTAATGGACATATTTGGTTGCAAATAAGGATGAAAGGGTAATCAATACATTTCATATATATATGTTTTTGAATGTCTGTGATATGTATACAGTTATACACATATATACATACATACATACACACACACACACAACAAAACATTAGGATAAAAATCTGTGGGGGAAGTCAACTGGAAATACAAGTTTATGAAGTAAAGGAAGGATGCAAAATTCCAGACTCTTTTTTTTTAATTGAAGTAGAGTTGATGTACAATATTAATATGTTACAGGTGTACAACATGGTGGTTCACAATTTTTAAAGGTTCTACTCCATTTATAGTTATTATAAATTATTGGCTATATTCCCCGAGTTGTACAATATATCCTATAGCTTATTTTTTACATAGTAGTTTGTACCTCTTAATTCCCTACCTTTATATCACCTCTCCCCACTTCCCTCTTCCTACTGGTAACCACTATATCTCCAGCTTGTTCTTCATATCTGTGAGTCTGCTTCTTTTTTTTAATCACATTCACTAGTTCGTTGTTTTTTTCAGATTCCACATTTAAGTGACATCATACACTATTTCCCTTTCTCTGACTGATTTCACTTAGCATAATACTGTCCAAGTCCATCTATGTTGCTGCACATGGCAAAATTTCTTCATTTTATGGCTGAGTAATATTCCCTTGTATATACATACCACATCTTATTTATCCATTCAACTGTCGACAGACACTTAGGTTGCTTCAATACCATGGCAATTGTAAATAATGCTGCTATGAACATTGGGGTGCATGTACCTTTTCGAGTTACTGTTTTTGTTTTTTTTGAATATATACCCAGGAGTGGAATTGCTGGGTCATATGGTAGTTCTATTTTTAGTTTTTTGAGAAACTTTCATACTGTTTTCCACAGTGGCTGCACCAATTTACATTCCCACCAGCAGTGTACGAGAGTTCTCTTTTCTCCACACCCTCACCAACGTTTATTATTTGTGTTTCGTTTTTTTTTTTTTTTTATGATAACCATTCTGACAGGTGGGAGGTGATATCTCATTGTGGTTTTGACTTGCAGTTCCCTGATGATTAGCAATGTTGAGCATCTTTCCATGTGCCTATTGGCCATCTGCATTTCCTCTTGGGAAAAATGTCTATTCAGTTCTTCTGCCCTTTTTTTTTTTTTTTTTTTTTTC
>NW_020172589.1:212851-221121 GCF_003031525.2 Neophocaena asiaeorientalis asiaeorientalis
ACTTTTTTTTTTTTTTTTTTGTTTTTTTTTTCTGCCCATTTTTTAATCAGGATATTTTGTTTTGTTTTGTTTAGGTTATTTTTTTGATGTTGAATTGTATGAACTGTTTTACATTGTTGGATATTAACCTCTTATTGGTCATATCAATTGCAAATATTTTCTCCCATTCTATAGGTTGTCTTTTTGGTTTGTCAATGGTTTCCTTTGCTGTGAAAAAGCTTTTAAGTTTAATTAGGTCCCATTTGTTTATTTATTTATTTTTAATATATATATTTTTAATTTTATTTTTGGCTGCATTGGATCTTCGCTGCTGTGCGCGGGCCCCCTCCAGCTGCGGAGAGTGGGGGCCACTCCTCGCCACGATGGCTGGGCCTCTCACTGTGGTGGCCTCTCCCGTTGCAGAGCACGGGCTCCAGAGTGCAGGCTCAGTAGATGTGGCACATGGGCTCAGCAACTGTGGCTCACGGGCTCCAGCGCACACACTCAGCATCTGTGGCGCTCAGGCCCAGCTGCTCCCGGCATGTGGGATCCTCCCGGACCAGGGCTCGAACCCGCGTCCCCTGCATTGGCAGGCGGATTCCCAACCACTGCGCCACAAGGGAAGCCCCATTTGTTTATTTTTTGCTTTTATTTCCTTTGCTTTAGAAGACCAATCCAAATATATATATATATATATATATTGCTAAAATTTATGTCAAAGAGTGTTCTGCCTATACTTTCCTCTAGAAGTTTTATGGTTTCTGATCCTACATTTCAGTCTTTAAAATTCCAGACTCTTAAAGAAAAGCTTATCTCTTTGCTTTTAAATGGGTGATGTGCTGATGGTTGATACGAAAATGCTATGCTATTTAGATTCCTTTATACTTAAAGAATGATGTAATCATTTTAATAGCAAGATGTCAACTTAAAAATGTACAAGAAGGTAAACATTCTTCAGAATTCTTCAGCTAGGCACTCAGTGAAAAATGTTGAAGATCAAAGCAGGGTTCTCAATCTTAACACTATTGACATTTGGGGACAACAACTCTTTGTTATAGGGGCTATTCTGTGCATTTTAAGATTTCACTTAGTAGATGAAATCCCTGGTTTCTGCTCACTAGAAGCCAGTAGCAGCCCCTGGTTTCTGCTCACTAGATACCAGTAGCAGCTGCTCCTCCCCAGTTGTGACAAGCAAAAATATCTCCAGGCATTGCCAAATATCCCTGGGGGCAAAAACTGCACCTGGTTGAAAACCACTGCTGTAAAGCAGTCTCGGAGTTGGTCCATCGATTAGGAGATTAGATACATAATTAGAGCTGCTTCATACTTGGGTACATTGTACCTGTTACACACTTGTGCTTCGGCACCAGAGAGTCTGGGTTCAAGTCTCAGCTCTCTCACTTTTTGTTGTTTGACCTTGAGTAGTTTACTTCACCTCTCCATGCCTCAGTTATCTCATCTGCTGAAAGAGGATACTGGTAGCACCTACCTTATGAATTATGACAGGGGCTGAGCTGAGACACGTGGAATGCTGTGCAGCGTTGCTCACGGCAGGTATGGTGTTAGGCTCTTCCTGTGGTATAAAGAGACATATATATTTGGCCTTTGTCCCCATTTCCCGACACTGAGCTCTAAAACCCTTGATAGCAGTAAGAGTCATAGGCTTGGCAGGAGTGTCTTTTGTTCTAATGAAGCAACTCTTGGTGGGACCCCAGAGGGCTTCAGGGTAGGGGCTGATCACCAGAAAGATGAAGCCTTGATTAGAAGCTTGGAACTTTCAGCCCCAGCCCAACCTCTGGGGAGGGGAAAGGACTGGAGACTAAATTAGTTACCAACGGCCAGTGATTTAATAAATCATGCTTATGTAGTAAAAATGCCATTAAAAACCTCTAAACAACAGAGTTCAAAGAGCTACTAGGTCAGTGAACACATCTACGTGCTGGGAGGGTGACATGTCTGAAAAGGGCATGGAAGCTCTGTAGGCACCCCCGACCCCATACCTTCTCCTATGCATCTCTTCCACTTGGCTATTCCTGAGTTATATCCTGTATATTAAGAGTTTTCTGAAGTTTTATGAGCTGTCCTAGCAAATTTTTGAATCTGGGGCCTGTGGGAACCCCCTGACTCTGTAGTCAAGTCAGAAGTGTGGGTAACCTGGGAACCTGATACTTGCAGCTGACTTCTGAGGCGAGGGTAGCCTTGTGGGACTAAACCCTCAAACCTGTGAAGTCTGACGCTAGTGTCAGAAGTGAATTGTATTGGGACTTCCCTGGTGGTCCAGTGTCTAAGACTCCGTGCTCCCAATGCAGGGGGCCCAGGTTCGATCCCTGGTCAGAGAACTAGATCCCACATGCCGCAACTAAGAGTTCGCATGCTGCAGCTAAAAGATCCCACATGCTGCAACTAAGACCCAGAGCAGCCAAAAAAAAAAAAAAAGTGAATTGTATTGAATTGAATTGAATCGAATCAGAGGACACCTAGTTGGGGACAGAATTGGTTGTTGTGTGGAAAAAACCCAACACTCCCCTCCTGTGCTCTGATTATCTTGGAGTACTCACCTCAATCCTTGAGGCATCTTAAGCCGATTGACTTTTGTGAGTCTCCTGCATTGCTATCTCTTGGGTCACCCCACTTTAGTGTGTTTACTGTAGGACCAAGATGTTACAGTACCTCCAGAATCGGGGTGTGACTTTCACTCGTCATTAAACCCTTTACGTCTCCACCCAATTGCAGGTCTCACGCTGGATAGTCTGACCAAACCATGCACTGGAAGGTTTCTGTGCATGGATTAGAGATCCTCTAGTGGTAGAACGTGAGGCCTGACACCTGCCACGAGCTCAGATGGCGATTACATTTTGAAACGGTTGGGAAAAAAAAAATCAAAAGAATAATATTGCCTAACAAATAAAAATGATAAGAAGTCAAATTTTAGTACCCATAAATAAAATGGTATTCTTGTATGGAGGGCCACACCATGACTTTTGTGGGTCATAGGCACTTTTGCCTTCATGGCTTCTTCCTCCATTTAAATACGTAAATAAAAATCATATTTTATGACTGTGTTGGTATAAAGACAAATATAATCCAGGCTGAAGTCATTCATTATTAATAAATTTACTATTACTATATTCTTTTTTTAAAAGAAATTAAGATTTAAATATTTTCATGGGCCCCTAAAAGTATCCTGAACCCTAGGCACTGCCTAAGAGATAAGTGACCCTGTCTTTTTTTTTTAACTGAGCAGCCCGTCCTCCCCTCCCCCATCCATCCTTCCATCCATTCATCGATCTAGGAATGAATATTAAGAATTTAGAAACAGCCCCTTGCCCTCTGACATGGCCCACACTCTGTCTGTGGACTGTTTCTCCCAGGGCCACTCTCACCTTTTGAGATGGACCGCATTCCATCTATGGAATGTGTACCTCTCTAAATAAATCCACTTCTTATCTATCACTTTGTTTCCCACTGAATTCTTTCTGCCACGAGACATAAAGAACCTGAGCTTCAGTAAGTCTTGGCACCAGGAACTAAGGCCCCCACCCAGGCGAAGGATGGAATGACGATGTGGACCCTCCTGACGTCAACTAAAGCTTGGTCTCTGTCTACCTTCGCCCCGATTCTGTGCTGAATTCTCCTCTGCTTAAGCCTTCTCATGTACCCTGAGTTTACACATGCACCCTTAGTTTAAAACTTCCCCAATTTTGCAGTTGGGGGAGACACTACTTTGGGAAAAGATCCCTGGTGTTCTCCTTACTTGCTGCAAGTAATAAATCCTTCCTTCTCCCCCACAGCCCCCCTCCAAAAAAAGAATTTAGAAACACTGTTTGTGCTTGAATCCAAAAGGCGACCACTGTGCTAAATACATACTTCTAATATACATCCGCAAATAATGAAACAGTGGCCAAGATTCTCAAAATCCTTAATCACTCTCCTCAAGCAGCTGTGGTCAAGGAGCAATTAAGGGCCACTTTAAACCCAATGAGCTCATCAAGGCTCCAACCTCAGCTGCTCTCTGACGTTGGGCACTCACTGTGTTCAAGAGAGGGGAGCTTTGGGAAGACTGGACGGAAAGTATGAAAACCACGAAGACACCGAAAACACTGCAAACCAAAACTCATAAATCCCCAACAATGTGGGGCTAATGGATTAAGAGTTGTTTCAGTGGTAAATGCCTCCAGGGCGGCACTCCTAAATCCTAAATCCTCAGAATCTATCTGGGGCCTGGCATGCAGTAAGCACTCAGCAAAATGTGCTTGGTGAGTTAACCTCCAACCCCTCTCAAGCCCTGGGTCTCGCAGCTCAGGCCTCACCGGTCACCTACCCAGTCACCTTTCCGGAGACTGGATGCCAGGCGCCAACTGACCTTGTCTTGACTTATCAATGGCTGCTTTCGCATCGCGATGATGAAACTGAGTAGCTGCTATCGAGCCTACATGCTCTGCAAAACCTAAAATATTTACTATCTGGCCCTTTACAGAAAAAGTTCGCCAGCTCCTGGTTTAGTGTTTTACAAATGAAAAAAGTGAGGCCCAGAGAGACAAAGTGACTTACCTAGTGTCACACGGGCATTCGTGGAACATCAAGGACTGGAATCCAAGTCAACCCACCCCTCTCCCGGACACCCACAGATTTCTCAGGCTCCCTTCAAACTTTCCCTGTGGGCTACAGCCTCCAGTCCAGGTGTAATTCCAAGAAGAATCTGAATGCCTCTCAAGGGTGGCTGGGATGCTTTCAGGGGTCAGCCAAGGGTCAGGGAGAAGCACCGCTGAGCATCCCAGCTGTGGGGAAGTAACGTTTGCTTTGGGCCAGGTGAGCGGGAGCCCATCCTGGTGATTGTGATGAAGGTGATAACGATGAAGATGAGGACCATGGGGCACTTATAAAATCATCTTATGTGACGGTCACAGTAACTCCTAGGACAGATAAATTGCATTGAACCCTGTGAAACTGCTGACTTACGACAGTTTTTGACCCACAAAATCAGAATTTCATATGATCCAACCTAATACGCTTATCTCATTTCACCAGAGAACAGAGAAAGACTCAAAGACATTAAGTCACTTGCCCTAGATAATGGCAAGTAAGGACAAGAGTGAGAATCTAATTGCTCTAATTCCAAAGCCTTGTACAGAGTTTTATACTGTTCTCCCATTCAACTCCACCCCCTCCTCTCGCTGACTGACTCTCACCTACCTTGGGGCTAAGGTTCAAATTTCTCAGCAAGTCTTCATAACTTACTCTCACTCTCTTCTGCGTAATAACCCTGTTGTCCTTTACTCTCTTTCATCCTAAAATCTTCCTCTTCCTCACTTTGCATGTCTAATCTATCCCCAAACCCTGTTGAGTTTACTTCTTAAATGCCTTGTCTATCTGGACACTTCCTTTTATTGCCACGTCCATCTCTTGTCTGGATCCTGAAATGGCTTCCAAACTGGGCTCCCGGATGGCATTCCTGTGCCCTCCGTACCGAAGCCACTATGTTCTCTGTAAAATGCAAATGTGACCCCTTCCACTCTTCAGTGGCTTTTCCCGCTGCTCTTAGCATAAAGATGTCCCCTCACCGCAGCCTGGGTTCTCTGGGTCTGCCCTGCTCATCTCTTGGGTCCCCTCTCACCCCCTCTGCCACCTGCTCCCTGAGCTCTTCCTCCCTTCCAGCTCTTTGAGTGTGCCAGGCTTCCTTCCACCAGGGCCTTTGCACTAGATGTTCTCTCTGCCTGGAATGTGTTTTCCCACTGCCTTTGTCACCAAGTTCACTGCTATACTTCCAGCAGATATCAGCTCCAGGGCCACTTCCTCAGGGAAGCCCTCCCTGACCTCCCAGACTTAGGTCAGTTTCTCTTGTTACATTATCTCCTAGAATAGGACTCCTTTCCTTCAGAGTATTCAGTTGTTTACACATTTACACATATTTGTGAGATACATATGTGACTCCCCAACACCAGCTCTCTGAGAGCAGGGGTGCTGTGAACCAGCCCCTGCCTGACATCTGGCATGCATACACGTACAAGGATGGATAGATGAATGCTCCCACAGTCACCTGCTGGATGGCCCTCTGCCCTGTGGCAATGCTGTGTACCCTCCACCACACCTCTGCCCACTATACCCTTTCTTCTCTCTCCTCCTGGAGAGCTCCTATGCACCCCTCAGGGCCCCGCCTCAGTGTCACCTCTCCGAAGGGCCCTGCACCGAGCTAGCTGCTCTCACCTTTGGATTTTTATTTCTTTTCTTTTTTTTTTTTGAGGTACGCGGGCCTCTCACCGCCGCGGCCCCTCCCGTTGCAGAGCACAGGCTCCAGACACGCAGGCCCAGCGGCCATGGCCCACGGGCCCAGCCGCTCCGAGGCATGTGGGATCCTCCCGGACAAGGGCATGAACCTGTGTCCCCTACATCGGCAGGCGGACTCTCAACCACTGCGCCACCAGGGAAGCCCATGGATTTTCATTTCTTTGCACCTTGTACTTCTACCACCCATCCCACTTATTGTGATAACAGTTTTTGTGTTTTTCTTCCCCTCTATGTTCCTTAAGTGACTATGAGCTCCCTGCAGGCCTCTCTGGATCCCTAATGCATAGCATAGCATCTTGGCCTCGGAACACCTAAGGCAGTGGTGCTGAAGTGAATGTAATGCCTTGTCTTTAGAGCACGAGTCTTTGGATTGGTTTTTCTGGTGTCCAGGTGTGTCCCCCACGCCCCCTTCCCCACCACATCCCACGAACGTACTAAATCTCTATCTCTAAAACACTTAGTTGTTTCCTTAATTGCTGGGAGTGATTTTCACATGATTTCTCCAGCCAAGGAAAGTAAACCTCCAGTGCTCTCCTGAAGCCACACCTGTGGGCTTAAAATGTAGACACTGATGGGTAGCAGGGAACCGGTGACTCCTGGATTCACAGCCAAACATTCATTTGCTTAATGTGTGTGATGGTAAACATAGCGTCTACAACACAACATGAAGCATTAGGCATGTGTTCTGAAGTTATTACAAAGTATAAAGGTGTTTCTAAGAGATGTATGCATTCCTGAAAACTTACTTACTTAAAGATTTCTATGAGTTTTTGAGGGTTTACTTAATCAAAGATAGTTAAGGGCTTCCCTGGTGGCGCAGTGGTTGAGAGTCCGCCTGCCGATGCAGGGGACACGGGTGCATGCCCCGGTCTGAGAGGATCCCACATGCCGCGGAGCGGCTGGGCCCGTGAGCCATGGCTGCTGAGCCTGCGCGTCCGGAGCCTGTGCTCCGCAGCGGGAGAGGCCACAACAGTGAGAGGCCCGTGTACCGCAAAAAGAAAAAAAGAAGATAGTTAAACCTGTTACTATTTCATAACTCCTCAGGCCTCCCAGACCAGCTTATGTAACCTATGCCAGATACAGCTGGTAAATTTAAAATCATCCAAGCCACTAGTTAGGTTCAGAGCCCCAACCTTCTCCAACTATCCCCTTCCCAGCCCATGCCCATCATCTCACCAAGTCGGGTTGGCTCTACCACGTGAGGTTGACCCCATGCTCTTCCAGCCCGCGGGTATTGCTGCAGGTCAGGCCCTCCTGCCATCCTGCCTGCCTTGCTGCAGCGTCTTCCTTCCTTCCTTCCTTCCTTCTTCCCTCCCTCTCCTGTCTGCCCCATCCTACAGGTGCTGCCAAGCAGCTCTGATGAGGTCATGACCTGGCCTTGAACCTTCAAAAGCTCTTTCTGCTTATTGGATACACCTACACTTAATTCCAGCATGGAATTAAGGCCCATAGTACATGGCCCCGGCATTCCCATCCCAGACGCTCATGCCACTACACCCCGACTCTGAAACACATTCTCAAATTCGCCCCTTTCTCCAATTCTTTTCCCATGTCCCCTCCCTTCTGTCTTATATTGTACCTACCTATATAATAATACCTGTCTTACCTTCCTATTATTGTGAAACTCCTTTAAGAATTTATCTTTTAGAGACTTCCCTGGTGGCGCAGTGGTTAAGAATCCACCTGCCAATGCAGGGGACATGGGTTCGAGCCCTGGTCTGGGAAGATCCCACATGCCACAGAGCAACTAAGCCCGTGTGCCACAAATACTGAGCCTGTGCTCTAGAGCCCGTGAGCCACAACTACTGAGGCCATGTGCCATAACTACTGAAGCCCGTATGCCTAGAGCCCGTGCTCTGCAACAAGAGAAGCCATCGCAATGAGAAGCCCGCACACCACAACGAAGAGTAGCTCCTGCTTGCCACAACTAGAGAAAGCCTGCATGCAGCAACGAAGACCCAATGCAGCCAAAAAAAAAAAAAAAGAAGAAATAAAAATATTTAAAA
>NW_020172589.1:221258-338762 GCF_003031525.2 Neophocaena asiaeorientalis asiaeorientalis
ACCAAAGAAAACCCAATGCAACAAAAAAAAAAAAAAAAGAAGAAATCAAAATATTTAAAAAAAAAAGAGTTTATCTTTTAACCGTTTCTTTCTTTCCTCAATCCCTTCCTCTACTTCTTAACGTAAGGCTTCCTCACAATGACCAGGGTCGCCCTTCTCCCTGCATCATGCATTACTCAATGGGGCAAAAAGCAGTTCTTGGGAGAGGAGCAAAAAATCTTAGACATTACAATGGTCTGTGGCCCTCCAAACAGATATACAGTATGTCTGTGCTATTAAAATTTCATGGTACAGCGATTATAGGAAAAATGTCTAATAAAAAAGCTCTTTGACAGTGGAGCAGGGAGGATGATGAGAAAAAGGTTGAGAAACATTGTTCTATATTAGACGGGAGAGAAGGAACTTCGAGGATGTGATGGGATTTAAATGAAATTGATGTCTATAAAATGCCTAGAACAGTGTGTGGCACATAATGGAAACCCAATATATGTTCCTGATCATCGCCAGTGTTTATTATGCACATACTATATCCAGGCACCATGCTAAGATTTTTCACACATTATCTCATTTAATCTTGCACCCACTCCATGAGGGACATACCATTATTATTACAGAAGGGAAACTGAGGCATAGAGAAGTTGGTTTAATTGCTCAATGTCAAACTCCTGGTAACTGACAGAGGCAGGATTTAAACCTCTATTTGATTTCAAAGCCTGACCTTCAGATGCAATGGGGAAGCGGCCCCTCTTCTCACCATGGGATGAGGTCACCTACTAGTAGGGGCAGAGAAAGGAGAGATAGATGGAATTAACCAGATATACAGCCATGACTGGCTCCGGACTGATGGATGGTGTGCTTGTGTGCAGGGCCATGATGATGACCGCCTGTGATCTCTCAGCCATCACCAAGCCTTGGGAGGTGCAGAGCAAGGTGTGCACTCCTCCTGACCCGAGAGAAGGAGCATCCCAGTCCTGGTGACAGCAGCTAATGTGGCTTGGATTCTCCAGCTCCTGAGGCAGCCCACCTTTGCTCCATCCTCCTCTACCAAGACATGGCAATCACCTGAGGACCTCTCCCATGATGACATAAAGTGGGGTGGCAGGGCAGGAGTGGGGTTCATGTCTTTGCTGAGCTGGAAACCCACGTGGGATGTGAGCAAGGGTAGGAGGATTGGGGCTGGGGCTTGACTCCACGGCGGGTGTCTGCCTGTTGCAGGTGGCGCTACTGGTTGCTGCCGAATTCTGGGAACAAGGTGACCTGGAGCGCACGGTGCTGCAACAGAATCCCATTGTGAGTAGAGAAGGGACTTCAGCCTGATACTGGGCATGTGATCTCATCCTGGTGGAGAGCAGTGACCTCGCCATGATGGAGAGATGTGCCTCCTCACCCCTGACACAGGGACGTGCGACCTTACCACAGAGATGATCTTTCCTTAATGCAGTGGTTCTCAAAGTATGGCCCCTGGAGACCACCATCAACCTCGTTACTTGGGAACATATTACAGATGCAAATCCACAGACCCACCCTGGACCTACCTGAACAGAAACTCTGGGGGTGGGCCAGCAATGTGCTCTCTCCTAAAGTTTGAGGACCCTGCTTTAAGCTATGTGTCCTTAGCACACCCAGCTAAGTAGTGATTGACAAGTGGACACCAAAACTTAGATTTCCCTTTCAGTTCCGACAGTCTAGGAGTCCACCTCCCCTGGCTCTGTTCTAACAGCACAGACCATGCAAGGGGATGACCTGGTCAAGCTGAGAACCTATCGACTTTGAAAGTAAACTTGGCTGGAACTGTCAGCCGGCCCCCCACCAGACACAGGGAGACCAGTTAGAAGGTTTTTGTTTTGCAAGAATGTTTCATTGGTAGGGTGGGTCCCCTTGCTGCATCAGGCCAGGAGGAGCCCAGTGCAGTTAACTCTTTCTCCCCCCGACAGCCCATGATGGACAGAAACAAGGCGGACGAACTCCCCAAGCTTCAGGTCGGCTTCATTGACTTCGTTTGCACCTTTGTCTACAAGGTAAGTCCTTTGCTTTCAAAGGCCCAACAAGATGTCTTTGATGAGCCCGGGATTCCCAAATGACATTAGGAACAAAAAACCCTGTCAAGTGACGAGTGATACTTTACAAAGTGCTTCTCACCTCCAATGGCATTTGGGCCTCAGGACAGCCCCATAGGAGCTTGTGTGACTGCATACCCAGGCCAGAGCCCGGAGCTTCGTATATCCTAGTTGCTCAATAAATAGTTGCGGGACAAATGACATATCGTGTTTTCAGGCAGAGAAGTGGGGAGCATAGCAGAAGTGGGGAACATGCCTTCCTAACTTCCCCAGTTTGTGGGAATATGACAGGTCACAGTTACTCAATTGCCAAAAGATAATCTGGAACTTCACTTTGAGTTTTGGCTCAAAGTTAGTCTCTCTCTTGAGAAACCCACCACGCCCCAATCCATGTTATCTGTGCCACACACCCCCCTCTCATTTGTTATTTTTATTTTGGCCATGTTACATGAGGAGACAGAGGTCAGAGAGGAGAAATCACAGGGCCAGGTCACTGGAGTCAGCTAGAGACAGCATCAGGGCCAGGACGCCTGACCCCTAGTCTAGGGCTCTTCCTGCTACGTAAGCTGCAGCCCTTCTGCTCCCAGAGGGCGTACAAGTGCATCTCTGATATAACGCAGACTACCTGGGGTCCTCTGAGCAACAGGGCAGCATAGTTGACGCTCTCCATGACCATCAGTAATATATGAAATGAAGACTGGGCTAAGTGCTTTACGTGCATTTTCACAGCAACCCTATGAGGTGCTGTCCTGATTTCATGGTGTCCTGCCCAAGGTCACACAGCTGGTGGCAGCATCTAGATCTGAACCCAGGCAGCTCTGAGCACAGCTGGCTCTGGCTGAACTCCACAGTAGACCCTGGATTTGCCATTCTTACCTTGTGCAAATCTCCACCAATCTGCATCTCCATTTCTTCACCTAGAAATCTAGGAGTAATGAGTCTCATTTTCCCACCTCGCAGGAGTTTCTGAGGATCAAAGGAGATAAAGCACTTCATAAACTGTCACGTGCTGTGCTCAAAGGCATTATTTTTATTCTTAGAGCTAAGAGACCTTAAGAATCCTCTTCCTATCCCGATTTCACTCAGCAAATATTGACTGTCTTTGTGCCCCAGACCCTGTACTAGGCCAAGGCCACCCCAATGAATGAGCAGAGATGTCCCTGCCCTGTCCAGCTCACAGCTCCAGGGGCAGACTGGCAAATGGCGTCATTACAGTGAAGTGAGATGTAGGAAGAGAAGGTTTGGGGAGCTGCTAATAGAGGACCTGACTTACCTTGGGGATCAGAAGAGGCTTCCCTGAGGAAGTGATGTCTAAGTGGAGGCCTCAAGGGAAAAGAAGGGATAAGTTAGAGTGTTCCAGCAAAGGCAAGAGCTGGACTGAAGCCCACAGAAACTGACAGATTTGCAATGTCCGGAGGGTTCAAGTTGGTGAAGGGGGAGAGCACTGGGTCTGGAGAGCTTTAAAGCCTTGTGAAGGAGCTTGTGCTTCATCCTGAAAACCAGGGAGGGCCACAGGAGAGTTTCAAGCAGGAGAGGCATGGGACCTTGTGGCCAGAAGCCCTGCAGTGTCGTCACACACACCGCTGGGGACGGAAGCTGCAACGCGCCCGGGCAGCTCATTCCAGTGCAGACACGACCCACTGTGCTCCACCTGGAACCCGGACCCCAGGGCTCGACTCCTGCGCCAGAGGCTCTGTCTCTCTCTTCCAGGAATTCTCCCGGTTCCACGAGGAGATCACTCCCATGCTGGATGGGATCACCAACAACCGCAAGGAGTGGAAGGTGCTCGCTGACGAGTATGAAGCCAAGATGAAGATGCAGGAGGAGGAGAAGCAGAAAGGGCAGGCAGCCAACCAAGGTTTGTGGAAGGGGGAGGACGGAGAGCCCCTACGCCACACACACCGAGCTCTCATGGCGTGTCTGGCGGGACCGCAAAGCCTCACACACGTGGACCTATTCGGGCCTCCCCACGACCTAGCTGTCCCCATTCTACGTATGAGAGCACTGAGGCCCGCAGAGGTGAAGTGTCATGGCCAAGTCACACTGTGAGCAGTAGCAGAGCCTGGTTCCCAAGACTGAGGCTCCCAGCAAGGATTCCCTGACTGCCCCCAACCAGTGTAGGACAGATTCCAATAATAAAGTGGTAGACATAGGGCCGCTGAAAGCCCTGGAGTTTGCAACTCTTGGTCCAAGCCAGGTAAAAGGGAAAGCCCGCCACAGCCTCCTCTCATCTGGTGTGTTCTCTTTCTTGTCTGATTGCAGCAGCAGCTGCAGGAAATCAGCCTGGGGGAAAACCAGGCTCAGGTGGAGGCGCGCCTGCATCCAAGTCCTGCTGTGTCCAGTAGCGCAAGCGGGGATCCACGCCCAGACCGGCCCCACCCTTCACTGGAGGAGGGTACCCAAGCCAGTGGGAAACCATGCACCTGCTTGAGAAGTCAGAGTTATAGGGTTTGAAGACTGAAGAAGTTAGTTTACATCTTCCCTAGTGGCTTTCAAGGCTCTTTTTGGCTGTGAGCACTTTTTATTGAGCTACAACCAACATTTTGCCTTTCATAGACTCAGTTAAACATTAGCGCCAGACTCACTTGCTTACCTAGAATCATTTTTGTTCTTATACTTTCATTTTATAGTACACAAATTTGCAATCATCCTCAGAAGTAGAGAACTGCACAATGAATCTCCACCTACCCATCACCCAGATTCTAATATCGAGTTTTGCCACATTTGCTTCATCTGTCCTTTTATATTTTTTTCATTTTTTTCTTAGCTGAAATATTTAAAAGCAAATTCCAGACATATCGTTTACTCCTCCATTATACATCTTTAAAGACATATGGGCGTTTTCTAACATAACCACATCCGTATCACATGCAACACACGAACCCCTAATATCCAGCTGTGGCAGGTGCTGTGATGAGCTGCACAGACCCTTTACTGAAGACTTGTGTTCCCAGCAGTGATGAGCGCTGTCAGCAGACAGCCCTTGGTTTCAGCCCCTTCGGGGATTACCTCATCCGCAGGGAGACAGTTGCCCAAGGGTGGTGGCCTGCACCCAGTGACTGATCCATGGCAGGTGTTAAGGCCTGGCCATCTTGGCCCAACACAGGACAACTCCGCAGCAATAGCACACACATCCAAGACGGAAAGTCTTGGAAGAGGCCACTCGTCACTGCTCTCACTGGGAGTAAGTGAGCAAAGGAAAAAGTTTCAAGTTCACCCAAATATGGCACACAATTCAAGTTTTCCATATCCTCCGACCAGAAACCGTTTCACAGTCATCAGTTGGTGTCGTTGTCTGAAACCAAAATGTCAAAATCTCTCTCTTTTAGCACATATATTTAGTGTGCTTGTGTGAAAAAGCGGATATACCAAAACAAGGGAGTCCTCGTTCACAAGGTGGTACATATAGCTTTATAAGAGTCATACCGGCAAGAAGCCAGAATGGAACAATGTTATGTGAGGCAAGTCTCAATGGTTCATCATGATCCACAAAAAAGTGCTATGAAGAAAGGACTAGCGAGCTCGGAGAGTTTTGGAGTGAGGGGCACACCTGGACTGGGGTCTTCTCTGAGAGATGACGCTGCAACTAGAATCCTTTTCCCAGTTAGTAGCCGGCGCGACCCTCAAGGAGCACGTCGTAGGACCAATGAAGAAAGACACACCTGGGCAGGGCTGTGGGTGGTATTTTCTTTTTAATCTCCATAGTGTATTTGTTAAGTTTATTTATAAGCAGATCACTTCACTATTTACAGTACATGAGCATAGAGATTCTACAGTTTTTGTGATGTAAACAATAACTCCACAGTGGGAGTTTGAGAAAAGAAGCCAGTTCTGAAGTATTTACAGACGTTAAAATAGAACTTTATACTCACGGAATAATAATACATAGAGCGATTTGGTTAAATTATCTATGAAACTATAGAATCTGACAATGTACAAATACAGGAAAACAGTTTCTCATTTAGAAGGTAAGACGGATAAACCACACCAGAAATAAAATGGGGACAATGCCAACCATAATAATTAAAAGCAAAGAAGTTCTCTTCCTTTGCCCTCAGGGATAATGTATTTATATAAATAAGGACACAACCCAACAAAATGGAAAAAATATATAAAAAATCCTCTACCAATTAAAAAAAATAGCAAAACTAAAAACTTGATTCTCAATCATCAGCAGTGTCCTTTAAAAAATTAAATTTTAGCTTTCTATTATAAATAACAAAGCAGATGTGTCCCTCTGTGTAGGTGAAATTCTTGCACCTTTCTCAAGAAATGCATCAATGTAATTCCATACATACACACAAACACAGGCGTGCACACATGCATACACACACACACACACGCGCGCGCACACCCTTGCGCTCACACACCCCAGGCTGTAGTTACCTTGTTGAGCTTCCTAATAAATAATGCCCCCGACAGTAGTACCCCTGGGGATGCCCAAACCTCACAAGGTTAGCCATTCCCTGCTTTGACCCTGTCACAGAGCCAGGGAAAGCCCTGGCTTCCTATTGCTCAGAATTCTCTAGGCTGCATGGTCACACTAAGAGAAAAGGATTTGAGTCCAATATTTGGAAATGCTGGAAGGGACCATAGGGACCACCTTGCCCAGTCGATTAAGGCTAGCTACAGACACTGTTTCTTTAGAAACCTGGGGTTGGGGAGAGGAATCTTGTGTTGGTTTCAACATTAGCAGCTGCCTCTGGAAGAAGCAGATGCTCCAAACCAATGCTAAGCCCGTGGCACAAGTAGGTGAAGGGGGTGGGTGTGAATTTCCGGAGCAGACTGCACTGAGCCAGACTTCTGGATGGCCACCTTCCCCAGAAACCGTTTGGAAATCCAAGTGGTCCACTTCCCTGGTCCACTGACCACTCTGACCGCACACCCCTTGAGATTTCCAACCTCTTTCCATTGGAATCAGAACATTCCTCCAGAAACAAAGTTGGGAGTAGTTTATGACTTTTTATTCCTAACACAAAAACATTTGACAAGATTTTAAAATACAAAACCAAACAAACAAAAAAAATCTATTTGGCTATTCGGTGGACCATACCAAAGGCCATGGCCAGGCCCCCCACAGAATCCTCACACTCAACCTCTTTGCTTGTCCCGAGGGTCCAGTGGGGGGCACAGAGCAGAGGTTCACTTAACAAGGTCAGCAGCTGCGCTGCCAGTATTGCAGTTACAGTAAACCCCTCCTGGGCACCTGGGCACAGGGTCCACTCCTGTCTCTGCTGCCAACAGGATAGCTAGTGTATTACTTCTCAGTCTGCGTGGCTGCTTCTGGGGCTTCTGACTGGTGTTACACTGTGCTCTAAAACACACAGACAGTTTGCTCATGACCTTGCATTTCATTCCCAAAGTTGGCGTTGGACAGCAAGGTAGCCAAAAGGATTTATTTGCCTTCCATCTGGGTAGCTGGTAGATACAGTCTTTGGCCACTAGATGGCGGCTAGACGTTGATAAGGCAAAGTGCTGAGGTGGAAGATGACCAGTCCCTTCAAAAGTCACCCACGAGCAAGGCTGGCAAAGTGAAAAAGGAGGCTTGGAGGATCCTTTGACAAAAGGTACAGCAGAGGGGGGTTTCTGGCTATAAAACATGTCTTTGAGACACTGTTACACAGCCCAGGGAACGACCACCTACAAAACCCTATTTTCCGAGCCCCCAGTTAGGGCAGTTGGATTTCTGTGCTGCTTCTGAACGTGCAAGGCATTCTGATGGAGTACCTAAACATCTGTCCCCCGATCTTGAAGCCTCAGTCACCGCTGCTATAATGAAACAAAAAACAAAAGTTGCCCTAAACATATGCAGTGTGATCCACGCCTCCTGTTGCCCCATATGTTTTACAATCATTTGAAAGAAATGTGTGAAAAGTGCCTAAGTTAAGCTGTTTTGGAAAAACAAGTGTATTGCTAGTATTGTCTGTGAGCAGTAGAGAATCAGCCAAGTGGTCACAACATTCGGACTGAAAGCTGCTCGGCGGGGACAATGACGAGGCTCATGTGAGGCTCGACATCGCCACCTAGCCAAGCTGGGGTTTACTTCTCACCACCCCACCAGAAACTATGGCTTAGATCTGTCCTGGGGAGCCGGCCTCCTCATATAAGGTAACTCGGCCAGGACCATGTGGGTCTGAATCCACCGCGGGTTGGTTACCTTGCAGAGAACTCTCACCCTGAATGTGAGCTGGGCAGTCAGAGAATGGAATTGGTTTCGTGGGTTAGTGATGGATTCCTGAGGCTCCAGGATGGGAATCTGAGTCTATCAGAGGTGAAAGGGACTTACTTTAGTGCTCATTCCATCCCATATTCCCATTTGTAAATGAGGAAACAGTGGCCCAAGACCACATAGCAAGCAAGAAACTCTGGGTTTCTCACCTTGAGATGGCTTATAGATAAATGATTTGCTCTGCAAATCCATTTCAATCAGCTGTGGTGTTTTCTTTTTTTCTTTTTTTTTTTTTACAGAAATAGGTACCAAGATTGAAAAGCACCACTCCATTTTTAGGGCCTCCAACAAAGAGGCCAGCAAAGGGCTGGCCCTAGAATGGGCTCTCCTGTGGCTGATGTCTAGGAAGGCATCTCTGCTCTCTCCTCCCTCACCAGCCCCTTTCCTGATCCCCTGTTCCAATCCCTAGGAGAAGGCCTCACACAGCCCAAGGAGATCCATATTCGCCAGTGTAGAAACACGGAGCCAGGCTGAGTGCTGCGGTTTTCTCAAAGTGCTTTTATTGGTTCCATGCAAAGGTAGCCTCTGCCTACTTTCCTGGACATTCTACAGCCCGCTCTCAGGGGCCCTCCACCTCACGTCTGTTTTGGGCCAAGGGCATCGCTATGCATGAGGGTTTCCCAGCTCCCAAGCTCTCCCTCCATTTACCCCGTACCCCTGGACCCGGCAGACAGCCCTGGAGCCCATCTATATGTGCAAATGCCTCAGGGACTTGGGGAACAGCTTAAACATATTGCACGTAAGCACAGACCGGTTTCCTTCTGCCCCGATGGGAAGGATCCCTCTTCTTTGGCCATTGAAACCATTAGGTTCACTTTATTTGCTACTGTACATTCAATTTCTTTCCTTGGTCATATCTGAGGACAACTGCTAAATCTCAAATGGTAAGAAAATACTGCAGTTTTGACGTCAGTGAGTCAGATCAACAAATCCTTTGGGGTTGATTCTGCTTCACAGCTGGGATGTCCCATCTCTCAAGCTGCAGGCTCAGCTGTCATTTCAACTGAACCTAAGGCCTAGGATAGGGTTCCAAGCCATCCCTGCAGAAGGGCTGCACTGTCATGCCTCCCCTGTCCCCTCAGTACGTATACTGCATACATCTAGAAGAAATCGCTCTCCAAACATCAACAAGCACAGGCTTTAGGCGAGAAAGATTCCTGATTGCATGTCTTCCCACATCAGGACCTGGGTACCGAGTCTTTGCAGCTTAGAGCATTCTTCCCTTCCTCTTCCCACCCTGGAACCCCTGAAGCCCTGCCTCTCTGCTGGGCACATTTGACACGCAAGGCTGTGAGAACTCACAGCAGATGCAGACACCTGACTGGTGCTTTGGGTCTCAAAGCAGTGTTCTGGTTGGGGGGCAAGGTATGATGGGGGGAAGGGGGTCACCGCCGTAGCTGCACTCCATCCACTCATATTCTTTACCTCTTTGATGCATTTTCCTTCGGTAACCAGAGCCCCCAGGAGTGAGGATTCTGATTCAGCCTGTACCGACTGAGGAAGGAGATGGAAGAATTCCACTTAGCGTTTAGATCGGACATATTTGGAAAACACCAGCACGGCACAGAGATGGACAGTACAACCTGCCTTGCATGGGTGGCTACCAACACAGTCTACTGTAAGCTTTTATGGCAATCACATGTAAACATGATCAAGAGCAAATACTAGGACAGAGCTACAATGAGATGGTTGCCAATGGCAGCTGCTCCCTCTGGGTTACTCCTTAATTTGGTGGGAAAGAGACCAAGGTTGACTAGTTGTCTGGAGAGACCTTGGAGTCTCCTTGGTAAATAATATAGAGCACCGAATGAGTCTTCCAGATGGAGGTTGTCTGCAGGGTTGGTCAGTTTTAGAACTTGCAGCCTTTTATGTACGGGATGGAGAGAAGAAACTTCTTGATGCCTTTGGTGGGCACCCTCTCCCGTCAGCGGGCCCCAGCCCCGACCTTAGGCATATCACGTCCCAGTACTACACTCAAGGGCCAATGTCTAACTACCTTCAAGTGCCTTGTATTAATCTGAAGTGAAAGGGCAGCTTCAGCTGACCCAGAAGAGGGGACACGCTTGTCCTTCACTAAAAATCTGCATTTCTTTACCCTAAGGTACCGTCTTCTCATGGTAGAATCTCTAGGCTAGTGCAATCAAGGAAGAAGCAAATAGGAGGGGCTTAGAGATCATCTAGTCTGACCCCTTCTGGCACACCAAGGCTTAGGGAGAGGAAGGGACTCTGTGGCTTATCAAAGTCACAAAGACAGTTTTTGGCAGAGCCAGGACTCAACCCAGTTCTCCAGACTCTGAATGTAGAGTTCCTTCCTACTTTTTCCACAGGATGAAATCTCAGTTTACTCCTTGGTGCAAATCAGGACTTAGGGGGAGGCATCGGGTGGATTTAAATTCTATTCCATTCCATTCTATTCCATAACCATTTATTGTGTGCCTACTGTATGCTAGGCAGTGAACAGCTATCAAAAGAATTTAGAATGTGCAGGTCCGTGCTGTGCAAAGTCCCCTTTTGGTCCACCCTCATAAACCCTGCCTTCCCCAAACATGTTCCTGCCCACTATTCCACTTGGCCCCCACCCCGAAATGGGATTGTGTTGGAGTAATATTGGGAGTCCTGTGCCAAGGAAGGGCTTTAGGGGAATTTTCTCTCATAGATCAGGGATGGGCCTGCATGAAACCCACCACCATATAGTTCTGTATAACAGAAACCATTCAAAGATTAGACCAGAAGGTTAAACAGGTTAAACTCTGATCAGTTAGTAATGGCTGCTCGGAACTGTGTTGAGGATTCTAATAGCATGACCAAGTTCAGAGGACATGAGTACTGTGGTTGATTAGTTATGTCTGCTACTGGCCGAGGACATGGGAGCAGTGGCCCATATGCTACTATGTATTTGCTAGATACCACCTTAGGAGAAGCTAAGACTATCAGACCTGGCAAGGACCTTAGAGATCAGCTTGCCTAATTCTCCCCCTCAGCCTATTACACAGAAAAGACAATTGGGGCCCAGAGAGGTGAAGTGACATGATACACAGGAACTCAAATTCTCTGTTCCTCTAACGCCTGTCTCCTCCAACCTTCTCTGCCGGCTTGGAGCATGCTCACCTCTCAGGAGAGGTTCAACGGCCCAGTTAACCTACTGAGGTATTTTATAATCTTAAAAACAAACAAACAGGGCTTCCCTGGTGGCGCAGTGGTTGAGGGTCTGCCTGCCGATGCAGGGGACACGGGTTCGTGCCCCGGTCCAGGAAGATCCCACATGCCGCGGAGCGGCTGGGCCCGTGAGCCATGGCCGCTGAGCCTGCGCGTCCGGAGCCTGTGCTCCGCAACAGGAGAGGCCACAACAGTGAGAGGCCTGCGTACTGCAAAAACAAACAAACAAACAAACAAACAAACAAACCAAAACCCCATAACTACCAATTCCCAAATAGGCCCGGCATTAATAATAGATTAAATCACCTCGTTTAGTTAAATGAGTCAAGTTCAAACTTTTTTTAAGCAGCAAGACCTTTTTTCTTTTAAACACAAAAATTTCCCAAGGAACCCTGATGTGTGAAAGAGTCCAAGTTGGAGCCGCTCTGTCTGAAGCAGAAGCAATGCACTCTTACCCTGCCTGGCCATGCTCTCCCTCACAAAAGGCCCCCAAGGCACCTGCAGAAAATCCAAGCTGGACATGGCTCTGACATCACTCAAGAACACAAATTTTAAAGTAAAGCCCAATGAACGTTTTTTAAGTCGGAGAGGAGCTTGGAGATTGTCTTGTCCATCCCCATCCCTCATGTCTCCCTCCTGCTCCCCTTGCCCCATGCCACCAAAACAACTTTACAGGTGAAGAAAAGGGAAATCAAGATGAAGGAGGATGGGCTGGTGACTGGCCCAAAAAGGGTGAATGACCGCTCCCAGGTTGCCTCTCTGTGTCAACCCAGGTGCATCACTGAAGCTGTGATGGCATGTTCACAGGTATAAGCAAACCACAGGACCCCTTGGATCAAGAGCCTAAACTTGCCCCATGCTGGTGAGGCAGCCATTGACTTACCCCCACAAAATGAGCCTGGAAGCGTCTAGCCTGTTGTCCTTTTTAGCTGAACCCACCTCTACCAGTCCTTGCAACTTTGCCTCTTTATCCTAGGATAGGCCCGGGCTGGGCCGTTCCTCTGTAGTCTCACTGGTTGTGGGACCCCGGGCAAGTCATTTCGCCTCTTGGGGCACTGCCTGGAAAACGGGAATAACGCAGCTCACCCCACCTTCCTTCCAAGGTCCGCAAGGATCTGAGCACTCACGGCCAGGCACAAATTCTAAGCGTGAGCTGGACACCAGATGAGGGCTCTGATTGTAAATGGACCCAAACTTGCTCAATGAGAGACAAGGCAGCACTCAGCAGAAGAGGCCCAGAAACCTCTCTCCATTCCTCCCAGCTGTGGCTGTATGCCACACCTCCCCGGTGACCAGGCTTCTGGCCACCCAGCACCTCTGGGGCATTCTGGCAAAGGGAGCAGTGCAGCTCAGTGGCAAACACCTCACGACAGTGCATAGTTAAAAAATCAAGGAAGCAATACAATAATCCCAGGCACAGCACATCTGAGCCATAAATACATTAAGGATCTACTTTTTTTTTCTTCAATTAAAAATGAGTTTATAATCCTGATTCTATTCACAAGTAACGATTTCATCATCACACACTACAGACAAGAAATGGTATGGTGAACACAGCTGCACGTCTACGAGGGGACGTTGGTCGGGGAGGAAGGGGAGGCGGGTGACGGACTCAGCGTCTGGAACGCACCCAGGACAACCCGTCAGAAGCGAGGACACTAGTGTGGCAGTGGAACGTCAACACCATGGAAACTCACAGACAGAAGCAGCTTTGTTCAATGTAAACATTGATTTTTTTGTTTGTTTTAAAAGGACAGCAGTTCCAAGTCTCTCTCTCTCTCTCTCTCTCTCTCTCTCTCTCTCTCTCACGCACTCGCTCTCTCTCCTTCTCATATACTTAATTTCTTTGAAAACGTAAACATATTGGAAGGGCCTTGTCTGAGGTATTGAGGTATTCCTCGAAGGTTAAGGCTGTTATCAGTGCAGGCTCTGCTGGGCCTCCTTCAGTAAGCTGTCAAAATCCATGGCTTCGTACTTGGTTTTCACTGACGCAGGCAGGGCCTCTTCTGAATTAGAATCTGGGTGGGGGTGGAGGAGGCAGTGAGAGGGGAAGGCAGCGAGCAGCTCAGAAAGGCCAGCGGACCAGAAAATCTGCCGCTGGGGTCAGCACCACAGAGCGGATGCGGCCCGAGGCCTCAGAGAGCACCGGGCGGCGGGCAGCAGCTCTGCCCTCCTGCTGGAACACCTCTGCCATGTGAGCAGTGTCTCAGGGCCTGGGTCGCCCTGGTTGTAGGATGGGGAGGCCTGAAGCAGAGTCCCCCAGAGCTCCTTTCCAGCTCCAAAAGCCTCTAATTCTACTTCCCTTAACAGTTTCTTGCCCATTAGGAAACCAGTGAGGAGGTCATGTAAGGCAGCCAACGAAACTATGAATCCCTCAGCGCATGGCCAGGGAAATGGGTCCCCACAGGGGACATGCAGTCAGGAGCGCTGCCTGGCCGGGAGCCTCCGGGGTCTCCTGACACTCAGCCCTGCACTCCGGAGGCTGCACCGGACTCTCCCCTATAAAGAACTCTCTCCTAAATGGTACTTTGTCCTTCTTCATTGACTTGTCCCCAGTTGGCTAGGCATGGTGACAACAGTTTCACTGCAGCCCATTAATGGACAAGGCTGCTGCCTGTCGGGGCCGCCGTGGATGCCCCTCAAGGGGGCAGGTCAGTTACTGGCCCTGTGAGGTCAAAGAGATGGTAGCCATGGTTCTGCCAGGTGGCTGTGAACACGAGATTGGACCTTCCAAGAGGCCACGAGAGGCTTCATCTCTTTGGTAGCAGTCCTGGCACAGGACAAGATGCACCAGAGGCCAGCCTCCGGGCCAAGTGGCTGCCAAGTTATACTCACCAGCACAGGGGAGTCTGGGTGTGGCAGCTGTGTCCAGAGTGGGCTTTAGGTTTCAATAAAGGAGGTCACTGCCCCTGACGTTTTGGGTCTGACTGGGATGTGCGGGGCCTACGTACTCACCGTAGTCAGTGTAGCGGGGCCAGCAGAAGTGCCGGAGCCCCCCGTAGCTCAGCTGGAAGGAGGGCTCGCTGCGTTTCCGCAGGGCAGCGCCGTTCCTCAGAGAGAGGGCGGCGTGCTCAGAACACCGGTAGGTGATGAAGCCGTACTTCTCGCCTCTGGGGAGAGAGGACAAGGGGAGCGCGTCACTGGGCCAGCTCGGTCGACATCGTCAGACCACCCGCCACTAGGTGAGGAGCAGAAAGCCATGAAGACTCTGTAACTGTCTCGCATGGCCCCTCGATAGACACAACGACAGTCACGGGGCTGACCTCCACGATGGAGTCATAGTAAGAGCAGGCAATCTACTGCATGTTGGCCCGGGGCTGGCCACCACCCATCGCCCCACACGCTCTTCAGACCCCCCTGTGATGGGGGGCTGTTGTCACCTCCCCCCTCTGGAGTGAGAAAACAGGCTCTGAGTTCAGAATTTGCCCAAAGACGGGTGGCAGAGCAGGGAAGTAAACTCAGGCTTCCCGCCGCGAAAGCTGATCCTTTTCACGCTCCCCTCTACTTCCCTCAGGATTCCCATTTTCTAGGATTTGCCATACCTATGCCCCCATCCTCCCAGTCCTGCACCCTTCAAAGGCAGCCTCAGCCAGCCCTTCCTTGGCTGCTAACTTGGCCTTCACCTTCGCTGAGATCGATGGTACTCCGTACACATCTCATCCTTCATGGGAGACGTGTCGTGCCCGCCTGCTCAGCCTCTACTCCCCGTCCTCTGACAACAGCGCCCTGTGCTCAGCTGGGCTCAGGGCGCCAGGGTAAGTCACACAACGGTGGCCCTCCTTGGCCAGTGATTTGTTGAAGGATGAACCCGTCAGCCAAAGCAGAACCCCAAAGACTCCATCCCGCGTCTTTGCTGGAACCGTGAGGGAGACTCCTGCTTCTCCGAGTAGGAGACAAACTTAGAGCTGGAGGCAGCCACTTTGCTACCAGGAGGGAAGCCTGCCTGAGAAGGATGCCGAGGTGAGGGGGACCTAAAGTCAGTTCTACCTGGCTCCTCAGTTCCACAAACAACAAGAGAACGAACCCCGACCTACCCATCTGCCAGACAGACCCCTCACGGACAGAGACCATGTGGACCCTCCTACTACTCAGCACAGGCCTAGTGACAGCAGATGCCTTGTAAACACTCAGCTGTATCACATTTCCTGACACCTCTCTGAACCAGGCCAAAGTTGGGACCCTTCTGATTCTTCAAATGTCTGAGACTCATGCCTGCTTTTTAAATCTTAACAAATTGACCCTTCTCCTTAGAGATTAATTTGATCGCTTTGTCTTTACAGGTTATCTTCACTTGACATCCTGAAGACTGCACACAACTTAAAACAGTTCTATTTGTGTAATGACTTTTTTAAAAAATTGTGATAAAAACACATAACATAAAATTTACCATCTTGAAGTGTACGGTTCAGTTGTGTTAAGTTTGTGTGATGGATCTCCAGAACTTTTTCATCTTGCAAAACAAACTCTGTACCCATTAAACAACAACTCCCTATACCCCCTCTTCCCAGGCCCTGGCCACCACCATTCTACTTTCTGCTTCTATAAATTTGACTACTTTAGATCCCTCATGTAAGTGGAATCACACAGTATGTGTCTTTTTGTGACTGGCTTATTTCACTTAGCATAACATCCTCAAGGCTCATCTATGCTGTAGCATGCGACAGGACTGCTGCCCATCCTTTTTGAAGACTGACTAATATTCCACTGCATGCATATACATTTTGTTTATCCATTCATCTGTCAACGGACACTTGGGTTGTTTTCACCTCTTGGCTATTGTGAATAATGGTGCTATGAACAGGGATGTGCAAATATCTCTTCAAGATCTTCCTTTCAATTCTTTTGATTATATACCCAGAAGAGGAATTGCTGGATAAAATGGTGATTCTATGTTTAATTTTTTAAGGAATCTCCATACCGTTTTCCACAGCGGCTGCACCTTTTATATTCCCACCCATAGTGCGCAAGGTTCTAATTTCTCCACATCCTCACCAACGCTTGTCATTTTCTGTAGCCACCCTAAGGGATGTGAGATGTGTAATGATCCTTATGCAGAAACTATTTTCTCACTGAAGTTTTTAAAAATTATTATTAAATTAGAATTTTAATAACTTAGTTTGCAAGGATAATGGGAGATACTTTAGAATTACTTCAAAACCGACAAAGCTTTGACATCTAAGTTGTACATTTATACGCAACCTATTCTTGCAGATCCCCTGACAGATGAAACACTGCTTCCCCAGGTGAGTGAGACACCTGGGCCGCAGCTGCAGAGGAACAGAGGGATGGAGCAGCGTGGAGCTTGCAGTGAAGTAAGACTGCAATGCAAGTGTGCCTTCAGCCACCAGGAGCTTTTTGCAGCCCTGTACCAGGGTCTAGGATGGAAAACCAGAAGCTGACACACGGGCTGCAGATCTGGCTCTGCCACTAGGTAGCTGTTCAATTAACTCGTCTGAGCTCCCCAGAAAGGAGAGCAATAGAAAGAGTAAGAGTGCATACATCACAGGCAAGTTGGGAAGTTAAGCAAAAGAATGAATGCATGGAGGGCTTCCCTGGTGGCGCAGTGGTTGGGAGTCCGCCTACTGATGCAGGGGACACGGGTTCGTGCCCCGGTCCGGGAAGATCCCACATGCCCCAGAGCGGCTGGGCCCGTGAGCCATGGCCACTGAGCCTGTGCGTCCGGAGCCTGTGCTCCGCAACGGGAGAGGCCACAACAGTGAGAGGCCCGCGTAACGCAAAAAAAAAAAAAGAATGCATGGAAATTGTCTCGCACTTTAGCAAATTATCAGTACATGTTCCCTGCTATTACTGGGTTGCATGACGGTTACCAGTCCTTCCTTCCCCTGCGATGGCAGTAGATTTGTTCTGCAAATCTTCTCAGGCATCTTTTATGCTTCCAGACCTGAACTGGAACCTCTGTGCGCCCTCCACTCCCCTCCTCTGCGAGAGCCTGACTCACCTCTTGCTTCTCGTGAGCACCTGGCACTCCACAATCTCTCCAAACACCTCGAAGCGCCTCTTCAGTTCACGGGAGCTCATGTCACTGGAGAGATTTCGAACGTACACCACGCGGCCTTCACCCTGCCCGAGGGGGACACAGAGGGACCCGTCATCATTGCCTGGCTTCCTGGAGCCCCCTTGGTGGCAGGCTCCCATGGAGTCCTCGTCCCCAGTCCACATCACTTGGCTAAGCGAGTGACACCAGGTGGGGCTGCAGTCAGAGAGGACAATGACGGTCGCTATCCCAGAGGACCTGCCTTGTGAGAGGAGGGGGCTGTTTAGCATCGGATGGGGAAGTGGCCCCAAAGGAAGCAGCTGTTTACTTGAAGGGAATGAGCAGAGACTGGGCGCAGACGGGAGAGGGAGCCGTCACTATGGATGTAACTGCACAGTGAGTAGCTTCTGTATTTGTTTTGAGTCTGACTTTTTCTGGTAGTGGGGGAGGTCCGAGGATGGTAATGGACGAGCAAAGGGGGCCAGGTCGCTATGGGTTAGAGTGGGCTGGGTAAAAAGCAATGGGACAGGGGCATAGGGCTTGGAGCCACCATCATCTTTGGTTTCGCCAGGGTACTGTGTAGACACTGTGACCAAGAGGTGACCTTCAGGTGAGCTTGGTACCAGGCCCCTAGAACTGCCCAGCAGTGGGAGGGGAGAGGGGAAGCCCAGCTGGAACCTCCCCTCCTCCTCTACCGTCTGTGATTGGAAGTTAAAGCCACAGCTATCGGAAGAGTGGCTTTGATTTGCTGGAGAAACTCCAGCTGTGCTCCTGTGGGCAAAATCACCAGGTTCTGGTTTAGATGGGCTTTCTCCGGAACAGGTTAAGGACTGTGGTTCTCCAGCCATCCCCTTCTGCGCCACTGAGGGCAGGGAGGAAAGCAAGGGCCCGCAGTCCACAGCAGGGCGCTGCTGTACGGTCACGGGAACTGTGCACGTTCCCTAGGATGGCCTAGGTTCAGCTGCGTGTAGCAATGTCCTCTCCCAGCCTCCTCCGGCACCTTGAATTCACAAGGCTCTTTCCTGCCTCTGCCCCACTGTCCTCCAGAATCTTTGCTTCATTGGCTCCTTTCATCTCTTGGGGCCCAGCTCCTTGAAGATGCCCCTCCTAGACGACCATATAAATACATCAGCCCCACACAGTCAAAACACGGCTGTTTCAGACATTTTAGTCATGACGTGATTAACTTCATAGTGCACCTCCCAATCTGTAATTACAATGTTTATTGATTTGTTTATGAGTCTGTTGTCTCTCTCTCCCTTCTGGTCCAACCATGGGAAGTGGGGACCTTGTCTGTCTCGTTCACTCTTGCCATCCAGCACCTAGAACAGGGCACGTCACAGCTGCTGAATGGTCACACATGGTTTCCAGGAAGACGCTCCACATGGTTTTAAGTACCTGCTTCGAGACAGCTGCATGCGTACCTCTGGGGTATGCATACCTCATGTGTTCCCTTCCCCGAAGCACCATGCTGGGGGGGAGGTGGACAATCCAGTGAGTGTCTGTCGGTCTGTTCGTGCTTCTGTCTTACTTTCCCTTCCCTCCTTTCTAAGTGATATGGAGGAGATGAGTCCAGCTCCTCGCCGCAGCTTCCTGATGAATTTTCCCTACGGGGTGCTTTGCAGTGGGTCCACCAGGCACAGCCTGGCCTGTGAACTAACTCTGGGAGAAGATTAAGGAGCTGGATCAGGAGGAAGGGACAGTCTCTCTTGGTCCCTTAGCCCCGATCGCACCGGGGGACCCTGTGTACAGATGAGTAAACTGAGGCTCAGGGAAGCTGGGGAGCAACTGACGGTCACACCGAAGTGGAAGCAAGGCCGGCTCTGCTCCCCCATCACCGCCTGTCCCCCGGGCCCTGTCAAGCCTCTGACGCTGAGCCCTACGTGCTCACCAACTGCACGCCTCCCAGCCAGTCCCTTGGCTGCATTTTGCACGGTGCCACCTTTGATGTCCTTTGGTGACCCCTGTGCTTTTTTAAATGAGAGAAATATAACTACCTCCTTCAGGCCACAGATGACCTCAAAGGGCTTCAGGTCTACGAAGCCCTAGCACTTCCTGATGCCCCTGCTCATCCCCATTCACTCTGGGCTCTGGGGCCCCATTTCACTTACAATGGCCTTTTCCCGCCGCTTCCTGGTGTGCCGGACACTTGGCGTTCTGTCTGAACACGACCCTCTGTTCTCACATCTGTCAGTGAACAAGCAAAGCAGAGGCACTCACTCTCGGCAGGAACCACAGGGGGACGGGGGAAGGACTTGCTCAGGAGGCAAGGGGTGCTTCCTCCGCTTCTTTCGGACTCGTTCGTGAGGGCAGAACTATGAGAAGGCCCTCCTGAGGGAGCCTGGCTTTCCCCCTCAGCGGTGACCGCCCAGGGTCGCCTGTGGGTCTGAACACGTGACCGACACATACCTTCTGCCAGCTTCTGGGACGAGATCACTGAGAACCACCACTTTGCTAATCATAACCCTTGTGAACCTTTCTATGCCAACGGGGGTGGAAAGGCCCTCTCGCTTCATTATGGTATTTGACCTGAAGAAAAAAAACCATCCTCTGAGGTCTCATGTTTCCCCACTTTCCAGATGAAAACCCTGAGGCTCAGGTTCAGTATGAAATTCGCGCAAAGCTAAAAAGTAAGGAAGCCAGAGCTAGTGGGAGGTCTGCTGATTCCAGACCCACTGCTCTCCCTCCAGTGGTTGGAGCCTGGCCAAGCAGCAGCCCCAGCAGCCATCACAGCCCCCGGGCCCTGGGGGTCAGGGGACCAGTCAGCCCAGATGCACAGCCTGAGAGGCTCCTGGATGCCGCACGCCTGCGCCCTCCTGACTGTCTGCACACTGCCTTCTCCTCCTGAGCACCAGGCTGCTAGAGTGGAAGCAGCAAGGCGTGTGGGGCACGGGTGAGTCCCAACTCTGCCACACGCTGTCTGCGTCCTTGGGTATAAAGCAGAGGATGAGAGCAGGGGCTCCGGAGTCAGAGAGCGTTCCAATGCTGACTCTACCACCTCCCTGCTGGTGACCTTGGGCTGGCTACTTAAGCCACCTCAGCTCCAGTTCTTCATCTGTAAACTAGGAGAATCAATTGTATTTGCCTCCTAGGCCATTTGGGAGGATCAGATCAGAACATGCCCGTAAATGCTTAGCCCAGGAACAGCTCAATACTTGCTGGCTATATTTTTCTATTGAACGTTTTTGAGCCTCAGCTTCCTCATCTATAAAACGGGGATAAGAGGCAGACGCACCCTCCAAGTGCATCTGTGAAGCTCACATAGGGTAAAAGAAAGGGATGTGACTTGCAAACTTTAAAGTACTACACAATAATAGTATCATCATCCATTTGCAATGGAATCAGCAGCCTCCCCCCACGAAGAACTGAGAGTGACTGGAAGGTGCTGTAGGGCTTGTTAAACCAGCTCCAAGTGCTTCCCGTTGACTGTTGTTTGGTAGCAGAAGCAAAGGTAAAGAAATGCCGGTCTGGAGAAGACTGATGACTAGTTTTTCAGGTTTACCAGCCACCAAGCTCTGCCAGGCAGCTGAGCAGGAACCAAGTTAACCAATTAACTTTCTCCAGTGGCAGAGAAAGCCAGCCCTGAACTTGGCCCAAAAGGGAGAAGAGGAAAAGGAGAATCCATGGGGGTTTCGAGAGAGGCCCCCAACTCTTTGCAGACAAGCCCATGGGTACAGGCCCTGAACAGCTCAGGAGGGGAAGGAGGCCGAGAAACTCCAGCTCCTGCCTTGGGGGATACGCTTCAACAGGACAAGAACCGTAGCCGCTTCTAAGCAGAGGAAACCACCTAATGAGAACACAGGTGGGCTAGCTCACAGCGACCACTGGAGAAGGGAGAACGGAGCTGGAAGGAGGGCTCAGAGAGATCTGACGGAAGATGGCTCTGACTGATCGTCCTGGCTTATTACGTAGAAGGGCTTTTAGAGAAATTGCTCAAAATAAGCTCATTTCGAGTGACAGATAGTTCAGGGCTTCAGCACGTTAGTGTCTGGGGAGTCCACAAATCCCCTAAAATTGAATGCTCAGTTAGACGTCTATGCTCATTTTAATGGGGAAAGGAAGCTTTGCTTTTAATCAGATTTTCAGTTAAGAGCTACTGGCATAGATAAGGAAATATAAAGCAGAATTTTCCTAAGAAAAGGTATCTTTCTATTACCTGAATTCTGCTTCTCAGAGCATGGCACTCTGGCAACGTCATCACTCCCTGGGAACTTGTTACAAATGCAAATTCTCCACCTCCACCCCCAGACCTACAAAACCAGACATTCAGGAGGTGGGGCCCTGCCATCTGAGTGGTAACAAGGCCTCCTGGTGACTCTGCACTGCTCCGGACCCAAGAGCACCATCTGGTGGTCACTCAGGTGCATCTCGGGCAGAGGGTTTGGGACCTGCACCCACCCTCCTCAGGCCTCCCTCAGGAAGAGCCAGGTCCTGCTGTGAGCAGGGAGAGAAGCAATCTATCTCCACCAAAATATGCCAAACTTCCATTCTTTCTGCCCAGCCCCCCACGGAATTCTGGACCAGCTCCTTCTACAGTCCGGTTCAGTGAGCAAAGATGGTACGAGCAAACAGGCTCATGACACATCATCCCTGTGCGAAGGTAAAAGAGCTCCCACGGGGGCGGCTGACTGCCGGAAGACACTGTACAACTCAGCAGCACGGAGAAATGGGAATAAACCTTATCACTGCTTTAAATCCCGGTATTTTTTTTTTTGAACATAGATTAGAATTATGCTGATCTTTCTTTCACATGTAAACATCACATAGGTATTACACTGTGTGGGTATATTGACCCTTGAACAACATGGATGTGAGCTCTGTGGATCCCCTTACACTGGGATTTTTTTCAACAGTAAATACGACAGTACTACACTGTCGGCAGTTGTCGAATCTGCAGATACGAAGGAACCTCGGATAAGGAGGGCCGGCTATAAATTACACGGGATTTTTGACTGTAGGGAGGATTGGTGCCCCTAACCCTCGCCTTGTTCAAGGGTTAACTGTATATGTTTACACAAAAACCTAACCATTTTACAAATATAAAAACAGAAACAGATGAATGAGGGGCAAGTTCATTTGGGTATCAGGCCACAATAGGCCAGAAAGTGAGTTTTCTTCCTCCCCCGAGGCCAGGAGATTTGGGCCACTCCTGACTGCCACACAGCAGGCTTTGCCTGGATACAGGACTTGCCCACAACTCCCCAAGGAGTCCACCTCCAGGGCCTCCGACCAGGACACTGACCACACAGGGAGACGCAGCCCCAGTTTCAGGGCTCCTCTCTCCCCTGACACCCTGAAACTGGGGGGTCCTCAGGGGTCCACCACCCAATCTGAGGCCACGCGTCTATCCATACCTGAAGGTCCGTCGCGTGGCTGGTGACCGGGAGCGGCAGGACGAGGAGCCAGAGCTGGAGCGGCTGCGGGAACAGAGCTGCCGGCTGACCTTGCCTGGTGGGCTCTGGTAGGGGCAGTGGTCAGAGCGAGGGGGACTGACCCCTGAGTCCTCTTCATCATCCTCCTCCTCGTCGTCCTCCTCTAGGAGGAAGTTGCTCTCGCCACTGCTGCTGCTGCTGTCCTCAAAGACGGTGTCGTATTCGGGGCTCTTGCAGGAGGCCAGGTCTTCATCCTCCAAGGCTGTCTCCAGGAGGCCAAAGTGCTTGGTGAGGCTGGCGCGGATCTCGTGGTCTCTCAGCAGCGTACTGTCCTTGGTGGGGGCACCGACATCACAGCTCCCGTCTTCCTCCCTGCCAGAGGCCTGTGCCTCAGCCCGCAGGGCCCCTTGCTGGGGCCAGTCCTCAAGGTGGACCCCAGATGGCTCCCAGGACCTCAACACCTTCCTCTGCAGGGCGCCATCTGGCTTGAGCACCTGGCAGTAGTCGTGGTCTCCAAAGGAATAGGAGAAGGGGCGCTTCTGACCAGCCTGGGAGGCTGGCTGGGCTGCGGCATGCCGCAGGTGGGACAGGAGCTCGCTCCGCTCTGGGTGCTTCTTTGGCAGCTTGCGGGCAGCCTCTGCGGCGGCCCCGAGCTGGGGAACCTCCGGGGTGGGAGCTATGTCTTTGCCTGGGCTGTGCTTGATGTCTGGCTTGAAAGGGTCTTCCTCTGTGGGCTTGTACGGAGGCGTGGTGGGTGGAGTGAGTCCTACCCAAGCAAGAGGAAACACATGTGAGGCAGAGACAGATCACTTCTCCAAGGAACACTGAAACCCTAGTTTGGGATGGCAGGGAAGCAGCATATATGGCACCACTCCCCAGAGCCAATGGATGGCAGGCATCACTAATCGATTACCGCACTGCGGACTGAGCCTGGACGTAGCCTGGGACTCCTTCTCACACAGTCCATCAGTAATTTTTCAGAGCTGGCATGTGATGAAAGCCCTTTGCCATCCCTTCTGTAGTCTGGCAACGGTAGCCAAAGCCTCCAGATCATCCAAGATCTCTCTTCCTGCTCCATACCCAATCATTCCACGAGCCCTCCCACTGGTCGTTCCAAATGCCTCTTAAGTCTCCCAGGGTGCAGAGGGGGCAGGTACCATAGGTAACATCTCCCACCTGGATTTGACCACCACAGTGACCTCAGTGGTTCTGCAACTGACCTTGGACTCCATCGTCCCCCGGGCATCAGCCAGAGAGCTCTTCCTTTCTGGTGCTCCCGAAGCCCACAGGATCTAGACGAACCCCTTCGGCCTGGCATTCCTCTCAGCCTTTGGTGGTTGTGTTTGCCTGACCCCCCAGTTCTGCCACAGAGCAACACCGGGTGGCCAGTCTCCTCTGATGCACCTATACTGCCGCTCCTCTGTGCCTCTGCTCGTGCCAATTCTGTGGCCGGGGATACCCTTCCCTTTTTTTTTTTTTTGTCTCTCCAGCTTCCATGCATCCTGCAAGCCTAGCTCAAATGCCTGCTGCTCTGGGTACTTTGTAAATCTTCTCAGGCCACATCCTGCCCCTCCCCACTCTTCTCCTTCCTCTGTGCTCCCAGAGCTCTTGCACGGTCTTTGGAACAAGCGCATATCAAACAGTACTTGTCATGGTGTGAGTCTGTCGCCCACATAAGACTGTGGGCTCCTTCAGGGGAAGACACGTGTCTCTTTTCATGTCAGATCATGTGCCGACTGTTGGCAGCTAAATAGCTGAACCTGGGCCCTGACTCTCCTTATAACGCCCTCAATGTGTAGCTCAAGACCCGGCGTAGCCTGTGCAGCGGTGGCAAGGAAGGCTTGATGGGGTACTCCCTAACTGCCCGAGGGGCTGCGTCCCCAAGGGCACCCCACCAGCTGAGCCCCTGGCTCACCTGCTGTGCCACAGAGCTCCACTGTCAAGGTCTGCTCGAAGCTCTTCTTGCCAAAAGGAGGGTCGCCAGTGGGGCTGGGGAGCACAGGAAGGAGAGAAGTCAGTCAGCAGCAGGCTCCACCTCCCCGAGCATGGCAGGAAGGCAAGGGGACATTGTGCCAGACCCTGGTTCTGCTGCCCACGAAAGCGATGCCTGGGGAGAATTTTCAGGGGAACTCTCTCCTGGTTGTTGGAGGAAATCAAAGCTGTACAGCTCTTTCAAAGAGACACGGGAGAGACTTGAGGGAGGTGGAGACAGGACAAGCATTGTCAGCCTCCTTATTTTATGATGGAACACCTGAGGCCCAGAGAGGAGAAGACACTTGCCCAAAGCCACACAGCACTGTCAACTTTTCCCCATGAAATTCTCCATCTTTCCCCTGGGCCTGCTTCTAAAAACAAACTCCCTTTCAAGGGAGCCCAGATCCTAAGAGTCCCATATGGCAATGAGGGCAGGGGTGTGGGGACAAGGACCAGGCTTAGGGGCCGATGAACCACCCTACACCCAACCAGATAAGGTCTCCTGGAGTCATAAGCCAACAATTTCTAAAAATCTACCTTTGCGACAAGGCCAGCATGAGGCACCTGGGAGAGTCTGAAAAGAAGACAAAAAAGAAAAAAATAAGATTTTTCCCAACATGGCGTGGCTAGCAGATGTTTCCCTCTGAACTTCATCGGTACCAAGCACAGCTTCTTTCAGGCGTGTGACCCAAAAGCCTCTGCCACTTTTAGGGACTGTCGGGAACAACTCAAATCCACCTTCATTCCCCCAGACTCAGCAACATTAACAGCTGGCGGATCTACTGATTCTGCAGAGTTGATGGGAACCAGGGCGACCCCTTCTGGCCAATCAGTGTAGCATAATGGTGAAGCGTTCCAGCTTCCAAGGCTAGTAGTGGCTGTGGGCTCTGCCCCAGACAGATGCAGGACTAACTCGCTGAACCGACCATTAGCTATCTCTGTGCCTTTGTTTCTGTGTCTTAAAATGGGAATTATAACAGCACCCACCACACGGGCTTCCTGTGAGGATCAATGGGGATAATCCGTGTCAAGTCTTAGACCAAGCCTGGCATAGCAAGTGCTTAACAGATAACTGCTGTATTATTATCCCCACTATTGTTATCATTTAAAATGCCACTTCACTGTGGAGCTGAATTTATAGACTCACACCCTCCATCACATTGCTACCCAGGGAGTCTTCTTTAGAGCACTTATCACAATTTGTCATCACTTTTCCTTTCTTGCCCACTTTTTGACTGCCTGTCTCCCCCACTGAAACCCAAGCCCCAAGAAGGCAGGCATCTTGCTGCTCGTTCATTAAGGACACCTGGCCCATGCATGATGAGAAACTCAGAGATGGGTAGGAGGTTCCTGAAGATCTGCCCAACGAGCCTACTGCACAGGAAGGGAAGCTGAGAGACAGAGAGGGAGAGGGATTTGCCCAACCCAGGGCTCCTGGCTCCCGGGCAGTGGGGTCTGCCACACCCTGGCCCTGCCCCCTCTCTCGGACCACCAACTCCGACTACCTCCAGAAGAGAGCTGCGGACAACTGGGGTCCTCGTCGGTGTCCCCACACCCGCTCTCACAGGGGCTCTCCAGAGCTGGGATCTGGGGTTCCCGTCGGAGCTGCTGGTCTTGGCCACTGTCCTCGTCTGCGGGGCTGCCCAGCTCCCCCTCCACGTGGTAGGCCTCAGGGGCCAGGCGCAGCGAGGGCAGAGCCCCTTGGGGCTCCGCGGGGACCATGGGCTCATCGGTGAACGTCAGCCAGGGGCCCAGCTCCGGGTTCAGTCTCCTGGAACGCCGCACGGGGCACACAGAGCTCTCCTGCTTCCTCCCCAGCTTGGTTCCCGGCAGGCCCCGGCCCGGCCTTTTCCGGCCCCACTCCTCTTCCTCTTTTTCTTCTTCTTCCTCCTCCTCTTCCTCATCTTCCTCCTCAGGCTGCAGCCTGGCCAACCGGCTGATGTGCCCTTTCACCTCCAGCCGCAGCGGGCGCAGGCTAGGTCTGGGCCCCGAGCTCTGGGGTGAAGCCGCGACCTGCACCTCCTCCACGGGGGAGGGGTGGCCCGCAGAGGCCTGGCTGTCTTTGGGCCTGGGCCGGGCCCGGGGTGTGAGGGAGGCGTAGACAGGCGTGGCCAGGCGGTAGGGTTTGCTGACATCACAGAGGATATCTTGAGCCAGAAGTTCCCTCAGGATGGAGAACTCAGCCCAGGTGGCTTTGGAAGGGTGCTGGCACCGAGGCCGGGGTCTGACCTGCTTGGCGGGGCTGCTGCAGGGCTGGGGGTCTGGCTCTGGGGCCTGTGTGGGCAGCTTCCTCTGGGGAAGGCAGTAGGTGTGCATGTAGCGAATGAGCTGCACCATGGCCTGCATGTCCTCCTGGGACACCTGGGCGCCAGGGTCTGCCCTGCCCGGTGCTGGGGAGTCCCAGGGAGAGGCTGGAGCCGGCTGGGGACTCGGGCAGTCCTCACCCCCCTCCTCATCCTCCTTGGCAGGGACCCAGGGACTCAGGGGTGGTGGTGGCTGGAGGACCCTATCAGGGGAGCGAGCTTTAGCCCGGGGGCAGGACGGCACCGAGGTGAGGTGCTTATGCAGCTCTGTGCAACTCCGGGTCTGAGACTGCATCATGGGGGCCTTCCTGTCTTGGGCGCTGTCCATCTGGAGAGGAAAAGAGGCCAGAGTGAGGAAGGACACCCACACTGTTTCTCCCCGCTGCCCACCCCTGCAGCCACTGGCGAGGCCCAGCGTGTCTCACCTGGATCGTCAGAATTGCCAGGTTTCACCACTTCATCCCCAGCTTCCAGCACAGAGCCTGGCACTTAGCAGCGCTCAGGGGATGAGGAATGAAGGAATGGCCAGCCTCCTAACAGGTCTCCTAGCTATGGATTTCGCCTTTTCTAGATTTACTGCCAAAGCCCTGCTCTGACTACCCCACTCCCCTGCGCGGAGCCTTCAAAGAGAGTGCCAGGAAGTACATTAGTGGTTGCCTGGGGCTGGGCGTGGGAACAGGGATTAACTGTAAACAGGGACACTGGGGATCTTCCTGGGATGATGGAAACGTTCTAAAACTGGATTGTGGTCGTGGCTGCACGACTCTGTAAATTTACTAAAAATCACTGAATCATACTTTTAAAACAGGTGCCTTTTATGGTATATAAGTGGCACCTCCATAAAGCTGTTAAAAAAAGAAAAAGAAAAAGAACAATTCAGTATCTTTCCAGTACCCGTGGGGTAAAGGGGAGGCCCCCTGGCCAGGGGTGCTCTGCAATGTAGCCCCACCCGACCGCTGTCTCCAGCCTTATCTGCCCCCACTGGTCCACACAGGGCCTTTGCTCCCAGTGCAAATGTCTCTTTGCTGGGGCCAGACTGGCTGTCAAGGGTGTCTCATGCCCCTGGTGTGCCCCCTAGCACTCCAGAGGGCAGGCTGGCTCAGGAAGGAGCTTAGCTGCTGCCCTGTTGACAGAATGGAACATGAGGGATGGACCTCTGTTTTGGGAGGTCAGCCAGGACAAGTAGGGAGGGGGCACAGGGACAGGGTCCACCCACCAGGGGAGCCCAGGCAGGGGACAGACTCCTACAGAGCCACTGTCTGAGGAAGATGCCATCCTGATTCTGCCCCAAGGGGTGGGACTGTCCGCAGCAGTCCCCTGCAGCAGTGTCTGGGGACAAGAGGGGAGGGCTGGGTGCAGGCTTTGAGTAACAGGAACGCTGGGAAATTACCTCTGAAACCTCTCCTTGGAAGTCTCAGAAGACAGAGCCCAAGGAGGAAAAGGGACTTGCTTCCCTCCTGGGTGCTCAAGATAGAGTTTTCAGCTCTCCGATGGCTCCCCACAAAGAGAAATGCAAACTCCTTATGGCCTCCATGGTGCCAGTGAGGACCTTATGTTTCCTTCCGTCAACTCATTAGCATAAGCTTCCTGAGGGCAGGCCACGTCCTCCTCGTCCCTGCTCTAACCCAACAACTAACACAGTGCCTGGAACACTGAGGTACAGTTGACTCTTGAACAATGTGGGGGTCGCGGGAGGTAGAACAGCCACGCGCGCGGTGGGAAATTCACATATGACTTCTAGTCAGCCCTCAGCGGCCACGGTTCCTCTGCATCTGTGGATTCAACAACTGTGGATCCTGCAGTACTGTAGTATTTACTACTGGAAAAAAATCCACGTGGAAGTGGCCCCGTACAGTTCAAACCCACGTTGTTCAAGGGTCAAGTGCACATGAGCGAGCCCAAGGCTCTTTCTAGAAGCCCAGACTGGCCTGGGTCTCAAGCAGTGCCCAGCATATCAGCGACAAGGGTTGTGTGATGAGCAAAGAGGGAAGCTGGAAGTGGACTGAACTTGATGGCCTCTAACAAGAGCGGAAAGGTGCACACCGCCCTCCCCAGAGACCCCCAGAGGCCTGGGTGGGTCTGGGGGCATGTGCAGAAATACCTTGACCCAAGGCCGCTGACTTCTAGACCTGAGGCCTGCCTGGCGCCAGGCGGTCCCTTCCTTCTGGCTGTCCGAGGTCGAGGCTGGGTAGGACGTGGTGAGAAGGAGTTTCTGCAGCTGTGGGAGGAACAGAGAGGAGAGGAGCCGGGGATGAGCTGCAGCTAGAGACAGGGGAAGTGCACCTCAGGGAGAAGCCTGGCCCGGAGCCAGCCCCTCAGGACCAACCACACCCTGACCCCAACATCACAGGGCCATGGTGGAACACAGGAAGGGCACTTAATGACCCAGAATATGTTCCCAATATATTAAGTACAGAAAGCAGGTGGTCTAACAATCCCAAACCCATACAGGCATCCCGATAAAATGTAAGTCCTTTTGAGAGTTAATAACCTAAGAGGAATATCTGTGATCTTGAGAAACCCAGACAGATGTTGGGTGATGTCTACCCATCTTACTGTTGAAATATGACGCACACACTTGATTGGGACATTCTGCATATACTCGTAGTACACATACACCACTTTCTGTGACCTTTCATGAGGTGGGATTCAATCATACAGGAATATATATATACACATCACTTCCAACCCAGCCAGCTGTTTTCACACAAGTGGAAGCTGCTTAAGCTTGTCTGGCTTTTCTAAATTTTCTATAAAAGTTGCTGAGCTTCTGTACCCGGAGGAAAAGTGCTCAGTGTATCCCAGCCAAGAAAGCAGGGAGCTGAGTACGCCTGGGGGTTTCACCAGGGATCCTACCACAGCCAAGCTTGAGAACAAGTCAAGAAACATGATGGGCTTTTGCTACAGCATCAAGTGTTTCCTCAAGGGACATGACCCCCAGGAGGATTGCCAAAGGCCTGGGGACCAAAGTAAAGGTCACTCCCCACTCCCCTAGGAGCTGGATGAGCCACACCACCCTACCTCGACCCCAGACCAACACACACATCTGTGATTCTCTGGCATGGACAGGAAAAGATTCTTAGACCAGAGGCAAGGGGCCTAGTTCTGATTCAGTTCAATCCCAGCTCACTGTGAGACCCTGGGCGAGTCCTTTCCCTCTCCCAGCCTTGAGGAAGAGGGAAAGGACTAGGAGAAACCAGCCTTGGTTTCTCCAAGGTAGGGGGTATGTGTGTGGGGGGTGGTGGTGGGGGGTGGTGTCTGTGTGTGTGTGTCTGTGTCTGTGTGTGTATAAAACAGGGGCAGGTAGACTAAATGATTGGGTCTTTTTTGACTCAGGGGTCCCTCTAAGAATATGAGAGAAGCTACTGACCTCAGAAAAACACACATATATGTAGAGGTCCACGGGTCCCCATTAGTCCAGAGGTAGACTCTCTGGGACCCATGTCTCCAGGTTAAGAACCGGGTGTCTGTATAAATTCTCAGGGCCTTTCTAGAACTCTGTTGGTATGCGGGGAGTCTCAATGGTGAATCTGTTTCCTGTGTGCCTAGCCCAGTGCCTGAAACAAAAGTGCCGTCTAAGGCATGAGAGGGAACAACCGGTGACCAGCAAGGGTCACTCTCTACCTCTTCCAGGGTGGTCCCTCTCCAGAGTCCTATACAGAATTCCTCTTGTTCCATGACCACCACCACCAGTTGTGCTGGGACTGTCACTCAGATAGCACTTTTTGAGACACTTCTTTGTACCAGGCACTGTTCTAAGTTCTTTATATGTATAAATCCGCTGTACTCCTCCCAACCGCCTTTGAGATAAGCACTATTATTAACCCCACCTTACAGACCAGGAAGCTGGGTCAGAGAGAGGCTGGGTGCCTAAGGGACACATAAGCATTCATTGGTGGGGCTGGGAATCAAACCCAGGAGGTCTGATTCTAGTCTGAAAGGAAGCACAGCACTTATCAGCAGGAGCCACAATGTGGGGCTGAACATATGCTTGTATCCGGCACACATAGGTGCTTACTAAATATTTCACACTGCTTTGGGGAACTTGCAGGCAGCGGGAAAGAGGGCAAGGGGTCCTGGACCAGGGCAAGGGGTCCAGGAGTCAGAGTACCTGAGCTCTGGTCCTTGCTGGCACACCAACTTGCTGTGTGACCCTGGGAGAGGCCCTCCCCTCGCTGGGCCTCAATTTCCCCAGAGTCGCACTTTACGGTCACCAAGGGCCTGTCCGGCTCTAACTCTTCACGACCAAAGACCCCTTCCACCTCCAACAGGCTCCGATTTTCCAGCTAAGTCTCGCCAGCCCCTAGGAGCTACAGTGTCAAGGTGAGGAGCCCAAGACAGATGAGCTGTTCTTCACAAGCCAGAACACCTGGCTTTCTGGCACCCTAAGCCCGAGTCAAGGGCAACTGCTTTCAGCAACTTCTGAGGTCCGGAACCCTTTGGAATCTGAAAAAGCTGAGACCTTCTCCCTAGAAACCTGCAATGCCATGTGTACGTTTCTACATTCCACGGACACTCAGGTAGCAGTTAACTTTTGCTGGTGGAAGTACGAACCGGTCCAACCTCTTTGGAGGGCCAACTGGAAGTATTTGTCTAAACTGAAAAACCACATATCCTACGACCAAGGAATTCCTTTTCTAGGAATGTATCCACTTACAAATGGCCAAGGCCAGTAACAGGACACAGACTGAAGCCATAGAACAATAAAGGAGTCGAAACAATGTACTATCTGCCAACGAGGGAACTGGTTTAAAGAGTATGGTACATCTTTATGAAGGAACACTATGTAGCCAACAAAAAGGATAAAACAGAGATACCTCTGCTCATTTGAAAGAGTTCCCAAGACACACAATTCACTTGAGAAAAGCAAGGTGCAGGGCAGTATATAATGGAGGCTTCCTTTTGTAGTTAAAAAGAAAAGTGGAAGAGGAAAGTCACACAACAGATCGGTAACCATGGTTACTTCTAAGGTAGGAGAAAACAATTATGAGATGGGTAAGGAGGTTTTGCTTTTAACTATCCATACTTCCTGCTTGAATTTTACTGTGTAAGCATAATCTTTAGGAAAATGTTTACATTTAATTTCAAGGGTTTCACACACACTTAGCGTCAATCCATGAAATCCCAAAGGGCCTACAGTGTTGCAGGCGAAGCCCAGGGAGGCCTCCCATGGCCAGTCCAGGCTGCTGCCCTGAACCTTTGCCAGTGATGCACGGAGACCCCTGCAGGGGCTGGAGCTGGTTTTCCAGCACCCACCACCTCTACCACCAGACACCACATCTCAAGCCACCACCATCATTTCAGTTGGAAACAGATTCTCACCAGCGAGAGCTCATCCACTTCAGGGGCTGAGGCTGGGGCCCTCTCCAGGGAGGGGCTTGGGGGCGCAGATGAGGGGACAGGCGAAGCAGAAGTGCAGGAGGGTGCGTCTCCATCATCCAGGGCTGGGAAGGCGGCCAGATGCACAACATCTTCGGGGATGTCATCCAGGGTTTTGGTGAGTGCTGCCAGGAGGGCCTCATTCTCACTGTCGATTATCTGCAGTGAGCAGAGAGGCAGAGAGGGGACACGGTTAGTCAACGCCTTGGGCTCAGCAACTCTGTGTAGAAATCTGCTCTATACACACAGCTGCACTACCATCACCCTCCCGCCAAATCCACTCAGATCCTCTCAGTTTGCTGGGACGGCAGATGCCCGAGAAATGTGCTACGGACTCCAAGAATCAAAGAAGTTTACGAGAAGGCAGCAGGTGGAAATGGAAAGGGGCCTGGCCTAGGAGCCCCAGTCTGGACTCTGCTGCCCATCGGCATGTGACCCCAGGCCCAGGGCTGTCCACGTGAGGGACGCCCGTCCCCTCCTCTAAGGACAGCCGCTTCACACCACGGCCTCCTGCGTCCAGACCCCTGGACAGGGCCCTGAGGCTGCTCTATGCCAATGGTAGCCCCAGGTCAGTCTCTCTGACCCTGGGGCCCAGGCAGGTGGTAGAAAGGCTGGAAGCTTCGAGGTTCAACCGTGACAGTGAAAGCAGAGCAATAGGGAAACAGCTACCATCCCCTGTGGGTTCCCGGGGCTTGCTGCCTCACTCACGAATGGAGGCGCAGTCAGTGCAGCGGCTAGGAGCCTGGGCTCTGGAACTGGGGCTGAATCCCAGATCTCACATTTATCAACTGTAACCTACTTCATAAGGGTATTGTCAAGGGCTGAGTTAACATATGTAAGATGCTTAGAAAACAGTGCCTGGCACCTAACGAGCACTCATTACTACCACTACCACCACCAACACCACCACCATCACCATCACCACCACCACCACCACCATCACCATCACCACCACCACCACCAGCACCACCACCACTACCACTACTACTACTACTAATTCCTGCTATGATGATGATGATGATGATGATGAAGATGGGGATGGTAATGTTGGTTGTGGTGGTGGTGGTGATGGTGGTGATGGTGGTGGCGATGATGATGTTGGTGGTGGTGATGGTGGTAGTGGTGGTGGTAGTGGTGGTGGTGATGATGGTGATGGTGGTGGGGATGGTGGTGATGGTGGTGGTGGGGGTGGGGACGATGGTGGTGGTGGGGATGATGGTGATGGTGGGGATGATGATGGTGATGTTGGTGGTGATGATGGTGGTGGTGGTGGTGGTGATGATGGTGATGGTGGTGGGGATGGTGGTGATGGTGGTGGTGGGGGTGGGGACGATGGTGGTGGTGGGGATGATGGTGATGGTGGGGATGATGATGGTGATGTTGGTGGTGATGATGGTGGTGGTGGTGGTGGTGATGGTGGTGGTGGTGGGGATGATGGTGATGTTGGTGGTGGTGGTGGTGGGGATGATGGTGATGGTGGGGATGATGATGGAATGGTGATGGTGGTGGTGGTAGTGATGGTGGTGATGATGATAATGATGGTGGCAGTGGGCAATTCCTCCGCTCCTCTTCCCCCCCACCCCCCGCTTCTCCTAGCACATATGTACTGAATGGCTACTCTGTGCCTGGTGTTGTCTGGGCACTGGTGACACAGCATCCCAAGACTGATACAGCCCCTGTCCTCACGGAGTTTACCCTCCAGTGGAGAAAAGAATTAAACAAGGAAACAAAATCAGATCATTTCAGAGAGTGAGACAGCCTGGGAAAAAAATAAAAGGAAGCTGTGATGGAGAATAAGAAGGTGGTGAAGATTCATAGGCTATTTACAGTGGTCAAAGAAGGCTGTTTTAAGCAGCTAATACTGAAACTTAGGCTTGAAAGATGAGAAGGAACCAGCCAGGCAAAGAGCTGAGGAAAGAAGATTCCAGGCAGAGAGAAAACCTAGTGCCAAGGCCAGGGACAAAGAATTTGGCTAACGAGAGGAATAGAGAGGCTTTGTAAATACTGCCTCAGGTAAACCCCACAATAACCTCTGCGGGGAAGGATACTATTCCCATCACCATTTTGCATTTGAGGAAACTGAGACTCATAGAGGTTGACCGATGTGTCCTGGGTACGTTGCATTCATCCACACAGCAAATCCAGGGCAGAGGCAGGGCTTACACGGAGCACAGCACACACACATGAACCGAGAAGCTTCCTTCCCTGATGTCTCAGACATAACACGAGGGTCAGCGTGCGCACTCCCAGCCCACCGACAGATACCAGCCCACCGGCCCTGGGGCACAGAGGTCACACTGCTATTAGGTGAGGCACCAAGCGCCTCATTCAGTAAACCCTGGCTGCTGGGCCTGTTCTGGCAGGAGGCAATACTGTCACATGGTGCCTTCCCCAGCACTCTTTCCCATCCCAGGTCAGGATGTTTATCCTTTCTTCAGGAAGTTCATTTGAAATACGCCTGTCGTGACGGCCTTTTGGCTGCATGAAATCTGTTCCAGGCCTTGCAGCCGGAGCAGCAGCTGAGTAATTCGAAGGGGGGACATGGGGAGAAGAGAAAAAATGTGTTTGTGATTTTGGAACAGAGCTAAGAATAAAAGAAAAGGTCAAAAGGTTTTGGCTGAGCCTGACCTGGGCCCTGGGGATGGGAGTCCAAGGGCAGATCCAGGCCCAAGAACTCTGGTTCGGGAATGCAGTCGGGCTCAAGTGGCAGCCTCTCATCCCCATCCTCAGGCCAGAATCCCAACCCTGTGTTCCCAGAGCAAGCTGCCCAGCCTGATGGGGAGTTAAGATCTTGGGAGCTGGGGCTCAAGGACCACTCTTGGGGCTGACCGTGGCAGCAGCTCTGCCACTGACAGGGTGATCCTGGGCAAGTCATTTCCCTCTTCTAAGCCTTGCTGATTTCTGGTCAACGGGAAGACAGGATCCCTGGTTGGCTTCCCTCCAAAGGCTACTTGGAAGGCCAGTTTGGAGGCAGTGACACAAGGGCTCTGTGCAATGTTCCTGGGTCTAGCTCAGTGCCTGGGGCATGGGAGGCTCCAGGCAGATTTGCTGAATGGAAGAATGAGTGAACCAAACAATGAACTCTGACCACTGGGGAGAGACTGAGATTAGTGTCTCAAAAAACAGATTCTGGAGGGAAGTTATTCAGAAATGATGTCATCAGCGCTGGATGGAATGAGGGTTCCCTCTCTCACAGGGAGAGAAGCATGGCCCAGAGATATTCTGAATTATCACAACTATCAGAGCTGGAAGGGACTTCAGGGATCACGTAGTGACCAGGGATGTCAAACATGTAGCCTGCGTGCTACTGTCCCCATCCCTACCCCCCGACCCTGCCCTTCCACCTTTCTGACCACAACCCTCCAGGCAACACTGCCGATACGTCCCAGTTGGAACTCGTGAGGAAGCCTATTTGCCATTCTTTTGGGGGTGGGGGGAATGAAGGTCCAGGAAAGAGACTTGCCAAGGTCACACAGCAAGGCAGGAGGGGCTGGGGAGGATGGTCAAGGACTTACTAGGTGCCAAGCATGGTGCTGAAAGGAATGCCAGATGGCAGAGACCCCAAGGAGCCCCAACAGGTTGAGTAAGAACAAAATGACTGACAGAGGTCTCCCCGCTCTCTCCTCAGCCCTCCCTGGGCTGCTCCAGCTCTGGAACAGCCAGACAGGGTTGGGGGTCCTGACCCTGTCTGGGAAGAAAGTCCATTCGTGCTCTCGGCATCGTGCCATCAGCACCCTAGGACAATACATCACAGGGAGCCGCCCCTCTCCTCTTCCAGCCCGTTAGCTCAGCTCTCCCGGCTCCCGCTTAGAAACAAAGTGCAAATTAATGGAGAGTTAATCAGCTGAGGAAGGGATATTAATAGACTTGCTCCACCCCCAACCTTCCTGAGCTCTCTTAGGCTGAAGGAAAAGGAACCTGCAAGAAACCTGAGGGAGAACGCTTCATTCTGGGTGCCTAGAGGAGCTTGAAGGAAGGACACAGGACAGAATTTAGGCTATCAGGGCCAGAAGAACACTCAGAAATCATCTGCCGTTCCAGGGCTTAACTGGGGTGCAGGAAACCCCGGAAATCATCTTCCCTTCCTTTTTTCTGGGGGTGGGTCCACAGATGTCATCAGGGTCTAACAGGACCCAGTGACTCTCTCCCTACAACAGAGTAAGAATCACTGATCTGATCCACGCTCGTTCCTCATTTCTCACCTGGGGAAACAGGCCCGACAGTGAGGAGCTACTAGCCCAAGACCACGTGGCACACGGCGATGGAACCAAACACCTGCTTCCTCCAAAAATACTTACTAAGTTTAGCCTATTGTGACCCTGGCCCTAGGACTCTGGGCACACAGAAACAGAAGGCACTGTCCCTGCCCCCAAGCAGTTGTCAACTCTTGTAAGGGTAGCTGTTCTCCACTCTGTCTGTTTCCATAGTGACGGTACCACCTGACTTGTGAGAACACGGCTCTGACACAAGGCAGCATGGCTCTATGACTGCCACTGGTCAGATAAGGACGCTGTCCCAGTTAGTGGCAGAGGGGGTATTAGAACCTCTGGTCCCTGTATCCCAGCTCAAGGACTCTGGAATGGGTCGTGTCTGGTCCTTGGCAGGAAAGAAACTATTACAATCAGTTTCTTCATTCAACACATATGATTGAGTCTTTTCAATGCACAAGGGCCCCACAGAAGAACAAAACTCTGTTTGTCCTCAAGGAGCTCGAAGCCTGAAGGTCACAGGCATGCACGTACACAGGATGGGAGCCCAGAGAGGAAGTCACTGACCACCTGCCTTAGGAGGGGCTAACATGACAGCTGGGTGTCAAAGGATTTATTCATATGATAAATATTTTTTAAGCCCCAAGAAAGTGCCGGGCTCCATGCAGAGCCCTGGGGATATAACAGTGCACAACGCTGTATCAGCCCCCAAGCTCAGGGGGCTTATGGTGGGGGAGGGGGGCAGGGAGGAATCAGGCACTAATCACATAATCACCGCAGAGGCACCGCAGAGGCACACCGTGTGTATGGGTGGAGCAGAGGTGGAGTGCGGGCCATGAAGGGGAGAGGGGCTGGGTGGGCAGAGTTCTGCCTCATTAACCATCTGTGAAGATTCTCCTGCCTTCCTTCCTGTGCTAAGAGCCCAAGGGCCATACCAAGGCTGACTTGTGTCTGAGACCATTTCATGCACATAGTAGGACCTTGGCAGGAGCTTACTAGTGGGTCTAGCCAGTCTCTGAGTAGGTGAGGCCTGTACAGTTTAGGTGGGGATGGTCTCCCCGCAGCATCTAAACCCCTCTCACTCATCAGCTCTCCATAACCTGAAAGCATTTCCTGGAAGTTGGCCCCCTCTGAGGGAGGAGGTAGCACAGCGTAGTTAACCCCATTGTTGTGAGAAAGAATGGACGTCCTGGGAAAGAGCCCGAATTAGAGCCCAGCCCTGCTGCTCATCATAGGGTTGGCAAAGAGGTTATACAACAGAGAGGGGTTTGGGGTCCTGTGTTAGAGTCTACACTCTGACCCTTCCTAACTGTATGGCCTTGGGCAAGTTACTTAACCTCTCTGAGCGTCACTTTCCTCACCTGTAAAATGGGTTACTAAGAGTTTTTCTACCGACAGGTTAGAATAATCTTGGGAAAAATCCAGCTCCTTAACATGGCCTGGAAGAGCCTGCATGATCTGGCCCCTCCTAGCCCACCTCCACCCCCCAACTACTTCCTGGCACCTTCCCCTTAGCTACTGCTCCAGCCCTTCGGGTCCCAACACAGCGAGCTTTCCTGCTTCCCCACTCTGTGATCATCACTCATCACGTGGCTCCTCCTCCTCCAGCCGAAGCATCTGCTCCTCGGAAAGGCCTTTCCTGACCACCCAGCCTTTAGATGCTCTTCTCATCCCAGGTTTATCCCTACTGTGCCCATGTCACAAGTGACCACTGTTGGTTTATGTATTACCTGATCTAGGGTCGGTCTTCCCTCTAGACCATAGAGTCCACTGTTGAACACAGTGCCTGACACACACAGGGAGCTCCATAAACATTTCTAGAAGGAATGATACAGTGTGCCAGGAGTACTATTTGAGATGGTGCTCTTGGCACACTGACTTGGCACGTGGTATGTTATTATTATTGTTGTCGCTATTGTTATTATTATATTGCCAGACGTTATCATCCTCATCATCCTGCCAGACAGACACAGGGAGCTATGGCTTCTTCCTCCAATCTTTATAGGGGAGCATATTTCAAGGAAAGAATAATGAGTCCAAACGTACCCATCACCCAGCTTCCACGTGGCCAATCGTATTTCACTTATTACCTCCATGCCGTGCACCCACACCCACAAATGCAAATGCATGTAGGGATTGCTTTATTCTGATGCAAATCCCAGACATCACATTACCCCCTGTTTGAGGCCTTCTTAAAGGAAATGTGCCTCCAAAGCTGAGAACAGAGGCAGATGCATAGATATGCGCTGCGGTCCTTGGCACTGCCTCTTTTTAAAGAACCTCTAGGCTCCAACTGAAAAATGCAGATAACTGTACTCCTGTGTGTGAGTTGTTAAGAAAATTAAGCGAGTTAATATACACAAACAGGGACAGTCCTGCCACAGAGAATGTGAGTCATTCCCATTATGGCGTCAGCATGGTTATAAAGCTCTGGCTCAGGAGGCAGGCAAACTGGGTTTAAATCTAGTTCAGCTACCGACGAGGTAAATCACCCTAGGCCCGTGACTAAACTTCTTCAAGCCTCAGTTTCCTCATCTGTAAAATGGGGGAATAATCTCACCTGCTTCACAGGGTGGGAATGAGAGTTCACTGTGACCATACAGGGAAGGGAGGCCTTGGAACCCCCTCTGGCTCACAGAGGGACTCAGTTCTGACTGGGGGCATAGAGAGAGCAGCTCTTCCGAGCCCTCACTTCCCAGGGGCGATAACACAGCCTGGCAAGGGGGCAAGAGCTGCCCAAGATCAAGTGTAGACCCAGGACAAGAGACAGGGTCCCAAGAGTTTTGGTGGATGAGGAGACTTCTTTGCATGAGCAAGTGTAGAAGAAGATGGCTCAGGGCAGAGCCGGGCTTTTAGAGGGAGAGAGAGGCAGTTAGGTTCCAGAGGGCATACCTGGAAGAGCTCCGGATCGTCGGGGCTGTACTGGCTGGGTTCGGTCTCAGAGTTCTCCGGGCGCCACTGCAGCTCCTCAAAGCAGGTGGCCGAGTCGAAGTCGCTGGCGTCCAGCTGGGAGAGGTCTAGCTCCGGAAAGTCAGCGCAGAGCTGCTCCTCCCCAGACCCCCCGCCCTGAGGAGACAGGAAGGAAGGAGGCGGGTCAGAGCTGAGTTTGGTTAGACCCCAGCAGGGACCCTCTTACTCAGGATGCTGCCAGTCTGAACCTGTGGCTGCCTTTGTCCGAGGCCTGATTTTGCCAAGCGACCAAGAAATGTAAAGCAGCATCCTCTTGCAACTGTCGAACCTACCAAGAGCTAAGTCAGGCCCTGGCAGTACAAACCCCCCTTCCCGCTGCTCCGTCCCCACCTCCTCTGCACTCCTATACACCCTGCAAAGCCCTGCCCGCATAGCACCTCTATTCTCTTACCAGAAATATTTTGTTGAAAACTTTATTACAACCTATAAATAGAGATCTATTCCTTTATACAACTGCTTCCACCTGAAAGGGGATTTGCGGAAGGCAACAACCCCTCTATCTGAATAATGAAACAACAAAGAGCAATAATAATGAGAGATGACATCATTGAATGATTGCTGTGTTTTGGAAGAACACTCACCCATGTTCCCAGGAATATTTGTAATGTCTAAAGTGTGGAAGACCACCCATCAGTAGACAATAGGTAAGTAAGGCTATAATCACCTATATCATAAAACAGGGCTGTTGAAAAGAATGAGGCCGTTATGCATGCATGTTAAATAAGATACTAAACTGCAGAAGATCAGCAAGTAAGATATTACCCCACGTGTGTAAAGAAAATGGGACAGACTCAAGCTACACACTTCTCACGAGAATACGTATGAGAATACCGTGCCAGTACACAGGAAAAGGTCTACGAGGCCATAAACCCACCTGCCAGTGGTGGGTGGGGTAGAAGGGAGTCATGGAGGACCTGGTAACAGTACCGACCGAACTGATGCTTCTCAGAGGGTGGTCCCAGGACCGGCAGGGGCAGAACCACCTGGGAACCTATAAGAAATAATGCAGATTCTCAGGCCTGACCCCAGACCTGTGGACTCAGAAGGTAGTCACCTTCTCACCCTGGTCTCCCAAGTTGAACAGTTACCAACAGAAGGGCTGCCTTGCAGATTCAGAAACAGCCTGAGTGGGGAGGCTAACACAGAAAGACGACACCACAGGCGCTGGGGTCTGGCAGACCTGAATCATAATCCCCATTCACCAGCCGTGATGCCTTAGGCAAGTCCCTTCACCTCTGTGAAGCTCAACTGTCTCATCTGTAAAATGGAACAACAACTGTCTCATACAGTTAATATTAAAGGAGGCAGTGCCGTAGCCTGGCTTGGTAAGTTGCTCGATAAATGGTAGCGAGCAGTAATGACAACATATTTTTAAAAATAATGAGAACAACAGAGTTTCATGGCAGGCAAAGGAAGGTGGAACCTCTTTAGAGAACAGACAGGCTTGTGTGACACTTAAGAGAAATAGGTTTTATCCAGACCTTTTCCTTAATTGTTCCCACTTACTAGGCCTCATAAATTATGAATAAATGTATATTATTAGCTCAACTTGACACAGGAAAAAGGCTTTTATCCGAATTTGGGTCAAATGTCTTAATTGGCATTTTGCAAGAATCCTGCACACACAGGCAGCACCGGGGCTGGGTTCTCCCAAGCGGTCAGTCCCTGCTCTCAGGCCAGACAGCACGGTGCCCAGAGAGTATGTCTCCAGGGACATCCCTGACCACGCCTGCCCTCCATCTGCCCGGTCTTTCTCCAATCCACTTGTGTTCAACATCCATGAATATTAAGTCCTGCGTCACTCCAGTGAGGATTCTCAGCCCCCTCCTGGGGCTGCTAATCTCCCCCTGCCCAGTTGGACTATGGGGGTACAGTGGTCTTGCCTGTTCTAGACGGATGAATGGTTTGTTTCTAGTTTTTGGCTGTGATGAACAAGCCTACAATACGTGTGTACAAGTCTTTGTGTGGACCTATGTTTTTATTTCTCTTGGGTGAATCTCTAGGAGTGGAATTGCTGGGTCATATGGTAAGCATATGTGTGACTTGATTAAAAACTACAAAATTGGGCTTCCCTAGTGGCGCAGTGGTTGAGAGTCCGCCTGCCGACGCAGGGGAACATGGGTTCGTGCCCCGGTCCGGGAAGATCCCACATGCCGCAGAGCGGCTGGGCCCGTGAGCCATGGCCGCTGAGCCTGCGCGTCCAGAGCCTGTGCTCCGCAACGGGAGAGGCCACAACAGTGAGAGGCCCGCGTACCGTAAAAAAAAAACTACAAAATTGCTCTCCAAAGTGGTGGTGCCATTGCACACTCCCACTAGCCATATGAGTTTCTATTGTTCCACGCCCTCAACAGTACTTGGTGTTGTTAGTATTTAAATTTGAGGCGTGCATGATAGCGGGGGCCCACAAGCATTTATTAAGTGCTACTGTGAGTCAGGCACTGTGATGTGTAAGACTCAGTTCTTTCCTTCATTTGTTGACATCTCAGTGGGGGAAGAAAACACATAAATATTTCATTACAGATGGTGCTAGTGCCACAAAAGAAACAAACCAGGTGCACTGATGGAGGACAAGAGGAGGGGAATCTACTTAGACGGGGTGACAAAAGGCTTCCTGGAGGAGCTGACGTCTGGTTTGAGACCTGAAGGAGGAGCCAGGCAGTGGAAAATGTGGAGAAAAAGCTTCCAGGCAGAGAGGACCCAGCAAAGTCAAAGATCCAGGTGGGGACCAAGCCTAGAGAATGGGGTACTGACCAAAGGCCAGTGAGGCTGCAGCTCAGCCCTAGAGTAGGGGGAGGGAGAGGATGCCGTCAGAGAGGCGGGTGGAGGCCGGATCAGGTAGGGATTGAAGGGATTTGGGTTTTGCGCCAAGTGTGATGGGGGTGGGAAGCAGGCAGATGGGTTAGGCCGGTGTAGCATCCAGGAGAGGAGCAGGTGGTGGGGCTGGGAGGACAGCACCGAGGGCCTGTGGAGCAGGAAGGAAGGCCAAAAGTAGACAGACAAGGATGCTAGGCAGCTAGGGCCTCCCTGGCCAGCAAAGCCCCAGCTATAAGCTCTCTGGGGAGCTCTCTCTATATGTTCTAGAACCAGCCCGTGCTAGTAACTCAGAGCAGCCACCTCTACAGGACTTGCTTTTTGAGTCTTAGAAACAGCTTTTAAATCAGAGTTCCAGAATCCCAGACCAGCCAGGAACCAGCAGCCCTGAGAGGTTGCCCATGCAAGTCTTCGTGGACAATTCGGGAGACCAACGCGCCTTCAAGAACTAGCTATGGATATGTGTGCACAGTGCATGTACGTGCAAGGAATTTAGACATAACTTCTAGCCCTTCACAGACACAGCTAAGAACTCCTGACCTGGTTGGTCTACCTACTTCACTTTGCACCTATGGAAACTGAGGCCCAAGGAGGATAATGGATTTGCTCAGGGTTATCCAATGAGTGTCCTTCCCATGAAAGCCATGCCACCTCCTTTACAAAATGCCCATCAAGTGGCCGTGACTACTGCACTTAATGATTACCCAGAGCAGCTTGACATACTCAATGTGTACCCAGGGCATAAAAATAAAAGAAACCTCGGGCTTCCCTGGTGGCGCAGTGGTTGAGAGTCCACCTGCTGATGCAGGGGACACGGGTTCGTGCCCCGGTCCGGGAAGATCCCACATGCCGCAGAGCGGCTAGACCCGTGAGCCATGGCTGCTGAGCCTGCGCTCCGCAACGGGAGAGGCCACAACAGTGAGAGGCCTGCGTACAGCAAAAAAAAAAGAAACCTCGGCTTCAAGGCCTTGTCAATTACGGCTGAGGCCACTCTCCAGCTAAAAACCATTAAGCATTGCATTAATAGTGATTTCTCTGGCCCTCTCCATATTTAGAGAGGCTTTTGAAGCAGTGCCTCGGGTGACCCAGCTCTCTTTTGAAAGGTCTGACTTGAGGCCTTCCTGTTCTGTACTGGGGAGCCCCAGCAGGACCCACCCATGGAATGGGAGGTAGGGGGGTCACAGCACAGGCTAAGTCACTGCTATTACTGAGCACTTTCTATATGCCAAGGGCCACACTAAGTGTCTTATATACATCCTCTCAGCAGATTCTTATAACGACGCTACAGGGCAGGGGTCACTGTCCCCACGTTACTAATCAGGAAACTCAGTCCAGTCACTTGTATTAGTTTGCCAGGGCCGTCGTAAAAAAGCACCACAGACAGTGTGGCTTAAACAACAGAAATATTTTTCCTCCCAGTTCTGGAGGCTAGAAGTCTGAGATCAAGATGCTGGCAGGGTTGGCTCCTTCTGAGGCCTCTCTGGTTGGCTAGTGGATGGCATCTTGTCCCTGTGTCTCTTCCCGTTGCCTTCCCTCTACATGTGCCTGTCTCTGTCCAAATTTCCCCTTAGATTAGGCCTACCCTTATGACCTCATTTTAACTTGATTGCCTCCGTAAAGACCCTATCTCCAAATAAGGTCGCATTCTGAGGTACTGGAGCTTAGGATGCCAAGATACCTTTGTATGGAGGACACAATTCAACCCATAGCACCCAGGGTCCCAGAAAGGTAAAGCTGAGATTCAAACCCCAGGTCTCCTGGCTCCCTAACAAAGCCTGTGCCATTGCCCGACATCCTGCTTCTGAACGTGAGAAGGAACGTTTAAGACCATTTATTCCCATTTATGGATGGGGAGATGGAGCTTTGGGAAAAGTCTGAGAAAGACCCAAGTCACAGGGCTAGTCTGTAGCTGAGCAAGGACAGGCCTGGGGCCACATGTGCTGCATTGTACACCAGTCCCCACCACCAGTCTGCTCACACCCCTGACACGCTCGGGACACCCCCCTCTGGTTGCAGAACCTTCTGTATCCATTCCTCCAGGGACACCACACTGCTGATCTGAACGGGCTGTAGCTGCCCCAAGCCACGGAGATAAAACGCCCCGGCAGTGGATTAATGGTGTTTCATCCAGATTCTAAGTTGCTTCACTGGAAGCCTGGGTATCTTGTCGCAGATCGATTCCCTGTTTAAGAAAGAACGCATCTTCAGGAAAAATTGATGGCTCCGCTTTACTGACTACAATCAGCAAATCACCTAGCTTAGTGCCTGGCCCAGAGCACATTCTCAGAGTTACTGAGTGGAAGGAAGCAGGAGAGGGGGAGGGGGGTCTGCACTAACAGAACTTGGGTTCTGGGCCTGCCCGCACTCACTATGCATCCTTCAGTGGGTCACCTCCTCTCTCGGGTTCTCACTGCCCCCTCTGGAAAACAGACGATCAAACACAAAGACCCTATGGACCCCTCTTGCGCAAGCATTTGCAAGTACAATTCCGTACTGCACTTATCCAGTTTCTGTGATCCACATAGGCTTGGGGTAAGTATTTAGGTAGAATAAATAAATGAATTTACAGAGGGAGAGACAAAGACGCAGAGAGAAGGTCTATATTGAAATGGAAGGAGGCCTAGAGAAGAAGGATAAAGGGCTAGGCCTGGCTTGGCTACTAACATTAATCATTTGTGGTCAGGAACCTAACTTTTGCCGGCTTAGTTTCTATTGACAAAATGGGGATAATAAAAAAGAATCCTATCTCACGGTGTTCTTAGAAAGATAAAACATCACAGGTCAGGAGCCTGGCACATGTCAGACACCCCGTGAATGGTGGTCACTGATACAGCATTTATAGCTGGCATTCAAGTGATGTTCACAGCTATGGTCTCACTGGTACCTTCCCAAGATGCGGGAAGTAGGCAGTGGTCAACGTCCCCACTTGACTGATGGGAAAGCAGGACATCTCGGAGGGTCAGTGCTTCATGACCCATCTGCTCAGTCCTAAACCCGCGGATGCCCTCAATCCTATGTTCCTTCAACCTCCACCAGCCCCCATTCCAGTGTTACCATCGCTCGTGGTTTCTCTTGGCGGGTGATCTTGCCCTAACAGCCAGACCACGCTGGCTCTCTCCGGGCCTGCCCTGGAGGGTGGGAGCAGGGCTCCCACCCATGCCTCATACACTTCTTTACTGACATCTTGGATGCCCTAAGTACTGCCCTACAAGAAGTTGTATTTGATGGTCTGGGGCAAGTTTTCCCTTTAAATTACTGTTAGGAATGCCCAGACTGGCCTGGGCATGAGATCTGATAGGGTGGTAGGTACCTGGCACTGGGCTCACCTTTCCCGCCTCCCTAACTTGGCGGATACCAAACACGGCTCTACCTCCCACTGAGCCCCGAGCCTTCGCAACCCAGAGCCTTACCAGCCACTGCTGATTCATTAGACCCAGGCTGCTCTAGACCTATGACCCTGTACCTCTACTTGCCTTCTAGGAAGGAAGTGAAGTAAGTATTCATGATGTCCCCACAAAGCCATTTCATTATACAGATGTTTTCCTTTTTCTCCTCCTACGTCTGTTATTTGGCTGGCCTCCCACCCATTCCCCTTCCTAATGGTGGCAGCCCACTGATCTCCTTGGGGAAGTCATCCCTCCCCCGAATCCAGGCGGTCCAGGTAAGCACAGTCTGGCCAATTAAAGGGTCTCATCCAGTGACCACAGCAACTGGTTCACAGGGGTGGGTCAGAGTGAACACCAGGAATGTGCTGGAGCGTGTGGACAAGGGTGCTCAGCTGGTTGAATTTAATTCTGGAGACGCTGCGAGCCATCTTTGCTTCCGCCTGGGAAAAGCCTGCCCAAGAATGAAGCCAGCACAGGGAATGCAGAGTCAAGAAGCAAAGAGAGGGCTTCCCTGGTGGCGCAGTGGTTGAGAGTCCGCCTGCCGATGCAGGGGACACGGGTTCGTGCCCCGGTCCGGGAAGATCCCCCATGCCACGCAGTGGCTGGGCCCGTGAGCCATGGCCGCTGAGCCTGTGAGTCTGGAGCCTGTGCTCCGCCACGGGAGGGGCCGCAACAGTGAGAGGCCCGCATACAGCAAAAAGAAAGAAAAAAAAAAAAGCAAAGAGAGATGTATTCCCGATAAAAATAATTTAAACACTTGGATACAGCTGTGCCTGAAGCCAGTCTATTCCCTGTACTCCACAATTATGTGAGTGAATAAGGTCCCTTTCCAGATTATGTGCCTGCTGGAGTTTGTCACCTATCAATGAAAAAGTTATGACTGATTCATCTCTCTTACATCCAAAAAAAAAAACCTAAGCTTCCCACTGTCTTCCAAATTAGTACAAAACTCCTGAAGATGCTTCCAGGAGAACAGTAGGAAGAGTAATTGATTTTTAGACCTCAAAGAAATACTACAGCATCCTCGTAAGACTCAGGAGTCACAGACACAAAATTAAGCTCCAGGAAGAATAAGTAGAAAACACAGGGGCTCTGAGCTCAGCCTAAAAGAACAAAACACCCTGAGCTTAAAGATAAATCAGACCATTGAAAGGATCTCCCGCCAAAACACTCAAGGCTAAGTGTCTCAGAACATCATGGAGGCCCTTTCCACGCAGGAGCATCTGGCCCCAGGCCTGCCGAGCAGAAACTCAGTGATGCTCAGTGCTTTTCAGCGGGGCCTCAAGCCCCAGCTACGCAGCTACCCGCTCAGGGCTTAGCGTAAGGTGATCTGACAGAAGGTCACCAGGCCTGGCAAGAGTGGGTCCTCCAGCCCAGAGAGCAAAATGGGTCCAGTGCTCAGAACTTGACTACAAGGCCAGGCCGGGAGGACGACCAGTTACCAGTGACCTTGGGAAGGCAGCTCTTCTTGGTAGGCGAGGCAATAGGATGGAGGAAGTGGGGTCCCTGATATTTCTAAGTGCCAATCGGCCCTGGGATATCCACCTCAGGACGTGAGGGAGGACTCAACGTGGAGCCTGTCAAAGTCTTCAACATTTTGGGCAGTCTTCTGTTACTTGCCACCAAACCTATTCCTTACCAGGCCCTCTCAGGCCTTTGGTACAACAGACACTCCCCTAAGCAACCGCCCGGGTTAACCAACACTCTTCATCCCCTCCTGTAACAACACACATTACTAAGGCCCAAGGCGCCCCGGAGTCTCAGAGACAACCCTCCAGGTCATCTCCAGCAGCTGGGTTGTTTGTCCAATGTCATTTGTGTTTCTTCCCAAACCCATTTGTTACTATAATTACAACGTTTTTTTTTTTGGGGGGGGGCGCTCATGCCACCTGCAGCATCCTAGCTCCCCAACCAGAGATTGAACCCGTGCCCCCTGCAGAGTCCTAACCACTGGACCACCAGGGAATTCCAATAATTACCAGCTCTAATGAAATGGTTCATCAACAGAAAATATGAGTATAAAAGAAGAGAATGTGATGGCAACTAAGTTGAAGGCTGTGGAAGGACTCAATAAAGTTGAGCTGTTTTTTAAAAAAAAAAACATACAAAAACCCTGCTGTCAAATTATGTGTGGGTGAGCTAACAGTGAAAGATTAGGGAGGCACTGGCAAGAATCTGAAGGATTCTGCACTTAGATTGCTTGAGTCTAAATTCTTAATCCAACTGAGTGAATTCCCAATCTGGAAATAGGAGCCCTGGCAGCGTGGGTGTGGACCAGGCAGGAGAGAGCGCTTGGGATTTCAGCGTCGGCAGCACAAGCAGTCCTAGAGCAAAAGACTGGCAATAATGAATGTGCATGCCATATGGCTTCATTAAACAACAACGTTAGGTATTACATTTTATGATTTCATACTCTCACTGACTTTTTCCGAGGAATTCCCCTCTCCAGCCCTCCACCCACCCCACCAACCCCCAGCTGTAGCTCCTGCTTGTCATCGGATAAGGTGGCTATTGGACATGGATTGCAGCTTGCATTGTATAGGAAATAAATCCTTACAGTGGACTCCCAGAAGACAGAACTGGGGCTTTTGGCACTGGAAGAGCCTGTGGAAATACTTCTAGAGATGACTCTCTTATTTTGCAGATAAGGACACTGAGGCAGACAGTCTCCTGGGACAGGTGTTATCTTGGGCATCTCCTTTCCCCCTCCCTGTTGCCTGCAAGCAGCCCCTTATCCAACAGAAATCCCTAAGGTCTCTCAGAGCTGTGCCTGGGCCAGGTTACCTGGGGTGGAGCAGCTCCTGGTTGTCTTGGCAGGTGGTGGGCACTGAGGTCTAAGAGGGCACCATTGGCGCCCCACACCCCTGCACCCCACTGTGGCTGCACAGATCCTGGCACCTGTCAGCCAACACAGGCTGCCCCTGGCCCAGGAAGGTGGTGTTTTCATTTATTTTAAAACAGTAAAAGGGTGAAGTATATTCTGTGACACGAGTGAGCGAGAGTAAGTGAAGGTGTTTCAGGGGCAGTGTCGTCCGCATACTGTGTTCGCCTACAATTGCTGTCAATTTTATGCACTTGAATTCAAGGGCCTCTTCAATTCACAGGAGAGCAGCAGGAAAAGCGCTTTGTGAACTGCGAAGCGTGTGCAGGCATCCACCTGCTGTTAAGACTGGTTAACAGTCCCTTTCCATCTCCAGGGACCAGCCTCCCTCATGGAACTGCTGTGTGGCTTGAGTTTCCACCCTGGGGCCTCTGTGCTGGCAGCTCCCTCGGCCTGGGATGCCTCCTCTATCTTTCTTCTGCGCATGGCTGGTCCTTTCTTATCAGCCCCATCCCAGATTAAATGTCCCTCTGAGGTGAGCCTTGCTGACCACTGTATCCTAAAGTGGCTGCCCATCTCGCTCCCATCACCTGCTCTAAGTCCCTCAATTAACACGTTTCACTTTCTGATATCCCTTCCCCCCTTTGCCGGTATTTTTTTTTAATTGTGGTGAAATATACATAATATAAAATTTTCCATTTTAACCATTTTTAATTAGGCAATTCAGTGGCAGTAAGTATATTCACATCGTTGTGCAACCACCACCAGCGTCCCTCCCTCTTCAGAGCTCTTCCCCCCTTTTCATTTATCTACTTGTGTACTGTCACCTCCCCCAGCTATGAGTTCCACGCGGGCAGAGGCGGTGTCTGTCTTTGTTCCCCGCTGTTTCCCAGCGCCTAGCACAATGCCCAACATATAGTAGCTGCTCAATAAACAAAATGAGATCCATGTGGAAGCGCCCTGTAAACTGGAAAGGGTGGTACACAAGAGCAAGAGACTGCAACATGGACATTTTCTCCGTACGGTCCCAAGACAAGGCCAAATTCCCTGGCAGCCTCAGTTATTCGACAACGATTTTGAGTTTTGTCCAACTCTGTGGGGGCAAAAGCGTCGAGAGCTCCTTTTCTTTCCTGGTTCCAGGCCCCTCTGAGAGGTCAAGAATGAAGATATACGATCACACAAACCACCTGATATTGACACTCACCATTTCAACACATCAGCTCTACCCAGAGCAACATTTTATTAGTCGCTGAAGGGCAGGCACAAAAATAGACTGCAGGGATCAAATGCCACCCTCTACAGTGGTTGAAAGGCCCTGGCATATGACGACTTGAGGCCTGGGGACCCTGGGAGGGGGGTCCTCTGTCACAGGAGTGCACAGACATTGGAAGCTAGAATCAGGGCTGGGATTAGGCTGAGGTGAGGGTACCAGCCTTGGGCACCAAAAAATCCAGCAATCAAGACAGATCATATTTAATGCAATATTGTGAAAACAATCAAAATTAATGCCCCCTAAAAATCCATGATGAGCAACATATCAAAATTCTAAATAAAGACAAGGTCAGTGGTACTGATTTTTCCTTTTGCTTCAGGTGACTACTTGGCTCTGCATGGCACTCTTCCCTCCTTTATTTAAAGATGTGGTGTGTTCAAAATGGATACTTTGGCATTGACTATTAACATATTAACTATTACAACATATACAAATGTTGCATTAAAATATGATTTATCTTGATGACTGAGCTTGTTGGCATCTCCTTAAATTTTGTGTCTGAACCAAATGTCTCCTTTGCCTCACCCTAATCCCCACCTGGGTGGAATGAGGGTGAAAGAGTTACTGTATGTTCAGGTGACTGAAATGAGATCAGATCCTGTCCTACACCCCTTCTCCCTGGGGCCTCAGTTTCCACATCTCTACAATGGAGCACACGACCCTAGGGTAGCTGTGGAACTGTCCCAGTCTTGTCCAGTGAGACATTTGGGATGGGAAAGTAGGAAAACGCTAAAGTGCTGGCTGTATGTGAGGAACTGTTATTACATTTTTATCAAAGGTAGTAAATGGTCCATCACAATGATAAACAGCATTCAGCTTTGAGATGAGTTGCAACGCACTTGCCTGATTTATAATGAAAGGAGTGAAGTTTGCTAAATGAATAGGTTTTATTTTAAGAAAAGAGATTAGAGCTGATTCACGGTTCTGTCAGCAAGTAGGATCTCCCCTCCCATTCCAATGCCTTTACTGAACAGGAAGGAAGGCAGAAGGCTACAGCTAGCCCTGGGAAAGCACCCATTTCACGCAGCTGAATGGGGGGACCCCAACTCCCTAATCATGCTGCGGGACCATAACCTAACAGGCGCTTTCCTTTCCCCGTCTCATTTTGCGGGGTTCCCTCAAAATCAGAATATGCCCAAGGGGCAGGGCAAGAGGGACTGGCACGTGTCAGCCAACCTCAGGTGTGAGACGCATGAAGAAATGCCTGGGAATAGATAGTGGTGACGTTTGTACAAAATCATGAATGTACTTAATGCCACTAAATTGTACACTATAAAATGGCCAATTTTATGTTATGTATATTTTACCACAAAAAAATAAAAATAAAATTTAAAAGTCCCGGAGTCCTAAAATAAAGTGCCCGACACACTCCTTCTGGAGGTGTTCTCCAGGGTCCTACAGTCTCCATGTTCTTTGGTTCTATTTATGTGTCTCTTGCTGTGGCTGGCAGGAGACACGGGGGCGGGAGCTGGGCCAGGGCTCAGCTGAGAAGCCCTTTTGCCTGTTAAACACTGTTATAAATAACGCAGAAAGAGGGTCCTGGCATGAGAGTGAAGGTCAGGCAGCCCCTTCATGGCATTTGAGGAAATGTCACGTCCATCGGGCCAGCAAGGTGCCGGCTCACATCTCCAGCCCCACGCTGCCCAGGGCTGACGGCAGTCGTGCCGGGGAGCCCGTGGAGCATCACTCCCACTCAGGAAGGGCAGCCCCAAGGTGGCCGGCTCCCGGGGGTTCGAGCAGAGAGGGGACCACGGGGTGGATGGAGGAGCAGAGGGTAGCTGAGAATCCCCCAGCCCAGTGGGCAGGGGCTAAAGTCAGCTTCCCAAGGACCCAGGCCGGGGCTCAGCCACCAGCACACCAGCCTCGGCTTGTCAGCCAGTACACACAACCCGCCGAGGGAGAGATGACTCAGCAGCGCTCAACCCACAACTGCCCCCGCTGGGGCCGCTGCACAGCGTGGGAGCTGGGAGGGGCCTCACGGCCCATCTGGTCCTGTGTTTCCCATGCTGGGCTCCCTGGGGAACCCCCTGCACGCTCTCCACCCCCCGCAGCCCACCAGCACCCTGGGCTTTGAAGTGGGAGGGGTTATGAGGGAGTTCATTAATTAGGTTTTCCATTTTTATTAACTAAAAACCATACAGTGGCAACCCATCCTACTCCTATTTAACCTGAGTGAATTCAACATTATAAGCCTGGCAAAAACCAAATTTCTGTTTCTTTCTTAAATGTGAGAAATACGATGACATTCTATTTTGCACAGAATTCTATATTTTCCCATACCCACACATTCTTACCTATTGGTCATACACGCTATTTCATCAGCAATTTAAGGGCTCTACGGGCTTCATTTGAATCCTCAGAGGAAGAAGCCACTTCCCAAGTAAGTGGTATCCACCACTCAGAGCCCAGCAATGTGGGTATTTCCCCATTTTACAGATGAAGAAGCTGAGACGCAGTGAGGTAACGTGATGTTGCTAAGCAGAATATGAATGTTTGAGAGTCTTTATGGGCTCAGGAAGCCCAGGTAACAAGTTGCCGTGTAGACCACAGAAGAGAGAGCCGAAGCTGGGTCTCGTCCACCATCCCCAGGATGCTGGAGGCGTAGCTGAGACTAGGGGCCGTCGCTCACTCGCCTGCTTACAAGCCTTGACTTGTCACCGCCCTTGACAAAACCCCAAAGTCCTCACCGGGCCTGTGAGGCCTGGCGCGGCCTGGGCCTGCCGCCTCTCCCACCATTTCCTGGGCCCTCCCGTCCTCCCAACGCTGCAGACACAGCAGCCTTCTTCTCCTGGAACAAAACTCTCTCGGCTTGGGGTCTCCACCTGGGACACTTCCTGCCTGGTCCTAGGCCACTTATCCAGCACTGGGTCTCAGTGAGAGAGGCCTTCCCCAACACTCAACCCCCTGAACACTATGGGTTATGTCCCCATGTGTTATCCACAGCATGAACCCAGGGACTGTCTGTCTCCCCTCCAGAATGCCAGCTGCATGACAGCAGTGGTCCAGACTTGTCCTCTGTTGAATCCCGGTGCCTGGAACAGTGTCTGGCACAGAGTAGGTGCTCACTAAATCTTTGTGGGATGAGTGGAGGTGGGCCAGGGGAGTAGAGCTCCGGTTTCCCAGTTCAGTTTAGGCATCTCTGCCTCACACTGCTGTGAGGCTTGCAAGGTCTCCCTCTCACGCACCCGCCTTTAAGGAAATACATTTCACAGTGGTCAGATGATGAGAAACCCAGACCCATGGGCTCCCAGATGAAGCTGGTGGGAAACAGATTCTCTTTGGCCCCAGCAGGCCCTCCCTGGTCATGTGGTCAGTGAGGGCCCACTCACTCACGCCCCCCATGCCTGAGGCGCTGGCTCCCTCCAGCCACGGTGAACCTGCCTCATGTAGAAGTATGTTCACTGGACATGTAAAGCGAATTTGTGTCAAACACATCATACCTTTCCATTCCCTTCTTCTTAAGTAACAGGGAGGTGGCCCACAGGGTGATACTGCCACTGGCTCCCCAACCAAAGCCAGGGCCCTAACAGCGGAATAGCAGGCATCCGAGCTAGGAAATGGATACCGTCTGATGATGCCTGGGTATCACCCCAGCTTGCAGAGAAACAGGCAGGAAGTGGGGAGCTCTCCAAGAGGGAACAGTGAGATCTTTCAGGGAGTGAAGTTCCCATCACCCCTGCACGTAAGTGCCACCTGAACCGACATCTCTGACCTACTAGGTTCCTTCCACCCTGCCAGGATTAGGAATCCCGGGGCTCATAAACATCTTTTATGCCTGTAAACTAGACCCTCTCCCATTTGATCCTCACAACTGGGCAGAGGTTAAGCCATTTTTCTGATGGGGGAGCTGAGGTTCATAGAGGGGAAGTAACTTGCCTAAAGTCACTAAGCAAGTTAAAGAGAGGAACAGGACTAAATCTCCCAGACCTCTGACTTAGTTGAAGCAAAAATATCACTGATTAGAAGGCACAACCTTGAACTCTCTGCACTACTGGCAGTGGGGAACTTGGACGAGTCCCTCTACTTCTCTGAGCCTCAGTTTCCCTATATTCCCAGGCTTGGGAATTCAACAGAGGACAAGTCTGGGCCACTGCTGTCATGCAGCTGGTATTCTGGAGGGGAGACAGACAGTCCCTGGGTTCATGCTGTGGATAACACATGGGGACATAACCCATAGTGTTCAGGGGGTTGAGTGTTGGGGAAGGCCTCTCTCACTGAGACCCAGTGCTGGATAAATGGCCTAGGACCAGGCAGGAGACCATGGTCAGTCAGCTGGGGCTTCAGGACATGCAGGGTCAGCCTGTGACATCCTGGGCATGGTAGCAAACCCTCAGATGCCCCATCCATCAGCAATCCCTAACAAGGGGGAAAGATGGTGGAGATGGAGATGATGGTCACCGAGGGACACGTCACATGGTGTGTGTCTGCGATGGAGTCATGGGAGGACATGTGGGAGATCTGCTAGCCCCTCACTCTGCCACTCAAAGAGCGGTCCACAGACCAGCCGCATCAGCCGGGCCTGGAGCTTGTTCCATTCTGCAGAATCTCAGGCTGAATCCTCCTGAATCGGAACCTGCCCTTTATTAAGATCCCTAGGTGATTCGTAGGCACATTAAAGTTTGGGGAACAAAAAATTTTAAATCAGAAGACCAACTGTAACATGTGAGCTTTGGTTCAGCACCTAGATCCTTCAAGCCCCAGCGTCCGCATCTGTAGAGTAAAGATAATAATGTGTACACTTCATGGGACTGCTGTGAGCGTTACGTAAGCTCACACATGCCAACAGTCCAGCCCAGTGCCCGGCAGGTAACAGCTGCCCAGATTGCTAGTTTCTTTCCTTCCTGAAAGGCCAGAAGGAAGAAGGCCTCTGCTTCCATTCCAAGTCCTGCCTGTACATCTGGGAGGCAAGGAAAAGACCCCCATGGGGCAGCAACAGATGGGGATGGGGTGAGAGCAAAGGGAAAGGAGGAGAGCAGAGGAAATAAAGAAGCAAAATAGAGACAAGCAGCAGAGACCATCTGAATCCCCAAGAGGCAGATGAACATGTGAAACCCAGAGACACAGCCGTTTCAGCTCATGTCAGAAGCCAAAGGGCTGAGGATGGAGGAGCAAGGGCCACTGGGCTGTGTCCCCACAGGTCACACACTGCCTTTCCAGCCCAGCTCTGAAACAGTTCTTGTGGCCAGGGTGGACACAGCGCCAAGGGTCACTGGAGCAACCAGACAGAAGCTGGGGGCTCAGGCTGAGCCCTGAGAAGGGTAAAACTTGGCTGGAGGACACCAATCCAAGGGACTGTCAACCCAGAGGAGCTGGACAGTGGGGGGCTGAGCCGTGTGATTTAACCTCTCTGGGCCTCAGTAAAATGGGAGATAGTAATAATAGCCTTAGGGTTCTTAAGGAGGATTTAATGAGAAGAGCTTGCATTGTGTCTGGTGCAAAGTAAGTGCTCAAAAGATAACGGCCATTCCTGAGATTATTACACAGGAGACCTGAAGCAACTGCTGGAATAGAAGCAGCCCTCTGGGCTTCTCGAACTTCCTCTACACTCAATCACAGCGTTAACCCCTTCAAGCTCAGACTGACCCAGTCCACAACACCATCAACTCACAACTTATCGGCAGCCACGGCTTCCTGCTTTCACCCCAGCCCCCTCCAGGCTGCTGGACACAGCACAGCCATAGCCAAGTTCTCAAGATGCAGATCTGACACTACTGGACCCTGTTTAAAATCCTGCTTGCCCCCAATTCCTCCCAGATAAAGAGCAAAACCCTTCAGGAGGCCTGTAATATTCTGCGTGATCTGGCTTCTGTCTACCTATCCGGAATCATTTCTTAGCATTTACCCACCGTCTCCCCAACTTTAAGCCCCACTGGCCTTCTCTCCACCCCTGGCACTTGCCAGGATCTCTCCCCCCATAGGACCTTTGCATGTGCTGTTCCCTCTGCCTGGAACATCATCCCACACATAGATCCTTTGTCCAGTTATCTCGTACCGTAGCCTTCACTCTTTACCTCCTCGAGCTTTCCTTGAGCCATGCAGACCACACAAGGAGCCTGGTTGTACCTTCTGTAGGTCCTGAGCCTTCCTTCAGAGCTTATCACAGTTGGTAATTTATTTGCATGGGCATGTATTAGTGCTCACCAATGTATCCCTGGCACCTGGCACATAGTAAGTGCTTAATAAACAAGGAGAGTAAGTGAATAACCTCATTCTCTGGCAACCATCTCACCCATCTATCCAAGTCCCATCTTCCCTCTCACTTCATCCCCTAGGCCCTAACTCTCCATATTACACACAGGACAAACCCCAGTGCTCCCTGATCCTCAACCTCCATCCCTGACTTGCAGGACTGGTGCCAGAGATCCAAACGTTTCTAGATCTGATTTTCTTGAAAGCAGCTTTGGGCTATGGCCAGGGGAGGCGTGCGCTGCTGGCCTCGGCAGTAAACACTGATGAAGCTGTCTGGACCAGCTGAGCTGAGATCAGGAAATGCCAAGATTTAAAAGCATCCGGAACCCATTTATTTATTGTTGTTCTTGCACTTCCAGGCTATTTTAAGCTTCAGATCAATCAGATCCTCTCTCCAAATATCGCTCCAGAATCAGCCAACGTGCACCTGGCCCTACCTGTCAGGGCCCCATCTGACATACGACCTCAACGACAGCAAAAACAGGTAGCTGTTCTTGTTTACTGGGTGCCTCTGTGAGTGGTAAGTGAAAGTCGCAAACAGTCTCAAAGGGAGGTAGTATTAGCTCCATTGGGAAGATGGGGAAATTGAAACTCAGAGAGGTGAAGAAAGTGGCCCAGGGTCACACAGCTAGTAAATGCCGGAACTGGGATTCGACCCCAGATCTTCCAAATCCAAAGGTCAGCCTGGGCTCCTAACTGCTCAGCAATACTGCCTCCCTCATTCCCCTGCCAAAGCTCTTCCTACATACTGTGGGGTTTCTCATCTTGCCCCTGCCCTTTCAGCCACCTGCAAGGACCATCAGTGTTCTTACGCTATAAGTCAGAGCCACCCGCCCCCATGTGCGTTGCTATGGGAAGGTCACCAAGCTGGGCTGTTAAAAGGGGAAGGTAACGTTACATCATCATGTTTATAATTTTTTTTGAAATGATGGATGGATGGAAAGATGGAGAGATGGTTCATATATTCATAGATTATTGCTAGAAGGACACAAATGAAAGTATCAAAGGTTTGGGGGAGTAAAGAATAAGGAGTTGATTGGGGATAAGGGGTATCAGAGAATATTTACTTTCTATTTTATGTCCTTCTTAAGGTTTTTATTTTTCTTTAGTCATGCTTCAACCAATCCTTCAAAGGCCAATTCAGAGGCCGCCTCCCCCATGGAGCCTACCCTGATTGCCTCCACCTGTCCCTCCTCTGCATCCCTACCACATTCTGCCTGCATCTCTCAGGGCCCTTAGGCCACTGAGCCTGCGTACTCAGTGTGCACATACCCACAGGAGTCCCCAGCCAGGCAGGAGCTCCAGGGCCTGGATCAGTGTCATGAGCTTCTGGGGTCTCCCCCAACACTGAGCCTCTGCTGAGGCGGGGGAGTGGAGAGGCCTGGTGAATGAATAACTATTTTGCTTTCTATCTTGGTCCACGGCCTCCTGAAGCCAAGGAAGTTAGAAACTCTAAAATGGAGCTTGGGGGTGGGGAAGAGAAAAGGAAAGCAGAGAATCAGAGGGTAAATTCAGCTCCCGGAAACCTGCCCAGCGCGCATCCCTGGGAAATGACTCAAGCACAGCTTATGCCAGCAGACAGTCCATCTGGGCCCTGAGGTCACCAAACCTCATCAAGGTCCTGCTTATCAAATATAGAGGCACATGAAATAAAGCCACCAATCTGGAGCTGGGGCTCTGAGGAAGGGACAGAGACAGTGATGAGAGGCAGGGAATCTGTTCCCCATTCCCCACCCCTGACTGATCACCCAGGAAGCTCTGGGCTGTGGCTGAGGCTGGACCCCTAGGTCAGACTTGGCTCTTCACCTTGACAGGAGCTTTGGTGATGGTCCCACCTCACCTCCCACGCAGCAAGGGGGTTCCCTGCCCTCCTCAGCACCCACCCCTGCCTGAGGACCAAGGAGAACTTGGTAACCTTTGGCCCGTGACAATCACAAGCTTTGTTGAGCCTCTATTTTGCGCTATACACTTTACAACCATCTCATTGATCCTGTCCAACCAAACTGTCGGGCGGATACTGTCCAGTCCGTTTTTACAGATGAGGGAACTGAGTCCCAGGGATGTAAGTAATGTGCCTGAGATCACACCGCCAAGTTAAGTGATACTGGAACTAGACCAAGGCTGCAGCAGGGGAAGAACCAGAACCAGAACTCCACTGGCTGGAGCGATGGGACCACAGCCACCCAGTGATGAGAGGCCTCAGTTTTCTCATTTTCTCAGGGGCTGTCAGGCTACATGGCAGCATAAGAATCACTGAGCTAAGGCCATGCTTCCCTGTCTCTGATCACATACCCACTGGGGGTGCAGCGGTGGGCTGAGAAATACTCAGAGGCATAGGCCAGGCATGGTGCCTCTTCTCAGAACTCTATTTCCCTCTTAAGATCTGGCATAATAGAAAGTTAAATCACTTCACTGGTAAGGGAAACTTTCTTCCAGTATAAAAAACAAGGGTATGCTAGGGACTAGAATGTAAAAGTTGCATTAATTTTTTCGTATAAAATAAGAACGATTTTTGTGCCATGGATTCTGTTTAAACTGGCTGTAGGTTTAGCTGACAGGGCTACTTTGGAGGCAGCGACAGGACTGTTAAGAACTGACTGTGGGGAATAAAGATGCAGACGTAGAGAATGGACTTGAGGACACAGGGAGGGGGAGGGGTAAGCTGGGACGAAGTGAGAGAGTGGCGTGGACATATATACACTACCAAATGTAAAATAGATAGCAGTGGGAAGCAGCTGCATAGCACAGGGAGATCAGCTCGGTGCTTTGTGACCACCTAGAGGGGTGGGATAGGGAGGGTGGGAGGGAGGGAGACGCAAGAGGGAAGAGATATGGGGACATATGTATATGTATAGCTGATTCACTTTGTTATAAAGCAGAAACTAACACACCATTGTAAAGCAATTATACTCCAATAAAGATGTTAAAAAACAAAAAAGAACTGACTGTGGGATCAAAAAGATCTGCATTAATTTGGGCTCAGCCACTCAAACAGCTGTGTGACCCTGGCCAAGATACTCGACCTCTCTGAGCCTTAGCTTGTAAAATGGGAATAAGATCATGCTTATAGAGCAGGAGTCCTTAACCTTTTTTGAGTCATGGGTCCCACTGGCAATCTAGTGAAGCCCATAAACTTCTCAGAATGTTTATTAATGCATAAAATAAAATAGGATTATTAAGGAAACCAACAATATCAAAATACATTTATACAATATTAGAAAGAGTAAATTTGTTACAGTAATATAACATGCTTCCTTATTACTATACTAAATAATAAGATCTAGGAGCAAGTGTAACGATCACCAGTAATTTCAGAGTAGTGATGAGTATAAATATTTTTAGATATCTGAAACGACTGTAATGTGATATGAAAATACCTGTGATTTCCACTGGTGACAAAGTCACAGGTACCACTAATACTTTTAGTTTGTCACCTACATTCACAACGGGAGGAAATGCTAAATTTCACTTGGAGGTTAGCAAAAATAAAGATGTAATTTTTTTTTCCGTCCAAGTTCACAGACCTCTGAATTCTATCACCTGGGGTTTAAGCAGCTCAGTTGTAAGGCAATCTACACAGTGTCTGGCATGCTCTGTAAATGTTCTTTAGGGTAGCTGGTTTGAGCTATGCCAGACTCTGCCCCCCAGACACAACAGGGCCCAAGGTTCCCCCTGCGTGCCATTAGGAGTCCTCTAGGGGAGGGGTTTGAGCAGCCCTGCGCCCATCAGGGGCTCAGGGAGGGATGTGGGTTATGCAAAGCTGTTAGGTGAGTGAGGGAAGCTCTTAAATTTAATCCAGAAGCTTAGGGCTGGAAGAGGGTTAAGCCCCAGCTAGATGTGCACTCAGGCTGTCCCAGCTCAGAACAAGCCGTGTCCTTCCGCGCATTAGCTGCGTCCTCGACCACTCTGCAAAGGAGCCCTTTCAAATCCTGCCTCCTTGACATCTCCACTGTGCGGTTTATTGGCATCTCAACCTTATGTCCAAATGGAATTCTATTTGCACGCAAGCCAGTTTCTCTTCAGTTTTCCCAATGTCAATAAATGGCAAACCCTTCACCCAGCTGCTCAGAAGAAAACTTGGGTTTCCTCTTGCCCTCACCCCCACATTCAATCCATCAGCCAGTTCTGTCCACTCCCTCTCTCTCCATCTCTGCTGTCGCCACACTAGCCCATACTATCACCACCTCCTACCCAGACTTCTACAGTGCTGCTTAACAGCACTCCACTTCCATACTTGCCCAGCCCACCCCAAGTTCATCCTCCACATAGTAGCCCAAATAATCTTCAAAAACTGTAAATCGGATCATGTCACTCAGTCCCTACCCAAAACACTCCAAAGATTCTCTCCTACTGCACTTAGAATGAAGTCCAAACATCCATGGCTTAGAAGGCCCTTACCTATGTTGCCAGCATCCTCTCTGGCTACTTCGTGCCTTGCTCACCATGCCCCCCAGCATCCTGGCATTCTTTACATCAGAGCTCAAACTAGTCACTGCCCCAGGGCCTTTGCACAAGCCATTTTTTGCATGGCTGGCTCCTTCCTGACACTTAAACCAAATGTCACCTCTTCAGAGAGGCCTTCCCCGACCACTCACTATAAAGTGGCCACCCTTCCCCACTCTGGCACACTCTCCATCACATGGCTGCATCCAACTTCTTCATGACGCACATCACTGTCTGAAATAAACGTGATCATTCTGTTGATGTGTTTGTTATCTGTCCACCCCCACTTGAATGGAAGCTCCTGATTGCTGGGGACTAGTCTGTGTTGCTTCCTACTCTATGTTGGCACACAGTAGGCACTCTTCAGATTTTACTGAGCGAGCTTATTTTGTACGCGAAAATGGGCTGGGCTCTGGACAGGCACTTGACATGCAGTCCTTACAGCTGCTATTCTTTCCCTTTTACAGAAGAGGCAACTGAGGAGGCCCCATGAGGTTCCCCAGCTGGTTGAGTACTGTCTAACCCCAAAGCCAGATTCTTTATCACTGCATCATACTCTTTAAAAAAAATTACCCCTTCACCCACCCCTATCCTCTCCAAAAGTCATCCCCAAAGAGAAGACAAGGAAAGATGCAGAGGTACAGTGCTGAAGCGATGGCATCCCAGGCCTCGTGATGCTGTGACCTCATCCCGCTCAGAGGCTGTTCCCCTGCTGGACCGCTCTGCCCACGGAAGCTAGCTGGCAGGGATGTGGCGTCCACACCTGGACTCACATTTGCCTGCAGCACCCTGGAAGCTCCCCATGGCTCCTTTCTCCTCAACTGCCTTTTCTGGGCCTCTAATCTCCAGATCAGGTTTCCAGAGCTGGGGAGTGTCCTCTGCTTAGGAAATTCTCCAGTCAACACTGCGGGGAAGGGGGAGACCTACCTGAGAGGCTGGAGATCTGGAAGCCAGAACCACAGAACCCCAGATAGGAAAAGACCTTGACAGCCATTCAGTCCAACCCTCCTCCTTACGCTTTAACCAAGCAATAGCTGCAAGTACCTCGTGGGATAGGTTCCCTTTTAGCTCCATTTCACAGATGAGGAAACTTGAGGCCCAGAGAAGTTTGCTAACTTCCCTTGGAGACACCCAGCTAAATAAGTCATTGAGCTGGGATGGGAACCCAGAAAATCTGACTCCCTAAGCCGGGTCATTTAACCTCCGTGCTAGAATAAGAACAAAACCCTTTTTGTTTCAGAGCCCTGCCAAAGGAGGCACAGGTGCCAGAATTACAAAACAACAGAGTGAAAGGGGCCCTTAGATAGACCTGGCTCTAACTCTCCTATTTTCCAGGGGAGGAAACTGAGGTTCAGAGTGGGAAAGTCTCTGACTGCCCCTCTGATTACATCAAGCTGCCCCTGGTGAACTACGCGGTGGCCCCGACACCAGGCAGGGTGCACAGGTGGCACGCATGGGGGTGGGGGGGGGCAGTGACCCGAGCGAAGGACCCACTCCAGGAGCGAAGGACCCACTCCAGGAGCGAAGGACCCACTCCGGGAACGCGCTCCCCTGGAGCCCGCATTCCAATCTGGTTACAGCAGGAAGGGCAGGTGCTCGGCAGACAATGCGCCATCCTCCATCCGTGGCGGGCAGGAGGCAGCTGCTGTGCGGGAGCTTGCCTTAAACAGAACTCCCTGTTTCCATTTTAGCCCTGTTGCCATGGGATGGGTCTGGCTGGGACAACAGCCTCCTTATATAGGGCAAAGCAGAAATCCTTGCCCCCCTTCTCCTAACACAAAAGCAATGGACACAAAAAAAGACAAAATAAGCAACTGCTCTTTAGAGGCAAACACATCTCTTTGCCACTTTACTGCTCAGAGAATTTTGCTTGTGTGTGTGTGTGTGTGTGTGTGTGTGTGTGTGTGTGTGTGAGCACGCATGCAAGCCACAAAACAGCAAATCAGAACAAAGTGCTCTGGCCTGGGTTTGACACTGACAGCTGCCACCATATGCTTCCAAGGAAGTCCCCCTGCCTCCCCAGGCCTCAGTTTCCCCATATGGATATGCAAGAGTCAGACTAGACAGTGTCTAACATCCTCTTGCCCTTAACATTTTAGAATTCTATGAAATCCAGACGATCTGAAAACTCTTCTATTCATTAAAGCACCAACACATGAGGGACTACACCATCAGCCAGTCTGTCTGGAAATCCTTCCCCAAGAGACTCCACTCCTCCTGGTGTTGCTCTAACACAGGCTGATTTTTCTTTTTTCTTTTCTGTTTTTTTTGGTAGGTGGGGGGCTGCGCTGTGCGGCATGCGGGATCCTAGTTCCCCGGCCAGGGATCAAACCCGTGCCCCCTGCAGTGGAAGCGAGGAGTCTTAACCACTGGACCACCAGGGAAGTGCCCAGGCTGAATCTTAACCCTTCCTTGATAGCACAAATCATCAGGGGTTGGCCACCTTTTTCTGTAAAGGGCCAGATACTAAATATTTTAGATTTTTGATCTATACAGTGAACTACTCAGCCCTGGAGTTGTAGTATAAAGCCTCAGACGTGTGAACAAGTAGGCACGGCTGGCTTCCAATAAAACTTTATTTTCAAAAACAGGCAGTGATTGGATGTGGCGCTCAGGGCCTTAGTGTGCTGACCCCTGGGACCATCATCTTAACCGTCACCCCCTCCACGTGGTCCTTTGCTCTGACCCAGTGGTGCCCCTCCCCGCATGGCTCTAGTGTCTTCAGAGCTGCTGGTCTCTGCCCTTCGCAGTCATTGCCTCTTGGCAGTTGGGTGCTTGGCTGACACGTCTTCCTGCTGTGAGTCTGCTGTCTTCAAGAAGTTCCACCCCTCTCTGCTTAGGTACTACTTATAATCTGCAGTGGACTGCTCAACCAGATCTCAAAGCTGAAGGCTCTAACTGAGACAAGAATCAGCGGGCTCTGAAGGAGACTTGTTTGGGGAACAGCAGTGCCTGGTCCCTGTGATAATGTTTTTGGCTACCAAAGGCTCTGCAATAGACTCCAGACTGTGTAGGCTGCTGGACGATGTGTCTGAAGGTATGAGAAAACCGGGGTGTGATGTGTCCTCCCCACAAACATCTGTTGCATGGGTGCCAAGTGAGGCAGTTCAAGGGCATTCTTTTAAACAATGGGCTACTTACACTATTATTAACAGCGCAGTGGGATTTTTAGAAGACAGAGGATGCTCGAATGAACCAACTTCCTTCCGTCCTTCCCCTGGACTTGTTGATAGAACCACTTGTCCCTTCTGACAGGAAAGCATCTCCTATGAGTCAGGGGCTCCTCCTGGCAGGCAGAAACCACTCCCCTGCCCAAGAAGAGCTTCCCCACCTTCTCCACCCAGTTCTTAGGGAAGCAAAGAGGAAAGAGCAGACAACAGCAGCTGCCCCCGCAGGCTTTTTGCGGGGGTGGGGGAGTCACCCAACCAGCAACCCCAACTGCAAGGGCAGGGGGGCCCCCCCGAGGGATGGAGGACACACCCACCACCAAACCCAGTGACCTGGGCTCTGATTGGAAGTCTGCGGTCACTGCTGGTTTATTTGCATGTCTCTGAAGGTCAAGGAGAAGACACATGAGCATCTTTATTGGGTTCCCAAGGGCAGATCCAAGATACCAATGGGTGAAAGTCACAGTTTTTCCCATACAAGTAAGAATGAAGGCAACGATTCCTTCTTTGCTGGGATTTACACAGAGGCCAGCAGTGCAAACAGCAGAGGGGACTCAAGCACCCAAGAATGCAGATGCTTTAATTAATCAATATGACTAGGTACCAAGTCTGTGCTCCATTTTGGTTCTTATCCTTCATCAGCAGATTCTTTAAGCCTCACATCAATTCTTGAGGTAGAAATTAATGGTCCATTTTGCAGATGGAAAAACTCAGTCACAAAGGCTGTTACAGAGAGGCAAAAGTAGTGCAGCCAGCCAGGATTCGACCCCAGCTCTCTAGCGGCAGTGTCTCCGTAAAATCACATTCCTTAAATGACACTCAGACTCCAGAGTCCCATCCCTACTCCATCCCCAAAGTGGGATGGATTCATTCTGGGAGGTGGTCTTGGCCTTCTCTTTGACCCTTCCCTCTGGGGAGCTGCTGTGAAGAGTGAAGGGGTGGGGACCCCACATCTTAGAGGTCCCAAGAAGGTAGGATTCTGCCTCCCCCTGTACCCATCCCATCCCTGAAGGATCAGAAATCTCCCTCAGGAGAACTGGAAGGACTCTCCATGCCAGACCTATTTGCTAATCCCCACTTTACAGCCACCTGCCCTGACCCTCCCCACCCTTTACTCCAAACACCCTGAATGGTCCTACCTCAGCACCTTTGTATATGGTGCTCTATCTTCCACCACTCCACCCGCCCCCGCACTTCCCTAGTACGGTCACTCTGTTCTCTTCAAAACCCTGCCCTCCCAAGTCTTGCTGGAGGACACCATCTGCCCAGCTCACGTCCCTCTGTGGCTTTAGCATCATTTCCCCGTGGGGAGGCTTCGAATACAAGGCCAGGGGATTATGATGTGTGTCCTGGGGTCACCTGGGGCCAGCAGGCGCTCATTCATCCCATGCTTGTTGAATGAGTGAAACTTTTATAGATGTATCCTTTTATATTTAAACAGAAAAACCACAAGGCACTGGGATAAGGTCCCTCATTATTTTAATCTGTAAAAGGCTGTAAAACGGGGGAAGGGGACTGCCAGACACCAGGCCAATGAGAGTAGCTCTCCTAGTCTCCTCTACTCATTGGGCCTTCGGTTAAGAGCAACTGCAGAGGGGAAGAAAGTCCTACAGTGGAAAACTAAAACTCCCTTCTAGCTCTAATATTCGCTAATTACCATTCATTCTGCAGAAATTGACTTCTGCTATAAAAGACTTGCCTCTCCAGGCAATGAAATCACACAATCTCAGCACCAGGAGATCTGCGCTGGGTCGGCTCACCGGCGCCAATCCAAGCAGGCAGTCTCTGGAGCCCCTTGCACACCAACAGGGATGGGGAGCTCACGAAGAAGCAGAGGGTCATCTCTAGAAACTTTTAAGCGAGAGTTTTGCGGGGAGGTCTTGCAGGGTCTTTCACCTCCCCCAAGAGTTGAAGGTGGGGTGGCTGAGAAAGGGGAGTTGAGGAGAAACTTAATAGAATCAAAGGATATTCTAAAGTAGGACTCGGGGGCTTCCCTTGTGGCGCAGTGGTTGAGAGTCCGCCTGCCGATGCAGGGGACATGGGTTCGTGCCCCGGTCCGGGAAGATCCCACATGCCGTGGAGCGGCTGGGCCCGTGAGCCATGGCCGCTGAGCCTGCGTGCCCGGAGCCTGTGCTCTGCAATGGGAGAGGCCACAACAGTGAGAGGCCCGTGTACCGCAAAAAAATAAAAATAAAAAAATAAAGTAGGACTCAGTATTTCTCAAGGTGGTTCTCTGACCACCTGCTGCAGAATCTCCTGAGGAAGCTTGTAAAAATGCAAGTTTCCTGGGCCTTACCCCAGAGGCCCTGAATCCATCTCTGGGGGAGACCCAGGAATCTACATTTTAAACAAGCTTCCAAGTGATGAAGCAATCATTACTGTCTACTGTCCAGATTCCTGCCCCAGCCTAGGAATCTGTATATGTCACGCATTGCCCGTGGATTGCCAGGTCCCACTGCACAGGTGGGGTCACTGAGACCAACTCCCAACAGAAGGGAATGCACTCAGAGTGACTGACGGGAAAGCAAATCCTCTATAAGCTTTGTCACTCACTTCTTTATTTCATCAGGTCCAAAAACAAGGGCACTTGTATACTTCCAGATGCCTCATCCTAGAATCAGAATCTCTTCCGGTTGTGCTCTTTTTATTGTAACTTCTAAGCCTCAAAGGCCCCCAGGAAATGCAGGCTACAGATCAGCTCACCCTGGATTTGGCTGGATGGGGGCTGCGGCAGGATGGACGGGGAGTACAGCTGCCGGCTGAGCGAATGTATCGGGAAGAGCTGGCGGAGACATGCAGGGGTGAGAAAAGAGGCACCCCCAGAGGGGTTATTGAGTCCAAAGTCTGGGGGCTGAGGGTGTGGGCGGTAGCTTTTACCTGAGAGGGGAGAATTTGCTCAGAGCTGACCAGGGCATCATAATAAATGATGCTGCAGAAAAAAAGTCCTGGTGCTCTGCCCCGTCCTGAGAGGGGCAACCCATGCCCACCATTTCAGGTCCCTTTAACCTCTACACCGCTCCCTCCACCATCACCCATACTGAGTATTTAATATGTTACCAAGCACAGCTCTTACATTATCTCATTTACTCCCTACACTAATCCTACACAGTAGGTATGACTACCACCCCTATTTACAGGTGAGGAAACTGAAGCTCAGAGAGGTTAGGTAACTTGCTCAAGGTCACCCAGCTAGGAAGTGGTAGAGCCAGGAGATGAACCCAGGCAGTATGACTGGAGATCAGGGGTAGACTCTTAGCTTCCCCCTTCTTAACCCCCAAAAGGTCTTAGAAAGGTGTCATTGAGCCGTGAAGGGTTCACACATAGACCACAGCAATCTCCATGGGTCTTAATGAGAGAGTAGACATGTGAGGCATCTCCTAGCAAGTAAAGAATTAGAGGTACAGCTTTAGGTGATCCCTTTCAGGTGCACTTGACAGTTTACAGTGAGAAGCATCATAATGCATAATAAAGGGATTCAAAGCAGTGACATTATAACTAGGCTGCCTGGGTCTGAACCCTACCCCCAGAGTTATGTGATCTTGAGCGTGTGACAATGTCTGCACCTAAATATCATTTCATATAAAATGAGGATAACAATAGTAGCTACTTCACCGAGTTATTTTGAGGATTTAATGAGGATATAAGTAAAGCACTTAGAACAGTACCTGGCCATAAAAAGTGTCATTTTAACTGCTTGCTGTTATAATAAGTATGATAAAATGACCTCACATTTATTACTTCATTTGATCCTCATAACAGCCCTGCTTGGTCCACAGGACTGGATCATTTGTCCCAGTCTGCAGATGAGAAAAGCAAGGGAAAAAAACAGGGAAAATGAATTCCACAAGGACACACAGCCAGCATACGTCTCAGTGTACCTCCCAGGCAAGTCCCCATTTTGTCTTTGCTTCTCTTTTGAGACCTGAAGTTACCTCCATTTGTTCTGTTGACTCATATCTAAAGTGAGAAAGCTAAAAAAAAAGAGGACAGGAATGTCTACCACACAACAAACATGCCACCACTTTCAGTGCCTTTGCCCATGGCAGACACTGCTAATCAATCATAGGCCTCTTTCCTACTGAGCCTGAGAATAGATCTGGACTCTCCAACACAGTACTCTTGACAGTCCTTATCAACTGATCACACATGGTAGCCGATCAAACCTTTCATTGTGTAGACAGAACCTTCCATTCAAACTCGGATTATATCAAAACTTAGTTATGATTGGGAGACAGGGGTACCCACAGCCTAGCCACATTACTACCTATGTCAAGCTCCCTGCAGATCCTTCTCATAGATTATAGTGTCCCTGTGAGTAGAATGTGGTCACAACAGCATCCATCTTTCCCTACATCCAAGAAACTGCCCAACAAGGATGCCTTGCTTACAGCTGACCCTACAGCCTCACCATCATGACTGGCAATCATGTCAGTCATTGGGGGAGGCATTCGACATGAGCAGGTCTCCTCTGTGTGGTTACGGACACTGGTGAAAGGTATGGTAGGTAATTACTTACTAATCCCATTTGAAAATCCCAACCTGGAGGATGATTTGGTTTTTAATGTAAAGTGGAGCGGTTCAATGGGCACAAGGGTTTTTATCCCTCCACCATCTCTCTGGAGAACAATACATTCCGATGTTGGAGCTCATGGGTCAGTGACACTGAACCTACATACACACTCTTGCTCCAGAGGTGGGCCCATGACCCAGTCCTGGGCAGTCAGAGAGCCACACTCCCAGACATCATTACTGGCTCAGGGCTGAAAATATATCCCCCAATCTAGACAATGAGAGTCAGTCCCAGGATGTCAGCTGGTGCTATTGGAAAAGAAATGCTCTCCTCCGATTGCAGTTGCTAAGCTGATCCATGAGAGGCCTTGTGGCCATTTTTTCAATTGACTGGGAAGAACCTGTATGAGAATGGAGCCCCAATAAAAGGAAAGCTGAGTTGAGAGATGGTGCTTTTGGATCAAACTGAACCTGAACCCCACATTTCCAGTTATGGGACCCAATAAATTCCTTTTTGGGGGGTGACTTTGAGTCAGCTCTCTTTCATTTATAACCACAACAATCCTAACAGTTGAATACTCACATCCTGATGTGGGTGGAAAAGATCTCCAGCGGGCACATGACCCCTGCAGCTTCTCTCCCCCATGCCACAGCTGATAAACTGGGCAGGCATAGAGGAGCGAGCCTGTGCTCTCTAACATGTATGTTGGGGTAAAATTTTAAAAGTTTGAGAATCACTGAGCTTAACTCTGTGGTTTTCTACTGATGTCTCTTTTCTACTCTAGGTACCTAATAAAATTGATAAGGCTTGAGCCAAGGGAGTTAATGGTCTAGCTTCTGAGGCCTGGAAGGCAATTTTGCTTCTTTTGGCAGAGGACCTCTCTTCATTCGTTTGTTCATTCATTCCTTTATTCATTTCACCGACATTTACTACTGTTTGATGGTCTCCACTCTGAATTCTCCTCCAACCCTCCTGCTACCTAAGACATTCCTCCCCTGACGGTCTCAAATTCCAGCCTCTGCAGTCTGCAGCATGCATGCCGCTGGGGTTAGACGTAAGGCCACCCTGTGACAGGGTGTCCAGGAAGACTTGGCTGCTGCCACTGGGGCATCTTCCCATCAACAGTGGTTGTCAGGGGACTTCCCTGGTGGTCCAGTGGCTAAGACTCCGTGCTCCCAATGCAGGAGGCCCGGGTTCAATTCCTGGTCAGGGATGCCGCAACTAAGAGTCTGCATGCCGCAACTAAAGATCCCGCACATGGCAACGAAGATCCTGCATGCAGCAACTAAGACCCAGTGCAACCAAATAAATATTTTTTTTAAAAAAAGAATGGGTGTCGGCCTTGGTCCTTGGCTTGCCTTTGCTCTAAGCCTAGCCCAGCCCAGCCCAGCCCCTCGGGCAGCTAACCTCGTAGATGTGAGGGGACAGTCAGCAAATGATTGTATACTCTGGCCTCATTTAATGCCAACCTGAGTTGGGGCACCACAAGCCCCCGACAGTCACAACGCTAACCACAGCAGGCTCCACAGACACATCTGAACCACTTGTGTGACACCATCAGGAGACCAAAAGGTCTTTACGCTGTGTGTGAAGAGGGAGACTGGGATCTCAGGAGAGGCAGAGTAGAGGGCAAGACGAAATGCACAGCGGTCTTTCTATAAATACTTGGCACTAAAAGTTAAGGGGAGAAAAAAAGAACTTTTCTTAATGATCAAAATTTGTGAGTCATTTGAACTGCCACGTTCCATCATCAGGTTGTAAACTAAAAAGGAGGGGCTCCTGTTTATTGTGTGCTTACTAAGTGTCAGGCAGTGCACTGTCTCATTTGAGACGGCAGAAAGGAGTATCTCCACCTCCTTCACGACGAAGAAACCAAGGTTCAGAAAGATCACCTGCCCAGCAAGTGATGAAAGCCAAGATTCAAATCTGGGTCAGTATGGCTGCAAAGTCCATGCTATTAGCCTCTTTGTCTTTTTTCTGTCCTACCTTTAGAACTGGAATGGCCCTCAGATGAGGGAGTCTGGTCCAATCCCCATCGTACAGAATGGGAGACTGAGGCCCCAAAGGAAGAGGCCTGCCTGGGACCTAGGGTTCTTGCTACCCTGGGTGGGGCTTCTCTCTAGGCTCCTGAACCCTGAACACCAGTATGGAGAAAACCTGTCGTCCTGAGAGCACATACACTTTCTTCTTTCCCAAACTGTCATTTCAGTGCTAACCTGAGCCATGCTTCTAGGGATATAGCAGTGATAGAAAGATGGAGCCCCCACCATCCAGTCAGATGGTGCCCCAGATCAGTGCCCAGGCAATTAGAACACAAGGAGAAGGAACTGAGAAAAGTTCAGTTGGCTGGAGTGAGGGTCAGGGGCCCCAGGAGGGATGATGGGGAAGCATCCTGAAGGACTTCTAGGCCATGATGGGGAGGTTGGCCTTTGCCCCATGATCATGGGGCTCCACTGAGAGGATTTCTGCAGGACAGTGACAAGATAGCTCTGTGTTCTGGCTGCCACGTGGAGATGGGGACAAAAATGGCAGCAGGAGGCCCAACTGGGCAGCTGTCCCATAGGCCAGCGTGACAAAGTGGCTGCTAAGTGAAAGGAAGTAAAATGAAGAGAAGCGAATGGATTGGACTGATTGTTTGCCAGCAGGGCAAAATGGGGTAGATGGGCTGACTGGTCATGACAAATTCCCACTATAATCCTGCTGGTGGCTGTGCATCTCAGTGGAAATGAACTAATGGACTTCTGGGGTGTTGAGTGTGGCAGGAGGGAAAGAGATGTGTCCCAAGGTTGAGGAAGGCTTGAGTGGGCCATCAGTGTCTCTCTCTCTCTCTCTCTCTCTAATTCCCATGTGACACTGATACTGTGACCCAGGAGTTGCGATGCCCATCCCAGAATCTCTGCCCTAAGCACCTTGACCTTCTTTCCACCCTGCGAGCTTGGAACCACTGGCCAGGACAGCCCCACCAGCTGCCTCCACACTAGGTCTTTCTTCCCTTCCTCTTTTCTGCCCCCCTCCCCACCTCTGTCCCAGCCAGCACTTGGCAGCCCCCCAGAGGCCTGCTGGGAATCAGGAGGGAATGTTGAGCATCTGGCCAGAGCCCAGGCCAGCTCTGTGGGTTCACATTAGGGCACCTGCTAATGAGCAGGACTCTAGGGCACACCGTCCCGTGATTGGTTGGTGAGGCCAGGCATCAGGGCCATCCCAGCACCCAGGGCCGCATGAGCCCAAATCCCAGCTATAAATAGATGAGAACCTGTCAGCCCTCCTGCCCATACCCAGCCTCCCCTCCCTCTTGGCGAAGAATGAAAGGGCGCCTTGAAAAGGTGCAGAGGCCCAAATACCCAGCTCAGCTGCTCTGGACCCAGATCTTCTGCTGATCTCAGGGAAAATACTCCATCCTCTAGAAATCCAGGGATCTGTCAAGCTCAGTCCCCACTCAGCCCACATCTTGCTTCCATCCTCAATAACGATCCTGGTGTAGTTACTGCTTCCAGCCCCCAGATTTCTGAGTCATTTGGGTCACACTTTAATATGCTGCTACCAACAAGGCATTCATTAGGAAGTCACTGCCTGGGGAGAAGGGTGCATGCCTGCACCGGTCTTTGCAGCGATGTTTATGTTTTAAAGCTTCTTTACGGCTTTGAGGATATGAGACCAACACTCGTCCCTTACCTTACACAAAAGGAATGGGCCTTACCCAAGGTCACATAATAAACGGACAGCAGAGCAGGGACAGGACTCCCAGGCCAGAGCTCACCACAGCCCCAAGGTGATCACAAGCCTCATTCACAGCCCAACACCACTCGGGATTTTGCTTATGCCGTGCCAATGGCCTGGAGTGCCCTTCTTGCTTCTCTCTTCTCTCCCCTCCGTCTTGGACTCGGCCCACTACCACCTCCACCAAGAGGCTTTCCCAGACATTTAATTTAGTCCACAGCTGTCCTGGCCCCCACTCCCCACCAATGCAAACACTTCCCTTAATGCATTTACTGAGTCACTTGCTTGGCACTGACCAAGAATGGCATTAGTAATTATTTTCCTTTATTTAGGGGTAGCTAAGAGTCTATCTCACAAGCCAGATACAAGTTAGTAGTAGCTATCATCGTGTGGGTAAGGATCTGCAGGAAAGAGTACGGTGGCTGATTAGTGATGTCTGCCCCGGCCAGACAAAATGTCAGCACTCGTGCCAGCTTTTGCCATACCTGCTTTAGTATCTACTCTTCACTCTGCTGCCCCCAAAGACTCAATTCCTTAAGGCAGAAGCTCACTATATAGATCAGTCAGCTTGAGCTATGAGAACAGGGATTCTCCACTCCCTGCCCACCACCAAACATCAGCACGGTGGTAAGCAGACAACGCAGAGGGGGGGAAAATACTGATAATTATCCCTTGCTCACGTCTGTGGCTGTACCACACAAAGGACTCCACAGCCATCACCTCAGCTAACCTGGACAACAAGGCTGAGAGGCAGACAGGTATTCTCTCTCCTTTTCACATAAGGAAACTGAGGCACACGGAGGTTAAGTGACTGTCTCGGGATCACACTACAGGTGTCGGACCTGAACCCAGGTCATAGAATGGCAGCCATCTAGAACCAGCAAGCCATAAAAAGGAAAGAAACTGGGTCGTTTGTAGGACATGGATGGACCTAGAGACTGTCATACAGAGTGAAGTAAGTGAGAAAGAGAAAAACAAGTATCGTATATTAATGCATATATGTGGAATCTAGAAAAATGGTAGAGATGAACCGGTTTGCAGGGTAGAAATAGAGACACAGATGTAGAGAACAAACGTATGGACACCAAGCAGGGAAAGCGGCAGGGGTGGTGGTCGATGGTGTGATGAACTGGGAGATTGGGACTGACATACATACACTAATATGTATGAAATAGATGACTAATAAGAACCTGCTGTATAAAAAAAATAAATAAAATAAAATTCAAAAAAGAAAAAGGAAGAAAAAGAACTCTACTGCTAAATAAAATTAAAAAAAGAGAAAAGAATCATCACAGCCAACCTGCCAGGTATCCATCCCACTTGCCCTCTCATACCTCCCATGATGGGAAATGCCCTACCATCCAAGGAAGGCCTGCTCATTCCATCTGGGACAGTTCTGGGCATTTGGAAAGCTCCTTCTTTGCCTGAGCTGGAACCTCTTCTTATGACTCCCATTCTCCATTGCCACCCCTCTCCATGTCAAATATTTGCGGGCAGCTCATGCCCTCCCCGAACCTTGTTTCCTCTGGTTGCACAATTTACAGCTCCTGCCGTTTGGAACAACACCTGGTTTCAAGTTATCTTGCCTTTTGTTCCTCTTTCTCTGAGAGCACATCTGTTTGCCTACTTTGTTGAAAGAACCATCTCCTCCCTAGTTCTAGGAGCCAGACTTCTACTAATATAGCCAAGCATTCAGAAGTATCCATAATTTTTTGAGATTCGTCATGCTTCATACTATACACCGCCCTCCCCCACAAATATCCCTCCTCTGCCACCATTCTGCAAAACTAGAAAAAACTAGAATAATAGGGAATTCCCAGGTGGCTCAGTGGTTAAGAATCCGCCTGCCAATGCAGGGGCCACAGGTTCGATCCCTGGTCTGGGAAGATCCCACATGCTGCAGAGCAACTAAGCCCGTGCGCCACAACTACTGAGCCTGCGCTCTAGAACCCGTGAGCCACAACTACTGAGCCCGCGTGCCACAACTACTGAGCACGCACGCCTAGAGCCTGTACTCCACAGCAAGAGACGCCACCACAATGAGAAGCCCACGCACCACAATGAAGAGTAGCCCCCGCTCGCCGCAACTAGAGAAAGCCCACGCGCAGCAACAAAGACCCAACGCAGCCAAAAATAAATAGATAAAATAAATAAATTTATTAAAAAAACAAAGAAACAAACAAACTAGGGCTTCCCTGGTGGCCCAGTGGTTAAGAATCTGCCTGCCAATGCAGGGGACACGGGTTCAAGCCCTTGTCTGGGAAGATCCCACATGCCGCGGGGCAACTAAGCCCGTGCGCCACAACTACTGAGCCTGCGCTCTAGAGCCCATGAGCCACAACTACTGAGCCCGCGTGCCACAGCTACTGAAGCCTGTGTGCCTAGAGTCCGTGATCCGCAATGAGAAGCCACCGCAATGAGAAGCCCAGGCACTGCAACGAAGAGTAGCCCCCTCTCACCACAACGAGAGAAAGCCCACGTGCAGCAACGAAGACCCAACGCAGCCAAAATAAATAAATAAATTTAAAAACAAACAAACACACAAACTAGAATAATAGACTGTCAGAGCAAGAAGGACCTCAGAGACTCCGAGGTCAGACCTCTCACCACACAGATGAGGGAGAAGGGCCCTGTCTCAGGTTCAATGGCGAGACGGTGGAGAGCCAGACCAGAACCCAGACATCCTCCTCCCACTCTTGGACTCTGCCTACCAAACACTGGGTAATGTTTGACTTGAAATCCTATACCCAGTTCAAGGACAGGCGAGCCAACCTGGGTCTTCCAGAGGACTGTTGAGAGAGGTCAGGTTGGGAGTCTGCACCCGACAGGCCTAGGGCCACACTCAGCTCCCACTGCCCTCCATATGGGCTCATCCCCGTGTTAGAACCTGTGCTGGGGGCTTCGCCTCTCTGGGTGTGTGGGCTGACCACGTCCTAACCCCACACGGCTCTGCACCCCACTCCTGCCCACCCCCAAACTCTGCAGCAGTAACAGGCCTGGGAGTTCATCACAGGCTCCACTCCCTCCACCCTGCCCAGGACGAAGGCCCTTTCAGCCAGTTCTCCTTTCAGCTTTGGGTGCAGGGAAATAGTCACCCACTTGCTGCCAGCCAGAGGGTGTTGTCAAATGCCAAGTGAAACGGGAGAGGTCCCACGTGGAAGGGCTGGAAGCGGGCTCCATGTACTCCTTTATCAAACATCACTGAGCACTGAGCGGCCCTGGAGCCAAGATACTGGGACACAGCACCACGGGGCTCAGTGCATGCCCTGACCTTGCCACCTCTGGGACCTGCCTCACATCTCCCTTCCCTGTTCCCACCACACCACCCTCCTCTCAGTAACCCTCCAGGCTTTCAAATGCTCTTTCTTGCCTGAAGGCAAGTCAATCCTGGAACAAGCCTTTCCTGATGCCCATCCTCCCCACCATTATTTCCTCTTTCTGCACCCATCACTGTTCCACAGTTTGTCACCAATGTCTCCTGATTTGTTTCCTTGTTTCTGTGTTTCTAGAGAGCTCCATGGATGCAGCGGCCTGTCAGTCTTACACTGTTGTATCCTCAGTGTCCAGTATACAGTAGATGCTCAATAAAAACTTGAAGGCATGAATGTTGTGCAGTGCCTGAGGTGGTCCAGCAACACTCTGGGGGCAGAAGAGGCAGCCCCTCCCCAGGCATGGGAATGATTGTTGTTTTCCAGTTACTGAGCACTTATGATGCACCAGGTACTTACATGCATCCTGCGGAATTCTTACAACCCTCAGCCCCCACCTAAAAGATGGGGAGACTCAAGTTCAGAAACGCTTAGTGATTTGTGACGTGCACCCAAGACGCAGCAGAGACAGGATTCAAAATTCAGGACTCTTCCATGGACTGCCCCCAGATTTGGGGCCTGGCTGGGATCAGATGGTGACGGGGCCTCTCCTGGACTTCATCTAGTAGTTAAGAGAAATCCGGGGAAGACCCTTCTGAGGAAGGGCCAGCGTGGACCCTTCAATCTGTGACATTCAAACACTGGGTCTTGTTGTGAGTGATTTCTTGGGCACCTGCTCCCTAAAAGACTGGTCTGCGAGTAAACTCCTTGTCAAACGCAGACAATGGGCACCAGTCACCTCCCTGTGAGAAGTTTCTAGAACCTTCTGGATAATCTCTTTCCATGGAATTCTGGAAACTTGGGCATGGTTCTGAGGTCACACTTCCCTTTTTACTAACAAGGAAACTGAGTGCCAGCTCTTGCCTGAAATCCCCCAGCCATAGCCAGGCAGCTACAGATCCCGGATGCCTGGCCTGGGGTGTTGCAGGGGAACCTGGGGGCATGAAGGGCTGTGACTTGCAGGAGGAGTGAACAAGAAGGTCCCAAGGTCGCTCAGCTTCTGTGAGGTCCCAAGAAGCTGAGCCAGGGCCAAGGGTGGGAGCTGAGATGGCAGCTCATTTATCCTACGGAAGTGCTTGTGACAATCAGAGCTGCCCAAAGATGGTCACAGGCAGCCTTGTGAGATCACGAGGGCTCTGTGACCTGGTGTGTACAAACACAGGCTGCCTGGTGGGACAGCGGGGGGGATGCAAGCACGAGATGGTGGGCGGGGTCTTAACGAGATAGCCTTGCAGCCTTCTTGACCCAGAAAGCCTGGGAGCTCTGCTCTGGGCCTCTCCTCGCCACATCCAGGGTCTCTCTGGCCACTGGAGGTCTAGGAGGAATCAGGGAGCCGAGTTGCAGGCTGGGGCTAAGAGATAGACTAAAGTCTTCCTGCTGGGAACATGGGCCTCCTCCCCCTCTTTGGTTCGGGAGCTGCCCCCCTTATGCCACGCTCTATGATGTGCACAGACATCCGCGGAGACCCAGGTGATGCTGGTCCACGCGTGTGAGCAACTGGACACTCTGTGTGTGTGTGTGTATTTTAAGAAGAGAGCTTTAAATCTCTACTTCCAACTGCTCCTCTCTTGGGGAGCTACAGCTCTGGGAGGAGGATGGGGCAGTGCAGCCCTCGTGGGGAGAGAGGACCAAAGAAGGCAAGAAGTTAGGATGCAGGGGGAGGGGGCAGGCCACGGGCAGTTTCCGAGGAGACCCAGGCTGTAAAAGGAGTGAAGATGCCTCCGTGATCCATGAGAGACAAGGCAGACACTTAACTCTTCCCTCCAAGCAGGGGAGGGCAGCGTGGGAGGGTAGTGGAATTTCCCAACACATTCCTGGGCATGGATCCCAGCAAGCCCCCTCCCACTCCTGGCTGTCAGCACAGCTCCGGCCAGGCCTTACTACTGAGCGGGGCTGGCAACGGCCCAGGAGGCGGTGGGCTTTTGGAAGGAGATAGTAGAGCTTGGGGGCGAGGGAAACAGGCTCTGGAGACAAAGAACGGCCTTAGATCCTGGCTGTGCCAACCTGGGAGGTCTTGGCATGTGCCTCGGGACTTTCCTCAGAAGTTTCCGCATCTGTAAAGTGGGCAGACTGTGTGTGAGAGAGAGAGACGGCTGAAAAAATTACTCTAAGGCCCTGGCACATACTTGCTTGACTAATAGTAGACGCAGCAAACCCCAAAACTGCCTCGGCAATAAATACAACAGCAAAAATGCATTCAGACTGAGTTCCAGCCCTGGCCTTGCTGCTTCACTGAGGTGAGTTTTGTCACCTTTTCTGAGCCTTAGGACCTACACCTGCAAAATGGAAATAATAACTTCCCTCTAGCAAACTAAAAAGTGAAGTACACCGGGACATGCTGGGCGGAGGAGAGGATTAGGACTCAGCGGCAGGAACGAGGCGGGAGCGTGAGAGCGTGAGCGTGTGCATGTGTGTGTGTGTACAGAGTACAAGCAGCCTGGAGAGACTCACCCTGTCCGCTGCCAAAGGGAAAAGGTTACCGGGCTATTTCCATCCTCCCCTGAGAACCACACACAGTCCTATTCAAACCTGTCTGAAGCCACAGAGCCAGCAAGTGGCCAAAGAGGGATATGAACTCAGGTCTAACTGCCGAGGCCATGGTCCCTCTGTTACTCTACAGTGCTGGCCCCTGGGTGGGTCATTCCCAGGGCCCTGGATGAATTCACTGCAGCTCAGTTGCAGCTGGTACCAATGGCCTGCCCGAGTCTCCCCAGGCCAGCATCCACCTCATTCATGATCTCAAGAGCCCTCGGTCTATGGATACCAACCACGGGGGGAACCACTGCCAGGGGCATTTGGGAGTTCCAGGTTGGCACAATGATTCAACTCAGGGGCCTGGGAAGCTATGCGTTCTGCATAATGAAAGCTGTCCAGCCTGAAAAGGTTTTGGTGCCCCTTGAGGGAAACACACAGGCAAAATTTCCATAGCACAGATGGGGAAACTAAGGCCCGCAGAAGAAAAGGAATTTGCCCACAGTCACACAATAAGCTAGCAATGGAAACGAGTCTGTAGTTCAGCTCTTCCTACTCCCAGTGCAGTGGTCTTTCATCACCTTCATAACCTACACTCTGCTCTCTTTTCTAGGATATCTGTTAGAGTTAGAACAGAGTGCAGAGACGGTCCAGAGGAAATATCCTTGAATGAGGATGCTAATAACAATGATGGAGGAAAAGGGGTGGGGTCCTGGCTTGGCAGGGAAGAAAGGAGGTGGTGGGAAGAGGCCTGGGTAGCCAGTGCTCTCTCGATGCCAACCACTAGGGGGCAATGTTGGCTTCAGACAGCTTGGTTGTGTTGGAAGATGTTTAGAGGACGCCAGAGAGCGGAAATGTGGACAACTCTATTAACTGATTTCTATCTCACTTGATTTACTTCCCATATAGACCAGCCAGTGCACCTAATGCCACAATTCCCTTCAGTGCTACCTGTGGAGGGAGATACAGAGGGAAATGGGAAATGGAAGAAGGAGGTCCAAAGGCGGATGCAGATCAGATAAGCCACAGAGATCCAGAGCCCGGAGGACTTCCTAGCTTCCATCCAGGGACAGAGGAAGAGGAGTGGGTATCACTAGCTAAAGCCTTCAACGCAAGACATACCCAGCTGCAGACTCAGCATCCCTTTCTAGACCTCTTAGAGAATGTTCATCTCAGGTGCCAGCTCCAAGTGACTGGAGGACTGCCTGAAGCACTGCTCCACGAAAGATTCTGAGGCCTGTCCAGGTTCATGGGGAAAAGTGTGGTGATTGATTAGTTCTGTCCACCATGCGCGCCGAAAGGAGAGTTTCAGCTCCTGTGCCATCTCAGTCATGACCTTTCTTCCTTCCAGGAAGTCTCACTCTACTGCATCTTCCAAGCATCCTGGGCAGTGGACAGGGTAAAAACGATTGAGCCCCTTTGAAGGGAAGGAAACTGAAAAGTCAAAGAGCCAGCGAAACGGTCCCAGTGATGCAATAAGTCAGTGATGAAAATGGGGAGGAGAACCTGGGCAGGGGGCTCCATCTCCCCTCTTATTACTGCTGTGCTTTCTGGGACCCACAGAAGGGCATTCTCTGATGCCTCTGCCCCCACGGGACTGTAGTTAGGGCTTCTGCAGTGAAACTGAAAACGGGTGAAAGTTCCGCCTCGTGAGGCTGTCCAGAGGGTGTTGGGGCATTCACAGCAGGGAGCTGCCCTGCCTCACCCCTACACACCCTTCACACACCCCTCAGCTGCCCGTGAACACACCCCACCAAGGAGGAAAGGGGAGGCCGGTCCAGGTGAGGTTGTGTAACCAGTTCCATCCATCTGTGTCTGCCTGACAGCTGCCAGCACCGGCTTTGGCTCTCCCTGCTCTGACTGGAGGAACGTGGCACTCAGCTGGGTCATGGCCTGAGTCTCAGACGAGCCCACCTAGACCCTGGAAAATGCTGAGGTGGAGCAACCACCCCCAAAGGCCATGCTGGACCATGGGAAGAGCATTGGACTTGGAGTCCAGAGTCTCAGATTGAGACTTCAGCTCTGCCACTCACCCACTCTGGGTCCTTGGCCAAGTCCCCACCCCTACCCCCGGGCCTCAGTTTCCTCTCTGTTCGATGGGGATTCATGGCCTCCAAATGCCAGCCTGTGGACCAGAGGCATCAGAGCCACCCAAGCACAGGGCCAAATCGCAGTCCCAGACCCAAGCAAATACCTGGGCGTGGAGCCTGGAACCTACACTGTGAAGCAGTTTCCCACCGGACTCTGAGATCAAGAGACAGAACTCAACCCCTGGGCAAAAGGCCATCCGCTGCCAAACCAGCAGCCTCCTCTCAGTGACTCCCTTGAGCGGGTCCTAAACCATCTCAGCCATTTTCTGAGCAGGCCGACAGGGCCTAGCTACAAAGTGGAGTGCCCAGGATCAGCACAGGGCAGAGGCAGGAGGCGGGGGGCGGCTCAGACCCTGCCCAGCAGTAGGATCACACGTGGGGTAGGACCCAGCCATGCTCATCCCTGAACACCTGGCACCCCGAGAAGAGCCTGGCTCACGAAGGGTGCGGGCTGCATGCTGAATGAATGAACCAATGTCAAAGCTGGGAGTCTGAGAAATCATCCAACCCCGTCTCAATGCTCAGATGTGATAACTGTGGTCAGGCAGGTCATCACGGGACCAACCCCAGAAAGATGACAGTAGCAGCAAATCTTTATGGAGTCCTTACTCGGTGCCAGGCCCACGGCTAAGTGCGCCACCCGTAAACTTTACAACCCCCAGGAGTATGTGATATATTTAGCTCCACTTTGCAGGTGAGGAAAAGGGGGGGCCAGTGTACACAATTAGTAAGCTGCAGCACTATGGGGATCTTTCACCAGAGGCGGGCAGGGGGCTCCCCCAGGCTCTCTGCTTCACGGATGCTGCGAGGTGCCAACCCCAGACATCCTGCTAGGGCTCAGATGCCCGTACCATTCCGGCCGCTGCCCAAAGGGTGTTCAAGTCAGAGCTGAAAGAGGGACCCAGGACAAGCGCCTCATTCGCTCTCCTGACTGGTGCTAAAATGGCCCTGAGGCACACCCTGCAGACACCTCCTTTCTGATTGACGGGATGTTGCAGTGTGGCCCACGCAGGGCTGGATGGGATCCTGGGGAGAGAACAAGCTGGGACCCGTCTGCAGTCACCCGGGCCTGGAGTCACCATCAAGCCAGACAGCTGGGTCTCTTCCTTCAGAAGTTCACGATCGGCTTCCTCCGCAAAAGGCCTGTCCGCTCTCCCCTACCCGCTTCCACCTCACTCCAGTCTCCAGCTTACAGCCACCCTACCCGGCCCACCTCAGGCCACTTCCCTGGCTGCTGGGCCTCCAGCCACCATGTCTCTTAGCTTCATAACACCCTCCCAGTGTGTAATTACACACTGATGTGGATACTTGATTGGTGTCTGTCTCCCTCCCACGAAGGCAGGGACACTGTCTTATTCGCCTGCTTGCCCAAGTGCTGGCAAATTTTGGGCCCTCAATAAATGCTTATCAAGAAAAAAGGAAATCCGGGGGGAGGCAAAATGCAAAGTTGAGAGTGAGTGGTCCCGGTGGCAAGGGGTAACAGAACCCCAAATGGGCAGAAATCAATCAGGGTTGGGGCAGATGGAAGAGAGGGAGTCAATCAGGGAAGGTTTCCTGGAAGAGGAGTTAGGCTTCAAAGCATGAGTAGGAGTTTGGCAATCATTTCAAGAGAGTGGACCCTCACGGGGCAGAGGTGGGGCTGCCCTCCGTTGGAGGGTTCTGGGAGGGGGTCAGGCTGAGAGACAAACTCTGAAAGTAGATGCTGCCTCACCCCACCCTGCCCACCAGCCAGAGAAGGAGTGGAGGTGCCTTCCCTCCTGTGGGCAGCAATGGTTGAGAAAGGTCAACTGCCAGGTTCATACACACGCCAGGCCCCACAAAACACTCAGCATCCCCGCCCACAGGATACGAGGGTGTGCAGGGCTGCCTCAGTTATTTAAGCTTTGGCGAGGGGCACTATTGTGTTTCCTCTGGAGGCTGTGTTGATGAATAAAAGGCGCGGAGGTCTGCACAAGCCATCACCACAGCAATCCCTGTACCCCAACTACCATCACAGCCTGTGTGGGTCCCCCCAAACACCAAGCACTGCACCCAGGAGAAAGCACCATCCTGCAACCACTAGAGCCAGGGCCAAACCCTTAAACACCAGATACAGTCGTGTCATGTTGACACATCATACCAAACCTTAACTTCACCTTCACCCAGTCCCAAGCACTGGTGCACCCAACGCAACCAAAACGCCACCACCTCCGTCACTCAGCAGTTACAGAAAACACCAGGAACGCCACAGCGATACCACGCGACCCCACAGCTGAATCCACTACCCCAAGTGCCGTGATGATGTATCCTTAGCGCAAACCCCATATCCCGTGACAGCCGGCAGGACGCAAACACCATCACACCCTAACCCACCAGCGACACGGCACAACCATGTCCCTGCAGAACACACTCGCAGCCACACGTCACAACTGCCAGCCCAACAAGCTCACGGCAAAGGCCTTCACCGCCAGACCCAACATCCAGCATTGCCTTTGCGCCTGCTCATCCAAGGGTCCCGGGGCAACCCCGATCCAGAGCAGATGGGGCGGGCCCGTTGGAGAGTCCTCACGGCCCGCCTGACCTGGCTCTAGACGCCACCGGCGCCTGCCCCACACTGTACAAGGTCCACCCTGAACGTACACCCCGGCCATGGCTGACCAGCAGCTGCACAACAGTGGTTTCCCATCCCAGCGCTCCTCTCGGCCCCTTTGGGACCTGCCTTGTCCACCCCACTCCACCCACCCCAATGCGCTCAGTCACGTTCTCCAGATACACGCTCCCATCAGTCGCCCTGCCTGAATTCTCAGAGGAGGTCCTAGGAGACCAGAAGGGTTGTAGTTTTTAAAAGCTCCCAGAGGCTCTGACCCTGAATCCAACCCAAGAATCCCTGCGGTAGAGCCTGACACCAGGGCCTGGGGGAGAGAAACGTTCAACCCTCCTTGCCTTTGAGGTGATATCCAGCCCTCGAGAGGCTTGGTACGGCTGGGGAAAAGGAGGCCTGAGGTCCGCAGTGGCAGCCCCACTCACTGGGAAGGAGACCTTGGGGGAGACCTCAGTCTCCCTGTCTTGCAGAATGGGGACAGCCTTCCTATCTTTGCCCCTGGTCCCTGCTGAGCACATGCTCCTCAGTACCCCTTGTAGGGCCAAGCCTCCTGCAAAAAGGCTGGCAGGACACTGGCTATAGCCCCGGGGCCTTAGAGCCATAGTATTAGAACGTATTATTCAGCTACGGCTGCCATAATAAAATACCACCGGGTGGCTTAAACAACAGAATTAATTTTCTCACAGTTCTGGGGGCTAGAAGTCCAAGATCAAGGCACCAGTCAGGTTGGTTTCTGGTGAAACCTTTCCCTTGGGCTTACAGATGGCCACCTTCTCATTGTGTCTTCATGTGGCCTTTTCTCTGAGTGTGGAGAGAGATCTCTGGTGTATCTTCCTCTTTTTATAAGGACACCAGTCCTATAGGATGAGGGCCCACCTTTATGACCTCACTTAACCTTAATTACCTCCTTATAGGCCCTATCTCCAGTACAGACCCATTGGGATTTAGGGCTTCAACGTATGAATTTTCAGAGGGATGCAATTTAGTCCATAACAGGAGGAAAGGCTCAGTATAGTGTCCATGGGCTTGGCAGTCTGGCAGACCTGCGTTAGAAAACTTAACCTTCTGAGCCTGTTTCCTATCTACAAATGTGGGATGATGACACCTAAATCACAGTGCAGAGGATTAAAATGAGAACGTAAAGCAGATGAAAGCTGGAGCCAGCCTGGAGAGACATCCCACTGGTAACGTGAAATTGGGCTTGGGTGGGAAATTACATCACCGGCAAACCCTAAAAATTAAGGCCCCCATCCACACCCCAGAGCCCCCTGTTACACGTTTACCAGGACACCACTGAACGTAAGACAGAGTAAGTACAGAACTTTCTACTCAGTGCTGTCAGATAGGCAGACCGAAAGAACAAGGAGAAAGGAATATCACTTGCTATATCTTGCTATGCAAAACTAGCAGAGGGAAGGAAAACACTTCTCTTGCTATAATTTATGTGCAGCATAATAGGTGTTTCCATTACTCTATGCTTTGGTTTTGATTCTTCTCCACTCCCCAAATCTGACCTCATAGATCCAAGACCACACCCTGCTAGTTCCCACCTCCATGCCTTTGCCCACCTGCCTGCCTGCAGCACCCCCATAGTGTCCCCAGTAGCCCAGCAGACCTGGGCAATCAGGGCCCCTGCGCTGGGCTTTGCATCTCAGAGGGCTTGATTCTGACCCTCCTCCAGCAGTGCCCTCCCCACCTGGAAACAGCAGCCCCCCTCTGGACCCCCAAATGCCCCGCCTAAATGGCCCTGAGCCTGCTTACAGGGCCCGTGCAGGCCTCTCCCCTGGATCCATCATCCACAGGATGACTGCACGGCATGTGTACACTCTGAGGCCCAGGGGTTACTGAGCAGTGGCTCTCTGCAGTCCCCTGGTAGATGGAGCTTAGACATGCTGCTGGGGGCATCCACGTGTGTGTGCACGCGGGCTGGGGGGGTCTCCATTTGTTCTCTTGTCCTAGCCTCAACAAACCAGCCATCCCATTTCTTTAAGCTTCTAGAACAAGAAATTTGTCAACGTTGATGATGATGATGATAATGATCCTTGAAAGCCCAGAGTCCTCATCTCTTCCATAAACCATAAACCATATCCAGCCCTGCCCCTAGAATAATTGTGTATCACATTTAATCTTGTAAGTCCTTATGACTGCTTTGGTGTCACTCAAGGCATCTCATGCTGTTCCAACAAACCTTGGTATTTCCATAATATTCTCTGTTTTCGTTCTTAACACAACCCTTGGGGGGAAAAGGAACATGCTACTATTTCCACCTAACAGATGAAGACTTAGAGCTATTTAGTTACTTGCCCAAGGTCACATAGCCAATAACTGCCCTGAGGTAAAAAGTCTTGACTTTGCATGGGTGCCCATGTCCGCCCCTAATTGGATGATCAACTTTCCCCCCACCCACGACCCCCCCGTACGCGGCATCTCACTGCTGTGGCCTCTCCCGTTGCGGAGCACAGGCTCCGGACGCGCAGGCTCAGCGGCCATGGCTCACGAGCCCAGCCGCTCCGCGGCATATGGGATCTTCCCGGACCGGGGCACGAACCCGTGTCCCCTGCATCGTTAGGCGGACTCTCAACCACTGTGCCACCAGGGAAGCCTGGACGATCAACTTTTTTAAGGGCCGGGATAGTATCTTATATTTCTTTGGACCTTGAGGAGCTAACGGGCAATAGAAATATGGTTCCTAGAACGGTAACAATTGGGTCTCCCTTTTTTTTGTAACTTTACTCATAAGAAACTGAACAGAATTTGACAGCTGGAGAAGGCAACTTCAGGACTTCCGAGTTCCTCCCCAATAGGAAGCCAGACCCAGCGAGAAGGCAGGGGGTTCCTGCAACCCTGAGGAGGCTAATGTGCAGATGAGGGGGACAGCTGAGCTATCACAGAGCTGAGGGGGCTCTGGAGATGGAGTTATGTCCCCCAAAGATGTCCATGTCCTAATCCCCCAAACCTGTGACTAGGTTATCTTACATGGGATTTTGCAGATGTAATTAAGTTAAGGATCTTGAGATGGGGAGATTATCCTGGATTATCTGGGTGGGTTCCATGTAATTACAGGGTGTTTATGAGGGAGGCAGGAGAGTCAAAGAAGGGGACCTGAGGATAGAAGTAGAGTAGAGGTCAGAGCAATGTGACCAAAAGCCAAGGAATGCGGACAGCCTCTAGAAGTTGAAAAAGGCAAGAAAACAGATTCTGTCCTAGACTCTGCAGGAAGGAATGCAGCCCTGCCATTGATGTAAGTCCAGTGAGACCCATTTTGGACCTCTGACCTCCAGAACTGTGAAATAATAGATTTGTGTTGTTTTAAGCCACTGAATTTGTAGTAATTTGTTACAGCAGCAATAGGAAGCTAATACAACTCCTGTTCAATGTATAAGTGAAGAAACTGAAGCCCAGAGAGAAGAGAATGGCCAGCAGTCCCTCGACTACGGGGACAGGCCCAAGGAGAGGCAGCGCTCATGGTGCCCTTGACGGGCTTCTGGTCCCAGTGGGAACCACCTCTCCTGCAGTTTATCATTTAGCCATCTTGATTATCATTTGCAAGGAAGAAACATAATATGTTATATAGACGAATACAGACAAATGCTAGAAAGTTCCAGGGGAGCAGAGTTCATCTCAATGAAAGGAATACCTGAGCTGTCAGATGTAAAAAGGGAATGGGATACCCACAGTGGGAACGAATGTCCTGTCCCTGGAGGTGACAGCTCAGTGGGTACAGCATTTTCAGGGATGCTAATAGAAGCCTTCTTACTTTGGAAGGTTAGACCAAAGGATATCCACGAATTCATTATTTGAGAGGGTCCTAGATTTCTAGAATTCCTCTACATTGAGTCTCTAGATTCCTCTGCAGTTCCAAGATCTCACTCTACCCTTTAATAAAGCCTGAGACCCCATGCTTGTAAGATGTCTTAACGTCATCTCTCCACACGTCCTCAAGGCTTCCTGGTGTCTCCGTGGAATCAGAGGGAAAAGCAGGGAGAAAACTTCCCCTGGGAGCCCTGAATTTCTAAACAATTATTTAATTACCAAGGAATCTTTCTAGCCAGCCTCACTCAGACCACATCTCCTGGATCAGGGGGAAAGGCTGGAGGCACAGGAATGCATTTGTGGGCTCTTGTACGACCATCCCCTCAGGTCCCAGAGCCCACCTCTGTGAACTTTACACCCTAACCCACGGCCTTCCCTCCCAGCCAAGCCAGCGTGGGAAATGGGCTGAGATGTCTAACTTTACAGAAAGAGGACTGTTGTTTCCTAGCGCAGGCAGACTTCCTCCCCTGGCGCGGGTGGACATCCTTGCCGGGGAACAGGGTGTTGCCAGGACAGTTTTCCACCAGCTCAGTGCAGGGACCCTGTCCTCATCTCCACGCCAGCGCCACCAGCCAAACTGACTTGGAAAGGAACACGCTGGTTTTGCTTCCTCCTCACACCCCTGCCACTCCCCACCCCAGGCTGGTTCCACACTCAGGTTCTCAAGTGCAAGCAGGCACCCTGCTTCTCTCTCAGAGCCATTCAGAGAACATCCACCTTCCCCAAAGAGGCCAGCCACCTGACTCTGTGGGGGAAGGGGGGGTGGGAAGCGGGAGAACAGATAATTCCATTGTCTCACATTTGCCTTCAGCGGGATCCAATGAAACCCTGATGGGTGCTACCATGCTCTGTAAAGACACAGGCAGGACTTAGGGCATAAACCCAGGCCCCAGGGTGACGCACTGCTTCTTCAGGCCAGCTGCAGGCAGAAGCCAAGAGTTCAGCCTATTAAACTCTCTGGGATCCAGAGACAGGATAGCTGTTTGGCCTGGCCTTGGTTGAGAGGCAATAAGAAGGTTAATACTTCTGGGTATTTATCTGAAGAAAACAAAGGCATTAACTCGAAAAGATAATCTGCACTGCCATGTTCAGTGCAGCACTATTCATAATAGCCAGACATGGCAACAACCTAAGTGTCCACTGACAAATGAATGGATAAAGAAGATGTGATATACATTTTATATATATATTTATAAATATATAGATAGATAGATTATATATTTTTATCTATATATATATAATTTTATATATATACATATATATATATATATATATATATAATTCAGTCATAAAAGCAGGAACTCCTGCCATTTGTAGCAACATGAATGGACCTTGAGGACAATATGCTAAGTGAAATAAGTCAGACAGAAAAAGATAAATACCATAGGGTCTCATTTATATATGGAATCTAAAAAAACCAAACTCATAGATACAGAAAACAGATTGGTGGTTACCAGAGGCTGGGGGCTGTGGAATCAGTGAAGATGGCTAAAGGTAAAAACTTCAGTTCTCAAATAAGTCCTAGGGATATAATTCATGGTGTGGTAACTATAGTTAATAAGACTGTACTGCACATTTGAAAATTTTTAAATATTTTTTTGAAAAAAAAAAAGGTTAAGATCGCACACAAGCTTTGGAATCAGACTGCCTGTTAAACTCCAGCTCTGCTGTGTGAGGTGAGGTGTGTGTTGTCAAGCAAGTTAGCTACTTTGGAGCCTCAGTTTCCCCTTTTGAAATATGGCACTAATAAAATTGATCTGAGGAATGGGCTACAAAAGAGGTATGCAAAGTGCTAATCAACTTGCCTGGCCTATTAAGAAAGAGCTTAACAAGTGATACCCTGGTAAAGATACCTTAGCTTGTCTTTCCTGGTTACCCTGTAACCACACGACATTAGATTTTCTGGTCGATCTCCTTTCAGACCACCCCATTCAAGACAAAAATAAAATATGATGATAAATAAAAAAGAAAACAAAAGCCAAAAAAAGCCCTGAACCTGCAATTTGGGTGATCTGCCACAAGGTGGAAGACTTCTCGATGGCAACGTCTCTTATAAGGCCCAAGTTTGCCTGAGGATTCAGAGGTAATACCTCTGCTCACGTGACAGATTAGCAATCAATAAATTTCTAAATGTATTCATTTTGTTAAAAGCTCTTTGTTAAAATAGCAGCCTTAAATAAATTGAGCAATATCTGCTAGGTACTGTCAAGTGCTTAAACTCATGTACCCCTAAAAACAATCCCACAGAAGCTAGCATTATTATCCCCGTTTTTTGGCAATAAGGAACTGAAGGCTCAAAGAGGTGCTGTGGCATGCCCAAGGCCACACAGCCTGTACCTCTTAAAGGCAAGAGGACTTAAGGTAAGAAAGACCACCTCTCTCCTCTTTCCACCCTATAGTTCTGCCCTCAGCTCCAAATGGCTCCAGTCCCAAGTGCCCGAGGCAGACAGTGAAGACTTACCAACAAGATCAGCTGACTGCCCCGGGGCCTCCCAGAAGGGAAGCAACACTAGCCAGGCTGGCCTCTAATGCCTGTCCCTCCCTAACCTAAAGGAGGTATTTCCTTCACTTAATAAACAAAGATGAAGGAGAGAGCTCTTCCTTCCTTTCCTTCCATAGGATTAGTCTGCCTTAAAAAGAAAGTTCTGAATTATCTCAGGGTACCCCCTTAATACTTCCCTACCTCTTAAACAGAGACTTCAGTTGGTTTCCTTCTGGCAAATCCTAGGGGGGAATTTCCTTTCTTGCCTTTTTTTTTTTTTTTTGCAGTACGTGGGCCTCTCACTGTTGTGGCCTCTCCCGTTGCGGCGCACAGGCTCCGGACGCACAGACTCAGCGGACATGGCTCACGGGCCCAGCCGCTCCGCGGCATGTGGGATCCTCCGGGACCAGGGCACGAACCCATGTCCCCTGCATCGGCAGGCGGGCTCTCAACCACTGCGCCACCAGGGAAGCCCCCTTTCTTGCATTTTGACCATCAATAACTCTAGTTCCATTCATTAATAAGCACCTTCCACTTGCATTTTCACATTTCTCCCTCCTCCAGCACCCCGAAGAAGTTGACATTCCGGTGACAGAAGAGACAGCAAGCAGTACATGCATACTGATGAATCAGACATCATCCCGATGGTCACCAGACTTGGCTCTGACCAGCAGACCCTCCTGGGAGGGGCACCTCCATCTTTTCCCACCACTTGTATACTGGCAGCCCCGGTCCACCACCCTGACTGAGCCTGTCTCACCCTCCAGGCCCTGAGACAGCCAAGGCCTAACTGAGCCCATCACTGGACGGGCCCTAGGCAGCTCTTCCAGCCTCCATATGTCACAGATCAGCAAGGCATGCAGCACTGTCCCTCTTGTTTTCTGAGTCACAGAGCTAGAAGCAACCTCAACGAGAGCCCAGCCCCATGTCTTTGGGCTTCAGCTCCAAGCCCGTTCTGCTCCATCAGCCTGGAAGAGGTCAAAGCTCAGGTCCTGGAGAAAAGCCCTAAGTAGCTCCAGCCCCGCTGGGTCCCTCCTTCACTGCACCATTCTTGGGAGAAAGCTTGCCGCAGGAGGGAAGTAGGGGGCACGAGTGTTTGGGGCCTATGCTCTGCCCTAAGGGGAGCCCATCGTCAGGGCTCAGGGATCAGCCTGGGTCAGTCATTGGTCATTAGAGTGCTATGCTTCCCATGCCAGCTGCCTGATCTTACCATATCTTTGTAACCCCTCCTACTAGTTTCTACCTAATATCTTTCTTTAAATCCACTCATTTTTCTCCTCAGATTTATCCTTATCAATAAGTTATATGTAACAAGCTACATTTTCTCAAACGTGCATTGAAGTAAATACTTAGCTACTTAAATGAAGTAACCTGATTTACTTGCTGCCCCAAATCGCCAAGCAGACCACCCATGAGCCCCTCTGACCTCTGAGTTCACCCATTCACACACTGACCTTACCCCAGCCGCCTGCCCTTAGCTGGCCTCCGTTCCTCCCCTGGAAAATTCTGAAACAGTGGCATGTGAGCTCTTGTCAACCCAGCACCTGGTCTCCCTTGGTCTGGTAATTTCACTGGCCAAGGATCATGTCAGCTTTGTACTGGAGCCTGTCTTTATTTTTTTTTAATGTACATTATTTTATGTACCACTAAGAAAAAACCCTGCCAATTAAACTGTAACACCAGGACTTCCCTGGTGGTCCAGTAGTTGAGAATCCGCCTGCCAATGCAGGAGACACAGGCTCGAGCCCTGGTCCGGGAAGATCCCACGTGCCACGGAGCAACTAAGCCCATGCGCCACAACTACTGAGCCTGCGCTCTGGAGCCCGAAAGCCACAACGACTGAGCCCACGAGCCTAGAGCCCGTGCTCCACAACAAGAGAAGCCACCGCAATGAGAAGCCCACGCACCGCAACGAAGAGTAGCCCCCGCTTGCTGCAACTAGAGAGAGCCCGCGCGCAGCAACGAAGACCCAACACAGCCAAAAATAAAGCAATAATAATAAAAATAAATTATTTTAAAAAATACAGTAACACCATTCTTCCTTGTTTTTACAAGATCAATATACAAAAATCAGTTTATTCCTACAGACTAGCAATGAACAATATGGAAATGAAATTAAGAAAAAACTCCATTTAAAACAGCATCACAAAGAACAAAATACCCATGAACAAATTTAACCAAAGAAGTGTAAGATTTTTACACTGAAAACATTGAAAGAAATAAAGAAAATGTAAATAAATGCAAAAACATTCTGTATTCACGCCTTGTAAAACAATATTGTTGACATGGCAATATTCCTTGTTTTAGTTTTCATGCTGCTGCTATAAAAATTTACTTCAGCTTCAGTAGCTTAAAACAACACAGATACATTCTCCTATAGTCTGGAGGTCGTAAGTCCCCCAGAGAACACCAAGAACATAGGTCTTACGGGCTAAAATCAGTATGTTGGCAGAGATGGCTCCTCTGGATGGAGCCCGTCTTGAGAGCACCATGAATTCACAGGTTCCATATCTTTGACCAATTCCCACCACCCCTCTCCAGTCCCCATGTTTGATCCAGCCTCCTCGGTGGGGCTGGAGGACATCACACCCTGAGCCTCCATCCCTCTGGGTCCTCCTCGCTCATCTCCCCAACCCCACACACCCCGCCAGCCCTGCCTCCGGCTGAGCGCCCCCCACTTCCACTCCTGGCTCCGGGCGCTTCTTCCCGCCCCAGGCTCCCTGCCTACCTACCAGGAATTGTGAGGCGAGGGGACACTTCTCTGGATCTCAGTTTCTCTGTCTGCACATGAAAGAGGAAAGACTCAAATAGAAGTTTTTATCTGGGGCCTGCGCCTGGCTTTCAGAGTCTATGAAATCACAGGCACACATTTTTGTTTTGACATTCTTAAGTAATACAAGTCCACACTATCTTCAAAGTCCCAGATGAGGGCTCTGACCCTGTTCTGGTCAGAGCCCCAGGAGTACATGGTCTCTGAAGGCCTGTGGGCTCTCACTCTCACACTCTGAATCCTCCGGGCGTACACACTCCCCCTTGTCACACCCATGGCCGACTGTGCAACGGACCTCAGTAAAGACCTAAAACACCCTCTCTTTTCCATGCTTCGTGATCAACAGCCCCTGACAACAAGAAAAAAGAAAGAGAAACACACCAAGTGTTTGATGCCTTTTATTCAACTTCAGAACCAAAGAAAGTTACAACTTTTATAGGAAAAAAAGAGAAAAGTTCAAGAGTCACCCCAGGACCTGGGGCCAAGGCAAAGCCCTCACTCCACTGTGGCTCCCTGAGGAATCCAGACTGAGAACTGCAGGACCAGGGCCAAAGGCTAGAGGGAGAGAGGCTGCAAGGCCAGGGAAGGGGAGAGGGAGGGAGCAGGGGCCAGTTCACCTCTCTAAAGGGACTGGAGGGGGCTTGAGGGAGAGCCCACAGGGAGAGCCAGAGGATGGACGTCAGAGATTCAACTCAACACCCACATGTCCCCAACACTGTCCCCCCAACAAAATTGGGGGCCTCCGGTGACAGCGAGGGCCCTGTCCTGCATGCACAAGCAGCAGCTGCGCAATCCAAGCCCTGTCCGAGAGGGGATGGCCTCTAAAATCTCTTCTATTCTTGAGACTCTTGGAATTCTTCCTCAGACAAAAGAGAAGGCTGGGGCCTGGGAAAGCGAGAGAGCCTTCTAGAGAGGGGCCTGAGTGGGTGAGTCAGGCCGGGATCAGCAGAAAGGCATGTGAAGGCCACTGTGGGGACTTCCTGACCTAAGTCACCCCATCTGCTCCTCTGCTTGTCACTGCCCTTGCGCTTTATACCCATCACCTCACAAGTCCTCGAAGGAACCCAGTAGGGACGAGGGTCTGGCCATAGAACACGATGGGGAGTAGACAGAGCTAAGGAGGGAACAGCAAGGCCGAGGCAGAAATCCTGGCTGGGCGAGCAAACAAGAGCGCTCAGGGTGACAGGCACCGAGCTGAGCTCTTTAAACACGCGTTATCTTGTTTTACCCTCACAGTCCCGTGATGAGGTGGTACTGCTGGCATCCGCGGGTCCACGGGAGAACACGTGCTCCCTCCCTCTGGACAAGGAGACCGAGGACAGTGGGGACCCGCCGCCTGTCAAGTTAATAAGCCACAGAAGCAGCCCCTCCAGGACCCACAAAACCAAAACAGCACAGTGGAGTGTGAGAAGGGGCCTGACGCCGAGCCGGCATCAGTCACCGAACAAAACCCCCAGACGCCTCATGCTGTTTTAATAACTAGAGCAGCAGGAAATACCTGCCCCCCAGTTCAGGGCAAGAGCCTTTTCTTTTATCTTTACTTCAGGGCTGGGCAGGCTCTCCCAGAACGCTCATCGGGACAGGGTGTGCACTGGGGGATCAGGTCAAATGGGATTCTGCTACACCTCAGGGCAAATTCCAGAAATGACTCTGCTCCTTCGCCTCTACCAGGGGCAGCCAGACACAGAGGGCCTCAGTGGCTTTCTTATTTGTGTGGCAGGTGCATGAGAATGTTAGTAGGGCAGTGTCTGTCATATTTGCACGGCGTTTGGGCTCCACTTACATTTCTCTCCACAATGTACAAGCAATGCCAATCCCAAGTGTGTCCCAGGCTTCTACACACCTGCTACCACAGCCATGAGGGACGATGGCAATGGAGAAGCTGGTGATGATAACCACGTGACTGCTAGAGACGCATTATGTCTGTTTATTCTCATTTTATTCTTGCGCCCTTTTTAAACAGGGAAGTAGGCTCAGAAAAGCCAAGCAACTTGCCCGAAGTTACACAGCTTGTTAAATGGCAGAATCCTCAGACCCGGCACTCCGGTACATATGAGTCAAAAGCCCTGCCTTTAGCTATCGTTCAATGCCAAGGCCCTGCCCCTGGCTTCAGAGGCACTGCAGCAGGGGGAGCCCAACCTCAAGTCCCACCCCCAGCAATTGTTCCCAGGAACTGCCGCCCAGAGCCCTCTGGCATCAGCACACCGGGCTGGCTCATCAGCCTCGACCTTCCGACAGTTTGCTGGTTGCTGTGGTCTGCTTGCTGGTGGCTGTGTGCACGGCGCTGAGCGTGGGTGTGTGCTGAACGAATGAATCAGTGGATGTCCCTGCTGCGTCCTTGGCTCTTGCCGAATCTCTTGCGTTATATGTGCAAGACCCGCACCCCTTCTTTGTCTGTCCCGCACAGCTCCTTGCACGTAACAGCTGTTCCACTGCACTGGGTGAAAGAATCTAACATGGAAAATGTGGTAGGAAATCTCTGGGTCCGAATCCCAGCTCTGCCAACTAACACACTGCCTAACGTGGGCCACCAGCTCACGTCTCTCTGAGCTTCAATATCCAGGGCAGGTGTAAGACCCCCAGCTCGGCGAGTCCTTGGAGGCCAAATCCTTCACTTCACCAACGCCCAAGGAGCAGCCCTGCAGCTGGCCCTCGCTGCTGCTGGAAGCATGCCTGGTGACGGATGTGGGTCATTCTTAACCAAATGCACTTCCTCTGGTTTGTGAGGACAAAGCGAGGGGTGAGAGCCCCCTCTCTGAACCGGCCCAGGGAGCAGCCCAGCAGCCCAACTTTTTCCTTTACATGCTGCTGAAGTTCAACTCCGGTCAGCAGCCACTTAAGGCAAGTGACTTAAGTCTCAGAGTCTCCAGCTCCTGGCCACTGAATCAGGAATGGTGGTATCCCCTCCCTTACCTCCTGCTCCGTGGTGGCAGCTATGGGTATGGCATTCTTCAAGCACTAGCCCATCTGCTCATTCACCCTGCACATCCACTCCAAGAGGCAGGTACAAGAGGCAAACAGGAGTCAATTACCTGCCTGAGGTCATGAGTAAAGCATAACTGGCTCTCCTCAACAAGCTGCAAAATAGAATCTCTAGCTCCATCCATGAGGAGCATTACCCTGCTGGCATCAAAACAGTGAGTTAAAAAAGTTAAGGCCAGGGAAAAGACCTTCTATAAACCTTAATAAAGATTAATGAGGGCTTCCCTGGTGGTGCAGTGGTTGAGAGTCACCCTGCCGATGCAGGAGACACCGGTTCATGCCCCGGTCCGGGAAGATCCCACATGCCACAGAGTGGCTAGGCCCATGAGCCATGGCTGCTGAGCCTGCGTGTCTGGAGCCTGTGCTCTGCAATGGGAGAGGCCACAGCAGTAAGAGGCCCATGTACCGCAAAAAAAAAAAAAAAAAAAAAAAAAAAAAAAAAAAAAAAAAAGATTAATGAGACCTTAATAAAGATACATCATCCAATATAATGCTAAGTGAAAAAGTCACAAAGACAATATGATCTGATCTTTTCTTCATGGAAATATGTTTATGGGAAGAAAAAAGGAGAAGCATTCGTGGCGGTCACTTCTAGACAGTGAAATTATGGGTGGTTTTTATTTCCTTTTGGAAGATGTACCTATTTCTTTAATTTTCTTCAACAAAGATTTAATTCTTTTGTAATTAAAATTTTAATACATTTTTGTTTTATACTTCAAAGCAAAGCAGAAGTTACTCTTATGTGAACCAGAGGAATTGTGGATGTACAAACTTAATGTTCAAATCTTAATTAATTATAGCTGCTTTAAACTGGAAGTAAAATGTGAAAAATAATTCTAAATATTTATAATTATTTAAATATTTGTTGAATTAAAATGAAAAGCAAGATATGACCCCACGGAAGAGACACAGCATACCTTGGAGCCTTGAAGGAAGGCTCAAGCACACGGACAGAACTGGCCTGTAGATGTCTTTGAATCCCAGAGACAATGAGCTCCCAGACAGGACCCCTGCTCCCACAAGGTGGCACCTGGCCCAGCACATGATCACATGGGAGATCCCACCTGGATTCAGATCCCCGAGCCAGCTCCAGGTACTTGTCTCTTGAGGTCCATCTCACAACAGTAACTGACAGCTTCAATGACAAATAGAATCCTAACCATGATACAGGCAATGCATGGGTCTACTTCGTCCCCTTGCCAGAGGACTCTATGCTTGAAGACAGTGGGGACAGTCTGTCCTGTTGCACCTGTGCCCCTAGCACCCAACGAAGAGCCTGGCATACACTATGGCTCAGTAAGCATTTGTTGAATAAATGGATAAGTGAAAGGATGGATGATGGATGAGGTGAATGAGTGAATGGATGAGTAAGTGAATTCTGACCTAGAACAAGGTAGAGGCTGGATTTGTCCCAAGGGCAGGGTTAGCCAGCCAGAATCCACTCCACAGTGGGTCATGACTTGGCTGAGCGCATAACCTTACCAACGTGAGCTGTAGCCTCACATGGCCATCACACGGTAGACCTGTCCCCAAGACCAGCTGGCCCTGGCCACAGACATTACTATGTGTGGGAGGCGGGGGGCAAGGGTCATGGTATAAAGGGGGTGGAAGGAGGAAAGTTTTCCACCCCCCAGGCTGTTGCTAGGAGAGATTAATCAAGACCAAAAAGATGCCCCAAGCTGCCCACCTGGTCTTTTTCTAGAACGCAAACTCCTGGGGCAACAAGACTCCCTCCTAGGGCAGCGGGGTCCATGGGAGTCCAAGGCCTCCACATTAATCTGTGTCACTCCAGCTCTGTGACCTGCAGATCCCTCTGGCGGGGCCTCCCTTCCTCCTCCTGCCCTAGCCCCCTAGACTATCCCTGCTGGTTTCTCTGCACTGTGACCCTGCCCTGGGCCCAGCTATTCCAATTCTAAGAAGCCCCCTCTTATTAAGCAATCCAATTAGCCTCACTGACCTGGACTCTGCAGCTCTGGGAGCAGCGGGGCGTTAAATCGCAGATCCAAGTGTGGAAATTGACTTTGCAATGAGGGTGCCTGAGGAAACTGACACCATTTGATAGAGAGCCAGTGAGGAAGCCCTCATCTGTTAGGGACAGCCTGCCAGAGCTACTCTGAATTAGAGAAGGCCTCGATTCTGTAACTTACAAAGGCTCTGTGCATTTTACTCATTTCAAAGAAATACCGTAGCTTAAGTGATGGTCTAAGATATATCTATATGCTCAGCTCTCCCCAGCGGATCCCCTCAGGCGGGGCCTGCTCTGATTTATAACTATCACATCACCTGCTCTGAAAAGTTGCTCAAACACCAGTTCTCTACGCAGCCTCCCCTGGGATCCTGGCTGCACAAGTGGTGGGTGTATCTTGTGAAAAGTGACAAACCCAGCTGCTGGAGGCCTCTGCCCTTGCTGTTCCCCACTACCTAAAACAACTCCTCCCCAAAAGGTTGCTTCCTTTCTTGATTTCTCAGGCCTCTGTATGAATATCATCTCAGAGGAGGTACCTTCCGGACCACCCTCTCTGATGCAGCTCACGACCCCCATCACAAGACCCCATCACAAGTGGGTGTCTCATTTATTCTCTTCTGAGGGTTTATCCCGGGCTGAAATCATGTTTATTTTCTGCTTCCCTATGTCAGTTCCCCCACGGTCAGGACTGGGTCTAAGCTCACTGCTACATACCCTCATCCAAGCACAGGAAATGGACATTAAATATAGGTGGAGTGAGACGGAAACTCCCTGAGGCCGACAGAACAATGAATGATCCAGGGAGACCCAGGCCCAGGGGTCAGGAAGCCAGATCCCACGTCAGTGGGACGTCAGACAAGGCACTGGGCCTTAGGGCTGCAGCTTCAGTCAAGGAAGCTCTGATCCTCTCCACTCACAGGTCACCAGATAAGCCAACCCCCTCGTGGGGGAAGGGGGAAGGCAGGCTGACTCAAATTCTCTGAGATTATAGAAAAAGGACGTCTCACAGGAAGTGACCTACAGAGTCTATAGGAGTGGGCAAAATCCCCGAATCCCCTCAGAATGCGGGTCTTAGGGGTTCTAGGCCAAGCAGAATCCACGTCAGGACCCGACTATGGCCAGACTACGCAGCCCTTACTGTGACCAAGACAATAATAAACTAGGATGTAAGCTTCCCAAGGCCAGGGACCCTGCTTCTTTCTGCTGAATCCCAAAGCCTGCACCAGTGCCGGCGCATAATAAGCACGTCAGTAAGTTGTTTTGTTTTGTTTTGTTTTTGCGGTAAGCGGGCCTCTCACTGTTGTGGCCTCTCCCGTTGCGGAGCAACAGGCTCCGGACGCGCAGGCTCAGCGGCCACGGCTCACAGGCCCAGCCGCTCCGCGGCATGTGGGATCTTCCCGGACCAGGGCACGAACCCGTGTCCCCTGCATCGGCAGGCGGACTCTCAACCACTGCGCCACCAGGGAAGCCCCAGTAAGTATTTTTTAAATAACTTATTATTCGGTGCCTCCTACACAGTAAGCATTTTATATACAAAGTCCATTGATTCTTCAAATCCACCCTACGTAGCCAGGACTCCTATTACTTCCTCAGAGAGGTGAAGTAAGATGGCCAACCAGCAAGGGAGGGCAGAGCAAAGCGTAGAAACCCAAAAAGATGTCAGACGCCAGACCCCAGCTCCCTGACTACCGGGCCGCCACACCTGCAAAGCCAAACAGTAATAATGACACCATCTACCAAGCCAGACAGGCAGGGCTCTACCACTGTGGTCTCAGTAATCCTTTCAACAGCCCTCTACGCTACACAGAGAAGGCAATCATGGCCCCAAAGGGTGAAGTCACCTAGTGTGGTGTCTGCAGCTAACGCCTGGCAGAACTGGGATTCCAACCTGGATACCTCTCAGCTCTGAACCACAGGCTCTTGGGGTTCAGCCACAGAGCATTCCCCTGAAAGGGAGAGGCTGCCGTGGAAATCCGAAGAATTTACTATAAAAATCAGGATGCTCTCGAAGAAACGGCTCATAACCTGTGGCTCCTACTGTAGCAAGACAACGCAGGACCCCGTTCCCCATCAGACCAGCCTCTGGTGCAGGACTCTGGCAGGTCTACTCTCTCTGGGCCTCACTTTCCCCACCTATTTAACCCCTATTTAACCAGATGACACGGCTCTCAAGTTTGAAGAATCTAAAATCTTTTCACTCATCTGAAACTAAGTAAATATTAATGGGGTATTAAGTTTGTACAGCTTTCTACAGTTTATAAAACAATTTTTACATTGATTATCTCATCTATCCAACAACCCTGCTGTTGAACTAACACCCTCACCTTACAGAGTGGGAAAGAGTGACTTAAGCCACTTAGTCAAGTCACACAGCAGGTAGGTGTCAGAACCAGGATGTGAGTCCTCACTCTAGTCCACTGGGCTTTCTCCTTCAGCTGGGGTGCCAGAGAGGAGGGTGGAGCCCAAGAAGGTCCCAGGGTACTGTAAGGGAAAGTGGAGGGAAAACAAGCACACCCATCTAGAAGAAGTATCAGCAACACAAGAGACAGTTCATTGGAAAGGAAACACAAGTGACTCTTAACCATGAGAGAAAGACTGCAAATTAAAACTTCAGAGAGACACCAGATTAACAAAGGTCAAAAAAGTTTAATACCATGGTGTTGGTGAACAAGCATTTCCTATTCACTTCTGTGGGAAGGCAAAACTGATGTAATTTCGTGAAGGGGAAAGTGGTAACATTCATCAAAATTTCAAATGCGTACACCCTTTAACTGGGCAATTCCACTTGGCAGTATTTATCCTACATATCCATTCACACATGTGCAAAATGACGCTCATACAAAAATATTCACTACAGACTAGTAGCAGCACTAAATTAGGAATAAGCTAAATGGCCAATAGAACACTGGTTAAGAAAACTACAGTCAAGCCAAAACGTGAAGCAGATCTTTCTTTATATACGGATATGAAATCATCTTTAAGATATAATATTAAGTGGAAAAAAAGCAAGTTGCAGGGCAATAATCTTAGCTGGCTACCATTTGAGCAAAAACTTGAGGCAAAAGGTAGACCATATATGTGGTGATTGCACAATTTTTCTCTGGAAGAACATTTTAGAAATTGGTAGCAGGGCTGCTGTGGGGATAGGAGCACAAGACTTCCATTTGTAACTTTTACAATTTTTCAAGGAGGATCACGTATTACATTTTCAAAATAAATACAAAAGCAAGTCTATTGTCTCTTTCCCATTGAACAATGCTGTCTGTTGAAACCAGCATGAAAATTAACTTGCTAGGTAGCTGGATCTTCCCAGGGCCTGTTCCACATGACCCCCACCAAATCTCTTCCCCTTGGGCCGGCTCTGATAGCAGCCTCAATCACAAGGTGGATCAGTTAACACTTTAAATGGGCTGACTGAGTAAAAGATTCTAAATCAGGAAGTCTGGGTTTAAATACGTTCTCTACCAGCACGGGTGTTTATCTTGCTCTGCACATATTAACAAACGTATATCTAAAAAGATGTGATGCACAGTGTGTGGAATAAAAGCCAGACCTCTGGGGTGATTAATGGTGATCAGTCATGTGAAATACTTGGAGATGATCAGATATTGTCCAAACTTGATAGGGTCTGAGTTAAAACAGTAGTGGTCACTGTAGTGGGCCCAGGCTGGTCAAGCAATAACACTGCCTTACCTCTGTTTGTGACTCTAAAACTTGCAATTAGCTTTGGAATCCATGATACGTGCTTTGTCACGGCAATGCAGGGATTGATCCCATTTTATGAAGGAGAGAGGTCACATGGTGGGCAACATTTAAACCAGGACTTCAGTTGAAGTTCTCTGTTTCGCAAGGTCACGGGCAGAAATCAGTCCATAAAGGACCAGAAAGTAGAAGTGTGCCCAAGGAGGGAAGTTTGGCTGGAGGTGGAACAGGCCAAAAAAAAAAAAAAAAAAAGAAAAAGCACTGCTTTTGACTGGTTGTTTCTGGGTGTGGGATTTTTTCTTTTCCTTTTGCCTATTTATAGTCCCTTAAATTTCAATAAGTTAACACCTGCTACTTTTATATTAATAACAAGAAAATACAATGTATATAAAAGTAAAACAGAGAATGATATATTCAGTTGAAAGGCATTTAAATACACCAAATTGCTAAGAGTGGTTGTTTCTTGAGGGTAAGAGATTACAGGATGGAGGTAACCTCACTTTCTCTGACAAGTTCGCTCCTAACGTTGGAAATGTTTTAAAAATTTTATTAAAAATGTTTTAAATATTAATTTAAAAACAGATACATTTGTTGAAAAACCAATGAAAATATAAAGTGAAGAAAAAAATTTTAAGGCAATAAGTATTTCTCCAAAACACCTTGGGATTAACAGTGAATTATGGAGCAATTAGACAAATGTCTGAGTTACAGAGATATAAAATTTCTGTTTTAAATTCCATCATTTTTAGCTTCCTCTATTACCCAACAAAACTGCTTTTCAATTAACTTGTTCTGTAAGGCTCAGAGCAGAGCCTCCCCTGGATGCAGGCAGATGTCATCTTCCAGGCTGAAGCAGGGCCAGGCTGCCTGCACGCACCCACCAAGCGCACATGGACCTGCCTGTCAGTCCCTCCGTCACCTAATCCACCCGGCTGCAAAATGCAAAAGAATCCGGCAGCTGGTGAGGGCTGGAGGGAGTTGGGTAGCTCTGGTGTTGAATTGCCTGTTGGCCACATGGTATGGTAAGTGTGGTCGCTTTTTTTCCACTTGCTGTGAGCTTTCTTTAAATAATTGCAGACCTCGTGGTTGAGCCAGCAGGATCTAAGCGTGAAAGGCACCAGAGACCAGGGCCCAAGAATGGCCATCCTGAGCCTCACAGAGCACCCACAGCCAAGTGTGCAGACTCCCAGGGTATCTCAGAATTCACTGACACCTTCCCTCCCTTCTTAAAATATTTTTTAACGAAAACAGAGAGGAAAGCTAAAAGACAGTTTTACAGATAAAAGAATGATTCAAGATAGATAAAACAGTACTGTGGAAAAAAGGGAAGAAATCAATTTTAGATATAATCTATCAGTGGAGGATTTTGAATAATTTGCTCCTTTAAAAAAATCTGGTCCAAAGTTCCTGATTTTCACCCAATCTTTCCACCCCCATGAGTGACTTATCCAAATGTTCCGTGATTCACTGGGGAGGTTGGAAATTGGGGATTCTCTTGCCTGGAGTTCCTCCTCCACCTTCTCCTCTTTCCAAACCCACACGTTTAACGCACATGATCCCATGACAAATTTCTTCCAACTTGCAGTTCAAAGAAAAGTCAGCACCTGTCACCAGCAAAGGGGACACAACCAGGGGAGTTAAGGACCTGCCACTGGCTTTGCCCGCTGGATGGAGGGAAATCACATTGCCCATCTGAGATGTGACCATCTCCCAGCTCCAGGCGTCTCCAGTAACCAACCTTCTCCCTCTCTATCCAGTACCTGGCAGTTCTGCCTCAAACAGAATTTACAAAACAAGACAGCCCCTGCGACAGAAAAAGGATAAGTCACAGCATGGCAGAGATGGCGAAACTCAAGCCCAGAGAGGGGGCCAGACTTGTCCAGGGTTACACAGCAAAGAGGGACAGGCAGGACCTGAACCGAGGCCTTCTTCCAGACCACCAGGTACAACACTCTCACCGTGGCACTCTAATCTCCAGGGCAGCTACAAAATTCTCTAGACAAGATTTTCTCTTCCCTACCTCAAACTTAGAGGAATCGATGGAAATTACACTTTTGGGGGGAAGTTGCAGCTATTGCAAAATCGCACAGTGGAAGGCTGCTGCAACTCCATAAAGACTGGGGATCATTGCTCCAAGGAGAATTCGAGATAATCTTGGGAACTCAGTCTACACGAGGCACAGACATCAAAGGGCCCTAGACAAGGGCCCTTTCAAACACCATCCCTTCTGGACCTTGCAGACTTGGGGGCCACAAATCCCACATTCCTCTCAAGTACCCGCAACAAGGACCTTATTGGGTAAGACATTTCCATATCTCTGGGCCTCAGATTCTTTGTCTGTAAAACGGAAATGAAAATCGTCAAAATCGAGGTTGTGAAATCTGGATGTGAAATGCTACGAGAATGGCACAGTGATATGCTAAAAGGGATAATAGTTGAGATGAGACGAGTAATAATAATTATTATTATGGCAATAATTATCACTATCATCATTAAATTTACTGAAGGCTTCCTCTGTAAAGCTACTAGCCTTCTCCTTGTCCATCAAGTACCCAGTGGTTGTGCGAGGTCCCGCCTCACCATGATGGAGATTGCTGCTTCATTGGGCGAAAGGACCTCGGTCAGGGCTGCAGGTGAGAAGCTGTGCCCCAGCCTTGTGCCTCCACTCCACACCTGGGGCTGCACAGACCACAGGGTGACACCACTCCTTCCATCCTGCCTATGAGGCTCGGGGAAAACCTAGTCACCTCCCCACCCAAGACCTCCCCACGCCTTCAGAGCAGCCTCCTGCTGGTTTCTAGGGCTGGAAATCTTGGTGATCCTACTTGTGATTCTTCTAGACACTTAGTTCATCCTGTATGTTCTTTCCCCTCACAGGAGTCATCCAGCCAGCTCAAACCCTCCACAGATGGGGAAGGAGCTCATGTTCGCCCCCCCTGCACCTCTGTCACTCACTGCTCATTCACCAGCCACAGGACGTGCTGGGCCTTATGAGAGGCTGGCCTCTCCCTAAGATGCCCTTCCCCACCGAGTCAGCCAGTTCATCCCTCAATACTACTCATTCTGCTACACGAGCTGCCTGGATACTCCCTCTGCCCCGGACACCCTCACGGCCACCTGCGGATCTGATTTTCCCAAGACGGGAAGCAGGGCTTGCTCAAATCTGCAATCCTAGCTTCCTGCGCAGAGGGAGTGATTGCTGCATGGATAGGGAAAGGAAGAGGTATCAACTGATAATCCATGATTCTGTACCTCATGAGGTCCACCAGTTTTTGTCACCCATCTGTCATCAAACCAACCAGTCACTGATTGTCACTGTTAAGGAGAATAACCACCCCCAGGCACGGCAAACAAGTTCTTCAGACATTATATCATTTCTACCACTCATTGATATACTTACTATTATCCCATTTCACAGGTGAGGAAACTCAGGCCCGGGCACATTAAGTAACATGCCCTAAGCCACTCAGCTGCTAAATGACAGATTCTGGACTCAGACCCCAATTCAGAGCTCTAGTCTGAACCACTAGAGCTATGGCTAGTGGCTATAACCACTATTCTAGCTGCCTTCCACTGACCCTCAAAATCCAGACCCCAGGCTGAGTCCCTCACGGGAACCAGCTGATTCTGTTCCACCTCTGCTTGTCCCACAACTGAATCCTTGAAAATTAACTGTGCGGTCACCTGAACAAAGTATTTCTTCTCATTCTGGAGTGGATTCTACATCTCCCTCCTCCCTCTCATGCCTTTGACCTCATCCTCTAGCCCCCTCTGCTCTCCCCAGGACTTGATCTACTAATCTGGGCCTACTTTGTCTCTAGGGAGAGAAGCTTCCGGTAAGATACCATCATTGTCCTCTAGGCTCGCCTGCTGCAATGTCTCGCTGGAGACCACCCCCAGAGGTGGGAGACTGCCACATTCCTGCTGGGGGCTGGTCCACAAAGTGCAAGCCAGGCCGCCACTCCCTTGGCCACCAGGACAAAGAGTAAGTGCTGGAGGCCTGGGTGCTGCTGGGCAGGTGCCCGTGGTGACACCCACACGATAGGGAGGAGCTGCTGCCCAACCCTAGGGAGCAAGTAGTGTGAGGTCACTGGGGCACTGAGGCATGACTCCTTGGGGGCAGGGCACTGCCGGGGGGCCTCTGGGGGCCTGTGCCTGCCTTGGTCGGCAGAGGAGCTAATCCCCCAGCCCACACTCACCCTCTGAGCCTCACATCCCTCATCTGAAGATTGGGGCTCTATCTCCTGCGGTTGTTGAGAGAGTTAAGTGAACTCAGCACCGTGGCCAGTACAGATTAAGGGCTCAACAAAAATTGGATTCATTCATTCAAGAAATATTCAGTGAATGCCAACCATGCATCAGGCTCTAGGCTAGCTTCTGGGGGTACAGTGGGAACCAGACAGGCAATGTCCAGTCCAGGTGGAGCTTCCTTTCCCATAGGGGCAACAGGCAATCAATGAGGTACAAATTAATAAATAAGAAAGTATCTGGCGGTGCTTTGTGACCGCCTGGAGGGGTGGGATAGGGAGGGTGGGATGGAGGGAGACGCAAGAGGGAAGAGATATGGGAACATATGTATAACTGATTCACTTTGTTATGAAGCAGAAACTAACACACCATTGTAAAGCAATTATACTCCAATAAAGATGTAAAAAAAAAAAAGAAAAAAGTATCTGGGATACTTAAATGCCTTAAAGAGACGAGAACATGATACTGTGATAGAAAGTGGACAGAGCAGGGAGATCGGGGAAGGCTTCTCTGAGAAGGAATGTCTCAGCAGATCTGGAGGAGGTGAGGGGGCAGCAAGCCATGGTTATGCCTGGGAAGAGCATTCCCGGCAGAGGGAACAGCATGTGCAAAGGCCTCACTACACTAGCTGGAAGAATACTCCTATTATCACTGGAGCCAAACCCTGTCCTCTCCATAGAAGCAGCAAATATAGCTGGGAGGACAACTCACTGGGCATCAGAAGAAGTGGGTTCTAGCTCTAAACCACCAATATGGCCTGGCAGGACAACCTGCACCTGTTGATCTTTAAGGGTCTGTAGATAACCTGCATTCCCTTGGGCTCCCTCCTTTATTCCTCTTCTAACCCACCCCCCTCTTAAAGTCATCACGATCCCCACCTCCTGAGTTGCCCTAGAAGTGTGTGTGTGTGTGTGTGTGTGTGTGTGTGTGTGTGTGTGTGTGTGTGTGTGTGTGTGTGTGGCTGAGGCTTGAGGACAGACAGAGGGATGAAGACAAATATCTGAAAACTGATTCACTGCAGGATCCTGTCAAATCACCCTCTGGGGCTCCACTTCCCGCTCTGTAAAATGGGAAATCTGCTCTCCTCTTGCCTATGACACGAGATTGATGTGAAGATCAAATAGAAATGCCAGATAAGGAAGCCGCCCTGCTTTACACAGGCATCATACAGGGGCCTTCTATCTGCTTCTCCATCAGTTGTATCCTGTGCTCTGGACTAAGGCAGGAAGGACAGAGAAGGGAGGTCACAACAGAGTTAATTCCAGACACTCTACAAATAGTATCTGATTGTTCAGGCCCAAGGCAGGGGTGCTATGACAGGGAGCTTTCTAAAAGCACAGATGCTTAAGGGCTTGCTCTCAAAGATCCTCATTCAGTAAGTCTGGGATGGCTTCAGACATATCATTATTATTTTTTTAAAACTACACTGATGATTCTGATATGCACTCATGGCTGAGAACTACTGATTAGTTCTACCAACTCTGGCAGGTAGAAGCTATTATTATTCCCATCTGGGAGCTGGCTAACTAGAGCACAGAGCGGCTAACTCCTTGGGTCACACAGCTAATAGTCATAAAGCTAAGATCTAAACCAGACAGTCTGCTCTCATTCATCACGAGTTTACAGTTTCTTGAAGCCACGCAGCGTTTGTCACAGGCTCTTTCTACTACTCCATGCAGCCTTGGAAACCCAAAAGACAACATCTTACCAGAGGAGACTGCACCAACTTTCAAAGAAACTTTTATGGCTAGACTAACTCCTTCTTCATCTGGCATTATCGAGAAATAATGTGTGCTCACAATAAGCAGGGTTTATATCAATAGATAACTTTGAAACTTTTCCTGCTTTTGACAGACTTCCTATTTTAGACGGTAACACCAAAATACATTTCACTTTCTTACTCCCTTGAACAGAGAACACTGATCAGAATATACCTTTCCTCAGGGATGACACACTGTCTCTACCATGCATTAGAGCTTTGTACTTTTGTACAGTAACGTATTCAGAACAAGGGGCCTGGGCTTCCCTGGTGGCACAGTGGTTAAGAATCCACCTGCCAATGCAGGGGACATGGGTTCGAGCCCTGGTGCGGGAAGATCCCACATGCTGCGGAGCAACTAAGCCCGTGCGCCAGAACTACTGAGCCCGCGAGCCACAACTAGAGCCCGTGTGCCACAATTACTGAAGCTCGCACACCTAGAGCCTGTGCTCCGCAACAAGAGAAGCCACCACAATGAGAAGCCCGCGCACCGCAACGAAGAGTAGCCCCAGCTCGCCACAACTAGAGAGAGCCCGCGCGCGACGAAGACCCAACGCAGCCAAAAATAAAAATAAATTTATATTTAAAAAATCATTAAATTACCCATAAATAGTGGTAATTTAAAAAAAAAAAGAACAAGGGGCCTCCTCGCCCCTTCACTAAAAGGCCCCAAGTGGTTTTCAGTGCTGAGTCCACGTATTTCTGTCTCTGGTGGAACCAAACGCTTGCACAGACACATGCTAACAAAACGGGTTTGCTGTTTCTAATGTCCTAAGACTGCCAAGCTCGTAAGAATTGTGTGTAAAGGAAGAGTGAATTGGCCCTAGGCAGGAAGGGTAAGGAGTGATCTTCTGTGGAACAGACTGAGTCTTGAGGGGATCCTGAGCAAGGAATGATGCATATGGCTTAGAGTTAATCCTTTTGGGCTGGAGAGTACAGTCCTTGGTCCCTGAGTGATCCCTTCCCCACTTTACCTCCCTGGATTCCCTCCCCACTTGCTTCCTCCATAGTGGAGGCTAGCTTGCCCAGTCCCTCTGGAAAAAGCGGCTGGGCAATGGACATGAGGCCCAGTGTAAGGTGTTGGTTTCAATCTCCCTGGAAGGCGTAGGGACATTTGACCAAATCCCTCCCTGTAGATAAGCGAGAGACTCCTAAAGCTTTGAGTTGGGCCAGAGCAACGCCCTGTAACAGACTGGATTCCTGGTTTAACATTCCACAAAGACCTGCCCACTGGAGGTGCGTTCTGATAGGGGTTTCTGGAGGCTCCAAAAAAAATGTTTGCCTTTGATTCCTTTGTATGCAAGGCTTATCTTGGAGATGACGGCAGTGGGGCCCTTGTGGGGACCAGTACAATCACCACACACACCCCTCACCCACACATTCTAGCTCCAAGCACAGAGAAGGAGCTTCTGGGGCCAGGCAAATGACTGGTGACTTTCCTGAAAATCAAACAGCATTTGTTCATTCATTTAGTCATTCAACAAATATGTATTGGGGGCCTACAGTGTGCCAGCCACTGTTCAGGCACTGGGGGATTTGATGCTGAACCTGCCTGACAAGACCCCTCTCCTTAGGGAGCTCTGGTCCTGACTGGTTACAGAAGAGAGAACGGTAGAGAATAAACACATACACAAAGGTTATCACAGGCTGGGACCAGAGTTTTGCATTTAACAAGCTCCAGGGAAGGCCAGGGAAGGCCAGGGATGGGGGTGAACCTGGCACATGGTGGGCCCAGAATAAATAGGTATCTACTCCCCATACAAATCTTCCCCCAAAGCAAATTCTCTTCTGCCACCCCCTACCACCATCTCAGTTATAGGGATGCCACTGAGCCCCCTGTACTCTGTCACTTCTCTCCCACATCCACTCACTTCCATTGAGCCCCCCGGTTGAGGGCAAGTTTAGATGCCTCCTTCCTGCTGTCCATCACCCCCATTCCAGTCCTTTCTATATGCTCAGCCAGATTAGTCACACTGCAGTGGTTAAGACCATGTGCTCTGAAGCCAGGCAGAGCTAGGCTCAAATCCCAGCCTTTCCACTACTTGTCTGGGTGATTGGGGGTGAGTCACTGAATTTCTTATACCCTTAGTTTTCTGGTTTGTCATAGGACCAACCTCACCAGGTAGCTGAGACTCCTTTACCTGACAATGTACCTGAAGGTCCTAGCTTAGTACTTGGCACATAGTAAGTGGTCATTAAATGTTACCTATTTTCTGTGGTTACTGTTATAAATAATACTACTAACAAAAACCTTTGCTGACTTCTCACCAGGACATTCAAAGCTCTCCCTTACAGCCAGTTTCCCTGTGTGTTTTGTTTTGGAGTGGCTGAGTGGCAGATATAAACGAATCAGGGTGACAGAATACAGAGTGAAGGCAGGACATGCAAATGTCTGCCATAGACTGTGGGATCACAGAGCAAAAAGGGGGCACTTCTCAGAGAAGGATTAGGGGAGGCAGCACTCAAGCTGGCCTTGAAGGATGCTGTTGGAGATTGGGAGGGGCAACAGATACCTCATGGTAGGGGCCCTAGTGGTTACCAGGTATAGGGAAGGAACTGCAGAACAGTGCCAGCACCTCAAACTGGGGAGGCAGCCTCAGTCTACCCAACTGTAAGATGGGGGTAACAGCACGGACCACTTCATGGGGCTCCTCTGAGATTAAATGCTGTTGCTTGAAAGGGTTAGCAGCTGTTAACTGTCCTCATCACCGTCACGGCTGAAGGATATGATTGAAGAGGAGGGCGGCCTAGGAACACCTAACATCAGGATCCACGTTAAAAATAATACACTGTTCTACTCTTGTGGCAATGGGTACACTGTTGCATGATCAATAATACCAGATGAGTGAATGGACGGACGGATGGATGGATGGATGGAATGATGGATAAATGGGTAGGCATCTGAGGCCCCGAATGCCATACCAAGGAGCTTGATTCTGCAGGTCACTGAGGGTGGGCCTGCAGATGTTTTGAGCAGGGGCTGCTGGGGCCTAGGGTTACTAGCAGCATGGAGGCTGGGCCATCCTCAGTGCCAAAGAACCAGGTCAGGGCCTTCCCCAGTGTCCTGGGTACCACACTTCTCTGAGAGGAGCCTGAGACCAGAAATAAAGGCTCAAGCAGCCACGTTGCCAAGGCTGTTTGCCATGGCAACATCAGGGAGCCACTCGTGGGCCGGCTGCTGCAACTGCTCAGGGCTTGGTTTCTAACGTCTCCTCGCTCTCCCTCTGCTAAATGACTCTGTTCTGCCAGGCAAGCACAAGGAAAAAACACGGCGGCAGAGCTGCCGGGGAGCATCCATCTCAGCCAAGCAGGGCTCTCCCGGCTGAGTTCCCAGACAGTGGGTCCCAGACAGCTGAGTCCCTGCTATGCAGAGCCAGCCCTGGCCAAGCAGATAGCAGCCAGGGGTCCTGTCCTGCCTCTGCTGGGTGATCTGAAGGCTTTCCCTGGTCTGCTCCCTGTCTGTTTCTTTACTTCAAGGTAAGGGCATTGAGCAAGATGATCTCTAAGGCACTCCCAACTCCCTGAAAGCTCAAGTTTACCTTGGTGTATTTACATAATTACCATTGTCATCTTCACAGAGGCTACCATTTATTGGGTGCTTGCTATATGTCAGGCAATGTGGCAGGCATATTTATCTTCTGCAGTTATCCTAAGAACATACTATAATTATCCCCAATTTTGCATGAGGCAACTGGGGTCAGAGAGGTTAAGACACTTGCTCAAGGTCACACAGCTAGTAAATGGTAGAATGCTGATTTAAACCCTTGGCAGTTAAACTCCAAAGCCCAGAGTTCTTAATCACTATCTGATATTTCCTCTCCTCTCTTCAAGCAGCATCTAACTGGATCCGCTTTCCTAAAAGTCGCGTTGGGACACCTGGCTAAGGCTGGATGGGATTCCTCTTCAGTCCCCCCAGAAGTACAGGGGAAAGGAAATCACAATACTAGAAAGCTCAGGGCTAAGACAGGATCAAGGACCAAGAGTTCAGTGGGAAGATAAGTAGCAAGATCTGAATTATGCGCTGCCCTGGTGGCGCAGTGGTTGAGAGTCCACCTGCCGATGCAGGGGACACGGGTTCATGTCCCGGTCCAGGAAGATCCCACATGCCGCGGAGCAGCTAGGCCCGTGAGGCACGGCTGCTGAGCCTGCGCGTCCGGAGTCTCCGCGATGGGAGAGGCCACAACAGTGAGAGGCCCGCAAACCGCAAAAAAAAGGAAAAAAAAAGATCTGAATTATATTTGCCTGTTTTTATTATTAACAATGGCTCCCATTTATTGGGCATTTCGAAACACTTTACAGGCATCATCTCAAGTAGCCTTTCCTAAAACCCCTTAAGGTATCTGCTACTATCAGTCCTATTTCCTAGATAAAAATGCTGAGGCACAAAGAAATTTTGTGCCAAAGGCCACAGGGCTTGCCCCAAGCATAGTACAATCCTAGGATTCAAAGCCCTCTCAGCCACTGAAACAAATAATTAGAGAAAACATTTGTTTTCTTTCCTAAAAGACTGAGCAGTAATTACAGGCCTTTGGGGATAATTAATCAATGACTTTGCCAATGACTTGTAAAAGTCTCTCTGGTCTCCTACTCTAGACCTGAGCTGCAACTCAGGCTCTTCCCTAAGGAAAGAGCAGAGCGGGGAGCCCAGGAGTCTTGCTGCCACCATGGCCTTAGCTATGTAACTCCAGGCCAGGCCCCTCCTCTCAGCTCTGTCAACTCCTGACCCTGCAGCCCTGTCTCCCTCAAAGGATGGTCCTCGGCATCTAATGAGAAAACCAAGGTCAACTGCAAGGGAAGTGGGTGAGGCTCCTGGGGTTTAGGAACAGCGAGAGCAGGAGGAACATGCAGCCTGCCCAGGGTGGTGGTGGACTGCACCCCAGGGTCCTACAGCCACCACAAAGCCCAGCCACCCTGGGCAGCAGCGTCTCTCCAAGGACTATCACCCTGTCCCTCTCTGAGAGCCAAGACCCACCCTCTCCTCAAGTCCTGATACTGGAAAAGAAATCGTCAGAGAGTCAGAGACCTGAGCTTCCTCCAGCAAGATGGCTTCTTCTCCTGTGCCCCAGTGTCCCTTCTTCTGGGAAAGGCAGGGGTAGATCTGATGCACTCTAAGATCCCTCCCAAGCTGAGGAGAGGGAGCTGCTTAAGGACCAATGTTCAAATCCCAGGTTAGACACTCACTAGCTCCAAGATCCTGAATGACTTAACCCCTGTGTCTCAAGTTCATCACTTACAAAACGGGAGAAACAGAAGCCAACTCACCATTACTGGAAGAAACCCATGCAACAGTACTCAAGTCTCTTCACAGATACACACTGAAACAGCCATAGTTGACATGTGTTCTGTGGGTGGATGAACAAGAGTGGCCCCTGGTCCAAAATGGCTGAATCTGAGTGTCGGGGGCATGGAGATTCCCTATTCCCTTCCCACCACTGGCTTCTGCTGTGTATGTTCGACATTTTCCATCGTAAAATGTTTAAAATACAAAGTTCTTTGCAGAGAACCTGACACCTAATCATACAGAACATTCTTCTGCTCAAAAACTCGTCTGCTTAATGGGTAACCACAATGCTAGACCAGGATAAAAATTATTTTTTCTTGCCCTCCCTGAGCTGTCATCCTAGTTGTAGGGTTAAACACATACATGCAGGCAGGGACTTCCCGGGCGGTTCAGTGGTTAAAACTCTCCGAGTTCCCACTGCAGGGGGCACGAGTTTGATCCTGGTCAGGGAACTAAGATCACACATGCCAAGCAGCCAAAAAAAAAAAAGCACGCAGGCACCAGTAGATAGTAAGTGGCACCAGTGTGCTTCACAGGCCTTCCAGAGCGGTCAGGTGTGACCTGGGGCTTGAACTGTGGGTAAGCTATGAATACATTAAAATGGTGGGGATGGAGGCCTGGAAAGGAGCTTTCAGGTCATTCCACAAACGTTTTATTAGTCTGTCTCTTCTCAGGGACACATGCTCTGAAGAGGCTCATAGTCTAGCTCATTTGCTCACTCAGTGAGGATTCTGAACTGTGTTCCAGGCACTTGTCTATTCATTGTGGGAAAAAATGGTCAATGAAGTGAACAAAAATCTTTGCCCTCATAGAGCTTAACAATCTGGAGTGATTTCCTAAACACTTAACAAGACCTATGTTAGAAGAGACGCATCTACTATTGGGTGCTTCTATGCCACGCATTGTGTGGGGTGCTTTAAATCCATTTTGTCCTTTGATTCTCATTGACTCCTCAAAACAGCTTTATCAGGGAAGTACTATTTATCGTTACCTTTACACATGAGGAAATGTAAGTTTGGAGAAATCACGTGACCCACCAAAGGTCTCACGGCTAGTAAATCAAAGAACCAGGACTCAAACCCAGCCAGGCTTCAGAGTGCACCCTGCCACACGTGGGATGGAGTAGTGGTACCTGGAGGTGAGAAGGCGTCACCAAAATGATGGCATGGGAGCTGAATCTTGCAGGATAAATAATGGAAATAGTGGAAATGGAGACAGAGGAGACAGAAAACAGCTGCGTGAGCCAACGTTTCCTGGAAGAAGATTCACGACATAGCCTGGGGCGGACCAGGATCCCAAAGGGAAAGCAGACAACTCAGGATGAACTCAGGGGCCTAACTCTCCAACTTCAAGAACCTTCAGGTTCTTGAAGTTGGAGAGTTCTTGCACATGAAGCTAAACTTTGGCCTTTAAGTTAAAAGTACTGGGGAGCCATGGGTGATGTGTGAGCAACATCAGACATGCACTCTAGGAGGACTGAGCTGCCATCAAGGCTGAGGACAAGTAGGAGAGGGCAAAGTCTGGTGTGGCAAAGATCCGTTTGGTAGTAAATGCAGGAATCCAGTTGTCAATGGACAAGGACCTAGACCAGAGTCGGAGAGAGGAACAAAGGTCAGTCCAATCCAATTGAATCCTCATCAGCTGAGTCTCCACAGGACGTATGTGAGACATTCAACTATGTTGGAAGAGGAGAGACAGTAAACAACACTGCTCATTCTCTTCTAAATTACTATATTTGGGTTCCCTCCACCCTTATATCACAAGAACTATGCTTCCCTTTCCTACAGAGCAAAGATTGCCTGGGCGGGAGTTAGTTCCATCCTTGCTCTTGCCCTTCTAAAGTGTTTCAGAGAGAGAAAGATTCCAAGTTTTGTGAACAGCAGTTGGATGTTCATTTTATATACATTCGATTATTTAATTCCCAAACCTGAGAGTTAGGGCCTAATATCCCCATTTCATAGACTGAGGAACAGAGGCCTAGAGAAGCAGAGGGACTTATGAGTTCTGCCTTCTTTCTCTACAGTTGGCCTTCATTTGCTCAAGGTGCTATGAACAGAACAGAACTATGAACAGAAACAGAGTAGTCCCTGTCTTCATGGAACTTGGAGTCAAGTGGTCTAGGGACCTTGCCCACTGATCCTGGCTCTTCCACTTACTCTCCAAGGTAATGTAGGTAGAGCATCTTCAGCAAGTCAGTGAGTTTTCTGAAACTGTAAATGCCTCATCTGTAAAATGGGAATAATAGCACCTACACTTTGTAGAGTCTTTATGAGAATGAAATGTAATAACGCAAATAGAAGGCTCAGCAGAGCACACAGCACATAGCAGATGCTCAATAAATTGCATTGATGATGACGATGATGCATCGTCCTAGGAGATAGCCATTAATACTGCAGTGCTCGTATGAGGGACTCACTTCTAAGCCCAAATCCAAGCTCCCATTTGCAAGGCTGCTTCTGACTCAAACCAGTATTCCTTCTATTGTTCCAGAGACAGAAAAAAAAGGGTGACTCACCTTTTTTTGGCAATGATGAAGCTTCTGGCTGGCCTGCACCAGCTTGGGAGAGGAGGACCCTAGGGGGAAGGGGAAATATAAGCCCCCAGGGCCCAGTTGCTGGGTCATTGCCTTTCCTGGGTTTCACAGGCATCCTGATCATTAGCACCAGCCAGGAAGCCCCAGTGAAAGTGAACCCTGGGCCTCTGGTAAACAAATCCAGCAAACGTGTCCCCTTCTGGGCTCAGGTGAAAAAGTTACTCCCCTGGGTCTTACACAGGTTTAGAGTAGGTAAAGGCACCCAGCGAAGGATTCACTTCAACCTGCCCCTATAGATGGCCAGAACCCTGACTTGGAAAAGAAGTTAACCCTGGCTTCAGGGGCTGTGGAGGCAGCAGTATTCCAGATTTAGCAAGTCAACATTAGTGAACCCATTTTCCCCAATTCTCCATGTGGCATGAGCCCCTTCTGGTGCTTGGATCCAGTCTTAGAACAATGAGGAGATAGAATACCAATCGAAAAGTGGGCCAAGTTCACCAACACAACATTTCACAGAACAGAACCACAAATGGCCCATAATCATATGGGGAAAAAAGGTTCAGCATCACAAGTCATCAAAGAAATGCACATTAAAACAATAAGGTGACAAAATTTATTGATGAACAGACTGGTAAAAATGAAAAACAATTAAAATACCAAGAGTTACCGGAGTATGAGGAACCAGGCATTCCCACACAATGCTGGTGTGAAATTAGCACAATCTTTCTAGAAGGCAATCCAGAAATGTGTTTACTAAACGCCTGCATAGTTCCTTTGACAGAGTAATTTCATTTCTAGGAATTCAAATGAAGAAAAGGCATATGCAAAGATATTCATTTCAGCATGGCTTACAGGAGCAAAAAAAAAAAAAAAATTATAAACTACTTAAATGACTAACAATAAAGGATTGATTAAATGCATTATGGTTCAACCCTTAATATTATATAACCATTAAGATATTAAGTAGAATACTTGTTGATGTGGAAAGACAGTGACAGCATATTGTTTGGAGGACAAAAAAAAAGCAAGCTACAACAGTGAGATTCCAAGTTACAATTAGTATGTAAAGAATGACTCCATTTTTGTACAAAAGATATAATCCATAGGAATCAACAGGAAAAAGTCGGAAAACATATATAAAAATTAAGAGTGGTTACGTTTGGGTAAGATTACATATTTTCAATTTTTTTCTTTATGCATGCCAGTATTTCCCAACAATTCTATAATTAAATATTTTAAAATGATAACAGGTTGGACTTAATTAAAGTTCCTGCCAACTCTGGGGTGGTGGTGGTGGGATGAATTGGGAGATTGGGATTGATATATATATATACACTAATATGAATAAAACAGATAAGTAATAAGAACCTGCTGTATAAAAAGTAAATAAAATTCAAAGAATTTTTTTAAATAAATAAATGAAAATAGAGTTCCTGCCAACTCTGACATTTTGGGCATCTATGATTGATGCCCCAAGTGACTTCGAACAACCCATATTTAGTGTGGGCTTACTGTGTAGCCTTTGGAGCCTAAGTCATTGCCCACAGCTGCAGCCCTCTGCATTCCTCTCTTCCATACTCTGCCCGGCTGTCTCCCCAGCCAGCCTGAGTGCTTCCCTTGTCTGTAATTCCTGTGCCTAGCCAAGAGCTGAGCAAAGGAACTCAGCATGGTGACAGGTGCCACGGGGCACAAAGAGATGAAAGGCACAACTCTAGTTCCAGAATCTTACTGGGACAGAAAGCACACACAAAGTGCTTGGTTGTATAACACAGACTAAGAAAACCAGAGGCTAGAGAAAGCAGGGCAAGCCGGGTTGGGGAGGCCTGCTAGAGCTGAGGGCCATGCAGGAATGGTGGGTGAGGGCACTGCAGGCAAGGGGCACAGCCTGAACAACGGGAAGCCAACCCAAAGTCCTTTGGGAACATGCCCCAAACCTTTCCAAAAAACTTTCACAATCCTTGGTCTGCCGAATTTCTGAACTTTGCCCTGAATGGGTAAAAGTTAAGTCTCCTAAACAGGAGCCCTCCCTCTATCTAACCCTGGGTTAGCCACCAAAGACAAGTCTTTGGGATAGAGCCGATAAATTACTTTTACTCACTCTCCCCACCTCTTCCAAAGGGGGAGGGGAGGAGGGGAGGGCCAGGGAGGGTCTGGGGGGAGGAGAGGAAGTTGCAGGAACAACAGACATCTCACATGCAAACAGCGCTCACCGCAAGCAACCGAGGGCCTTCTCTTGCTGCGCCACCAACCCCATTTGACAGATGGAGGAAAGGAGGCTCAGAGAGTTAAAATGGCTTGCTCCAGGGTCACCCAGCCAGAGAGTGGGGAAGGCGACTCCACTCAGGCCTTCTGACTCCAAGTCCAGTGCTATTTCGAGGTAACACACAGGACCTGGAGTCAGGAGCCCTGGATGGCTCTGTCACCCACTGGCTGCGTGGTCCTGTACCAGCCGCTCAGCCCTCACAGCCTCTATCCCCAACTGTAAAATGAGGAGGCACGCAATGACCCGCCCAGGTCCTCTTCCGGCTGGCTCTATGAGCCTTCTAGGGGCGGCTGCAAAGCTCCCCCCTATCAATTACATTTCCCAAGTTGGGCCGGCAAAGATCACCAGAAGAGCTTCAGCCTATCACGTGGTTAAATAAAAAAAGCAAAACGTCCCGGATTAACTTTCACTGCACTGCTTCTGCTGATACCTGATTACCCAATTTTCAAGTTTCCTTAGGTGAAATATCCCTGCTGGGTACGCACTCCGGACGGCTAAAGGGGCAAAAAATTATTGGTCAGCCAAAGAACACAGAAGATGGAGTTAAACCCAAAACGGACAAGTTCTTGCTATGGGTCTCTGAACAAGTCTCCGGCAATTTCAGGCCTCCTTCATTCGCGTCTTAGGGAGAGGTTTGGAGTCAGCCCCAGACAAGTAAGAGGGCCGAGGGCTGAACTTTCCTAGCGGCAACTCGATCCACCCCGCATCCAGTCCCCCTGGCCCCAGGCTGTCGGCTGGGGGGCTGGGGGCGCCGTGGTGGTGCCAGGGCTGGGATCGGCCTTCGGAGCAGACATGGGAGCGGGGCGAGTGACTGCGCCCGGTGACCGCCGCGGGAGCTACACTGCAGTTTCGTCAGAGGTAAAGGTACGCGCCCGGCGCGCGCGGCGTGTGCACACAAACACACACACCCGCGCGCGCAGACCGTTCATCACACTCTTCCCCCGGCCTGGAGAAGCGCGATCACACGCCACCAGCCTCTTCGGCCCCTGCCCGGAACCCACCCAAGCGGGCCCGCCACCGACCACGAGGCCCCGCGGCTCCCTGACGCATGAACGTCCGCAGCGGGCGAGGACCGGCCTTCTCCTGCGCGTGGCGGGCTTCCTCTCGGCGACACCCCGCCACGCCGCTCGGTTCCAGCAGCCAGCCAGGACTCGCCACCCAGGGTCCGCCAGAGCTGAACGTCTCGGCTGCTGCGTCCCCTCCAAGTCGCATCTCAAGGCAAGAAGTCAGCTAG
>NW_020172589.1:338773-437591 GCF_003031525.2 Neophocaena asiaeorientalis asiaeorientalis
CCGGCACACCAGGGCACCCTCTCCTGTCACGCGCGTGTCTCCGGTGGGGCTCCCAGGCGCCGCCAGAGCCCGGGACGCCGCCTCGCCTTCCCTTCCCCCAGCATCGCCGAGCGCGCACCGGGGCCGCGCGCCGCAGGGGGACCCAGGCATCCCCAGACAGTCCTCCGCCCCCATCCTGCCGTGCTTTTCCCCCCGGGGGCTCCGCCGGTTAGCGAAACCAGGAAGGTTCTATCCCCGCCCGCATGTCCACGTGCCCCGCAGACCCCATGGCTTCAGCGGGCAACTGGCAGGAAACTCTGAGCTGCTAGCGCCTGTGCCCGGGCCACAAGTCCACGTGAAAGTACGGCAGCAAGTGCCGGGAGCCTGAGGGCGCGCCTCCCGCACCCAGAGCCAGCGTAAGGGTCCCCCACACCTTGGCGCGGCTCAACCTCCCCAGGGAAGCGCAGAACCCCCCAGCTCTGCGGGCGTGGGGGCCGGACTCCAAGCAACGAAGGCTAGACCCTCCCCAGCGGCCGTAGCGCCCCCAACGCTCCGGCACGCGCGGGAGGACCTCCAGCTCCCAGTCCCCATAATGAAGCGCATCGCAGGGTGCACGGAAGGGGGGCTCTGCAGCCTGGAACCCCCGATCCCCCCAACACGCCCACCGCTGCCTCCCGGCCTCCGCGGCTGCGGCGGCAGCCCCCGCAGCTCAGCAGCCCTGGCTCCGGGCCCGTGGCCCCTGCTGGCCGTACCTGCGTGTCGGCGAGATAGTTGAGGAAGAAGGAAGAGAGCTCTTCGTCCAGCAGCCCGCCGCAGTCGTTCCCCGCCATCTTCCAGCCGCGGCTGCAGCGTGCGGCGGAGTCAGCGCCGAGCCGGCCGGGGGGGAGGGAGCGAGCGAGCGAGGAAGGGAGGCGGGAGGAGGGAGAGAGGCCGGCGGGAGGAGGAGGGCGGAGCTCGGGCCCCGGCTGCCGCAGGGCAGCTGGCTGCGGGGGCGGGGCCGCGCGGTGCCCGCTCGAGCTGGGGGTCGCGCCCCCACTTTCCTGCGCAACGTCTGGCGCCGCGATCCTCGCCCGCTGCCCCCTGCCCGGGAGGAAAGCGCCCGTAGCCTGGTGACGGTGCCCAAGCCGACAGTCCAATGCCTGCGCAGCAATGCGGGCAGCCCACCGCTCCTGCCAGAGCGAATCACGTTGCGTTAGCTCTGGGCGGGTCCTTCGAGACAACCTGCTTCGGCACAGCTGGGGAAACTGAGGTCTGGGAAGGTAGAGGACCTCGTTTGAAGCCACAGTGCAGTTCAGTGCAGGAAGACAAAGCCCAGGTCTGGCTGCCCTGGAGGCTTGAGTTTGTCATGCCGGGCTGCAGGCCAGAGAGGGAGGGATACCATAGGTCAAAGGTGGAGAAATCCGGGAAGGCTCCTCAGAGGGAGTGGCTTTTAAAAAATTCTTTTCCTTAGAAGATACGTTGACCCATATTCCAAATGTAACCCTCTTTCTCTCTTAAGTATCCCCTCACTCCCTAATTCCTCCCAACCCCCCCCAAAAAAACCCCAAAACTTCAATGACTTCAAATGGCCAGCCTCCTGCATGCTTCCCCAGGCCCACTGGCCTCCTCCCAGTTTCTTGGGTGAACCATCTCACAACAGGGTGCTGTCCCCTGCCAGCGGACATTCATCTAGTAAACCACATCTTCACCGCATCCTTCCTTGCTGCCCCTCAGACTGTCAACCCATTCCCTCTCCCCCTACTCCCACCGTCCTGGGCTCCCTTAGTTCTGCAGGCCTTTAAAACACTGGTTAACAGTTGTCATTTTACATTAGTTTCAGTGAAGATTTGATCTTGGAATCTCTTCCTACTAGACTCTAAGACCCATGGAAGCAGGGCCTGAATCTGCTTTGGCACATGCTATGTCTCCAGTGCCTGGCATATAGTAGGTTCTTAATAAATAATGTGTTAACTAAAAATCACAGAGGATTTTGATCCCCCATTACCACCACCACACATTGTGTAGATAAGGAAACTGCCCAGAGTCAAGGGTGCACATGGAGTGAGTGCCAGAGCCAGAACCAGGACTCGGGTCTCCTGATGCCAACCTTGAACTCTCATCATCATGCCCTGCTGTTTGCCAGGCAGGCGATGAGGGCACCGCCTGGGTAAAGGCAGGAAGGCGGGAAGATTTAGGCCTGTTTTATTGGGCCCTCCTGCCTCCTGCTCTCCTCCCACCCCTGCACTCACAAGGGCTGACCCACCCTGCCTGCCCTACCTGGGCTCCCTCCCAGCCAGAGGAGGAAACAGGGAGGGTCCACAGTACACCTGCTCAGACTTGAACACCAGGGCAAGAGCTTCCTTCTTCTCCAGCCTGAGGTTCCCAGAACCGCAGGGCATGATTTCACTCGTTGGGCTTTAGACCAGTGAGCTTTTAAGGGACAATGAATCCCAAGAGAAAGCCTAGGACTTCCCCGGCGGTCCAGTGGTTACGACTCCACTCTTCCAATGCAACAGACGCGGGTTCGATCCCTGGTCAGGGAACGAAGATCCCACATGGCGCGCAGCCAAAAACAAAAACAAAAAAACGAGAGAGAAATCCTACATGTAACTTTGGAGCACTAGCCTGGAGTCAGTAGTCCCAGGTTCTGGTCCAGCCCACCACATCTCATTCCAATATTGAGCAACTCAGGGAGTTAAGAGCATGGGCCCTTTAGTCAGATTGCCTGGTTTTGAACGCCTGCAAGTCATTTGGTCTCAGGCCTTGGTTTCCTCATCTACACAAATGGAGATCATAGAATTACTTACTTCAGGACTTCCCTGGTGGTACAGTGGTTAAGAATCCGCCTGCCACAAAAAAAAAAAAAGAATCTGCCTGACAATGCAGGGGACACGGGTTCAAGACCTGGTCGGGGAAGATCCCACATGCCGCAGAGCAACTAAGCCCGTGTGCCACAACTACTGAGCCTGCGCTCTAGAGCCCGCGAGCCACAACTACTGAGCCCGTGTGCCACAACTACTAAAGCCCTCACGCCTAGAGCCCATGCTCCACAACAAGAGAAGCCAACGCAATGAGAAGCACTGCAAGGAAGAGTAGCCCCTGCTCACCACAACTAGAGAAAGCCCGCACACAGCAACGAAGACCCAATGCAGCCATAAATAAATAAATAAATACTTTTTTTAAAAAAAGAATTACTTCATAGGGATGTTATGATGATCAAGGAGATGACATATGGAAAGTGTTTGGCACAGTACCTGACTTCATGGGGAAAATGCTAACCTCTCTGGTTCTCTGTTTCCTCATCTGTAAAAATGGGGATAAAATATTTGTCTCTCGGAGGCCCTGGCCAATGTTACTTTCCTTTCCTCCAGCGCTTACAGGTTGCTGGCTACCTTGAACTCCAGTAGGTCTGGATTTGAATCCTGGTGCTCACTAACTTTGTGCCCTTGGTTGTTTACTTAACCTCTCTGAGCCTCAGTTTCCTCCAGGTAGGGATCTTGTGAGGATTGAATGAAACAATGTGTGTAAAATAAATTGCCTAGCCCTGCACCTGGCAAAGAGGAAGTGCTAATTCTCACGCTCACATCGTCACCACCATCACCAGTGTCATCAGCATCAGCACTAAGGACGTGAGCTCTCCTAAGGCCCCGCTTTTCTGCTGTTGCCCATAGACACCAGAGTCAGAGCCCCACAGGACTCTGTTTCCAAGAAGTGTCCCTACCAGATCCAGCCTGGCCTCTGATTGGTGTTGTGTCCCTTATAACCCAGGGACCATTCTTGGAGGGTCCCCAAGGCCAGCCATCTCTAGCCTTGGCCTGGCAGAGTTGCAGTGCCAGACAGGGCCTCCCAGGGAAGCCCTCAACGCTCGCCCAATGGCTTTTGTCTTTAAAACCCTGATGTTGATAGAAAAGCCACAAATTGCCCAGCTTCAGGGCGTTTCTTACTAACCCCTGTGTCCTCAGAATGGGCTTCTGGCTGGCAAGAAACTCAGGTGAAAAGGCACCTCACCTGAGATATCCAGCCTCTTTTACAAAAACACCTTATCCCAGGAATTCCTTTATCAAGGGCCAACCACAGAGTCAACCTCATCACCTTCTCTGATCCTTAAAAGTCCTCAAGAAACCTAACAGGCTAGATGATCTTGTGCAGTTAGCTTCACGTATCTGAGGCTGCTTCCCTACCTGTAAAAACAAAAGGGTCGGGCTTCCCTGGTGGCGCAGTGGTTGAGAGTCTGCCTGCCAATTCAGGGGACACGGGTTCAAGCCCTGGTCTGGGAAGATCCCACGTGCCACGGAGCAGCTGGGCCCGTGAGCTACAAATACTGAGCTCTGCGCGTCTGGAGCCTGTGCTCCGCAGCAAGAGAGGCCGCGACAGTGAGAGGCCCGCGCACCGCGATGAAGAGTGGCCCCCGCTTGCCACAACTAGAGAAAGCCCTCGCACAGAAACGAAGACCCAACACAGCCAAAAATAAATAAATGAATAAATAAATTTATAAAAAAAAAAAAAAAAGGGTCCGGCTAAACCAACCTCTACTGAACACTCTAGCCCAGATATCCTGGCAGTTTATAGGTATAAACCTAAACTTAACAGCTTTTCTGTACTGTGCATGTTTCAGACACCTGAGTTTATATCATGTCAGATTGTCTTCAGCAACCCTGAGTAGTCAGCAGTGTGATATCCATTTTATGACTGAGGAAACAAAAGCTTAAAAGGGGTAAAAGTGATTAGCCCAAGACCAAGCAGTTAGAGACACAGCTGAGATCTGAAGCCAGATCTGTGCATGGTCTAAGCCACAGATGCTTGAAAGGGATTGAGGAAAACCTCACACCAGCAACCCCTCCCGGGAAGCTGGAATGGTGGCACATTTCCTATTTTATGACTTTCAGGTGAAGGGCAATAATCATGCCAAACTTGGACTTCAAGTGCCTCAACTCCTATCTCCTCTGCCTTTTATTGGCCTTGCCTCTCCCGAGATTAGTGAAAGTTTGCCCTGCCCATACCCTGGGCAAAGCCCAGACTGCTCCAGGCTCCATGGAAATGGCTGCAGCAAAGTGAACCTATTTGACTTGAATATTTTAGTCACTACCAACAAATCCTCAAAAGTAAGAAACATCAGTGTTTTCTCCCTTCTGATAATAGGAGAATGCTTTACTCAGATATTACAGCCATGATTCTCAAACTCTGGAGTCATGTCAGTCACCCGGGCCCCGTCAGCAGAGATTACAATTCAATAGGTCTATGGTGGGCCCAGGCATCTGCATTTCATAGGCTCCCCTAAATGACTCTGCTGCAGGAAACTACCCGTCATTCAATAGATGTTTAATGAGCACCTACTATGTGCCAGCCAGTGTGATCAGTGAACACAACAGCTGCCACCCCTGCCCACATTCTATTCAACACAACCGCTTAGTGAATTTTTGTCGAGTGAATGGGGGAGCTAGGACATGGGTCTTGATAATCACTGAGGTTTCCTGCCAGCTGCCCATAACTCTGATTCTCTGACCCAGACCAGGGAGTCAGACACACACCTATTTCCCATCTATTTCTCCAGTCCCAGGAGGCAAAGACTCAAGCCAAGAGGAACTAAAAATTACCTGGTTTATATTGTTAATTTAGAAAGCCAGCTCCATCTTCTATTGAATTGTAGAACTTGAGAACTGTGGAGGGGCAGTGGAGGGTATGTTATCTACCAGCTTCGCTGTACAGGTAGAAGAATGTGGCGGAGGTCATACAACCCTTCAGGGGCAGAGCCAGGACTAGTGGCCAGAGCTCCAGATTGGGTAGTGCTCAGGTGTACTTCACAGGACAAACTTCTCAGGGCTGAGGCTGTGGAAGACATCATCCAGTTGCGTCAGTCAAGGGTCTCAGAACTGGGGACAGGGGCTTCTGGCCCTTGAAAGTCCATCATAAGCAAGGCACTTGTTTGTGTTGCCCTCGTCTTCCCGTAGGGCTAACTTATAAACTCACCAATACCTTTGGGAGATACTTACCAGATCACTTTCTCTTTGACACACTGCAAATGATGAAAGGGTTTCCAAATCAGCCAGTGAGGGCAGTAAACAGCTGTGAAGTCAGCTATGACTGTTTTGCAGTTTTGAAAGGACAGCTTTTCATTCACCCTCCTCTGCCTTGTTAATGACTGTGCACAAGTATGGGAGTCATGAAACGGGGCAGGAAGAGAAACACCTGCTTTTTTCCCATCTGCCCACAGATCAAAATGACCCCAGACATGTGTGACGGATAAATGGGCCCTCCTTATGCCCATTTGACAGATGGAGAAACAAAGGCCCAGAGATGTGAATTATTCTTTTTTTTTTACAGAGATGTAAATTCTACCAGGTTATTATATATATATATATATAAATATCTACCTATATATCTATATCTATCTATAGATAGATCAACCTATCTGTCCCACCTGACCTAGAATTTTGTGTGGATCAAGTTCACTTACAAAGGACTTTGAATTTTACATTCACAGTCCTAAATCATCAGTAATGCTCCTTTGGAAATTTATCCTAAGGGTCTGATTCAAAAGCTGGGACCACTACAGCATGATGTTTATGTGGATAGATAAATAGATAGATAGATTCAACAAATATTTTTAGAACCTGCTGGGTGCTACAGACCTGTGCTACAGGCCCACAAATGGTAACCATAATACAATCTTTGCTCTTGCATAACTCACAGCTCTGATCTCCACAACACGCAGGGGAGAGACTAGTCAACATGCAGCTTGCTAGGGAGGGTGTAATAAGTTCCTTAATGGAGGAAGTTGGGGGGCTGTAAACTGGGTGGGGCTGGGAGAAGAGTCCAGGGGAGAGGCGGGATCTGAGCCAAGACAGTGAAAGTAGTAGGAGGGATATGGAAGAGTGGGTGGACTGAAGCCATATTTTAGAGGAGGGATCAATAGTCTTTGGCCATAGGTAAGAAATGGTGGGGGAATTACAGGGAATGGTCAGGACACCCAGGTTCTGGCTTCACTGGATGATTGGTCTTAGAAGAGAGGCAGCTCAGAAGGTAGTCTCTTAAGGAGTATTTTCAGATGACTGTGGGATGTTCAAGGGGAGACATACGAGGGGGGCACATTGATGCCAAGCAAAAAATTGGAAAGAACCTCAACATCTAGTAAGACAGTTCAATTCCACACCTAGTTACAGACAGTAGACAAAAGCTCACACATGTGCGCAGAGAACTGTGTCCAAGGACGTTCAATGCAGTATTGTTAATTATGGTAAAAATAGAGGTTACAGGAAAAATGAACTGTAGGGTGAGATCACACAATGGAATATTAGATACTTGTGAAAGTCAATAACAGCTGCATGAATCCACAAAGATAAATCACAAAAGCAATAAGTGAGATCAACAAGCAGCCTAAGGATACACACAGTATTATGCCACTTATGTAATATTTTAAAATATGCAAAATAACACTCCATAACGCTGGTCAATGCATGTATATGAAGTAAAAGCCTAAACACGGGACAGCAAAGACACAGATCATTTTAGGAAAGGAGAGGAGAGAGGGATCCAGGGCTGGCTTCGTGGGTGTGCCACCCCATGCGTGCAGTCACACTGGCCCTGGGCATGCTCTGCTGTTGCCATCTTGAAATTCATAATGATTTTTGAATAAGGGTTCCCACATTTCATTTTGCACCAGACCCTGCAAGTTATGTAGTTTGTCCTGGCGGGATTAGAGTACATTGTACGTGAGAGAGCTCCAATTGTACCTGTGATTTTTTTTTTTTAATCTCAAAAAAAATTTTTTTTAAATTCATTTAGGTATTTATTTTTGGCTGTGTTGGGTCTTCGTTGCTGCACGCGGGCTTTTTCTAGTTGTGGAGAGCGGGGGGGCTATTCTTTGCTGTGATGCGCGGGCTTCTCATTGCAGTGGCTTCTCTTGCTGCTGAGCATGGGCTCTAGGCGTGTGGGCTTCAGTAGTTGTGGCACATGGGCCCAGTAGTTGTGGCTCATGGGCTCTAGAGCGCAGGCTCAGTAGTTGTGGTGCACAGGCTTAGTTGCTCCGCGGCATATGGGATCTTCCCGGACCAGGGCTCAAACCCATGTCCCCTGCATTGGCAGGTGGATTCTCAACCACTGCGCTACCAGGGAAGCCCTCAAAAATGTTTTTAAAGTATCAGTATTTGTTAAATCTATGTAGTGTATTGTTCCCTGTGCTTTTTTATATGTTTGAAATATTTTATAATACAAAAACAATGAAGATGTAGTTATATAAATAGTGGTTTATTTACTTGAAATACACTGCAGAAGGTAGAAATCTATATGGAAAATGTACAGGAAAACATGTATAACATTAAGTGAAACAGGATTATAAAAATGTTTGTAAAGTGATTATAGTTATATGCATAAATGTACATGTAAAGTGTGTATGTTAAAGTGACATAAGGAGTGTAAACAAATGAAACGTGATTAGGATGGCAGAAATAATTTCTTTTAATATTTTCATTTGTGTTGTTACAATTTTGTTTTTACAATAAATGAAATAAAATGTAACTTGCTGTCTGCTTTCTATACTAAAAACGAGCTCCTCTGATAAACTATGTTGCTGAGTGCTGTGTTATTTAAGTAACAAATATGCATTGTAGCAGGGATATTTCAGAGAGTCAAGATCTCAACATAAAGGAGTAGCTATGATGGAACTTTTGGGAAGCCTCCCTAAAATGAGGCCTGAACTGGAAGTCAGGTTGGAGTCTCACTCTGGCACTGAACTCACATTTGGACAAATCTCTTCTCCAACTTAACACTCAAATTCCCAGTCTGCACACCAGTGGGCTTGGACTGGATCAACCACCCCAAACATGCCTTGGATGGGTGTCTCCCCGAGACCTCTGCCTTGACGGTGAGATGCTCTGATTCCCTATCCCCTTTGCAGGGGAGATCATCCGGTCCATGTGTATTTTGGCAGCAGAGACGGTTGAAGTAAGGATACTGAGAGGAGAATCCAGGTCAGTAGGCGACCCCAGGAGTATTTTACATGGGGTGAAATCTCCTTGGCTCCTGGAGCAGCCAGAATGGCAGAATCCCAGGGAAAGGGCATGGTCTTACCAGCAGGGCAAGGCATAGAGGACACAGCATCACGGGAGCCACAGAGCATCCTGGGTACAGCATGATGGGTGCAACCCTGCTCTCTTCAGCTTCCCTGAGAAAACTGACAGACAACTCAAAAGAAGAAAAATTGGTTGAAAGGGAATATTCCACCTTCTGTCAGAGTTATTTTATTATTTTTTCATTATAAATTATTTTAACTTACAAATGACATAATTATTTTATCCTTGTATATATAAAAAAAATAAACAATACAAATAAAGGACAAGGTTCTGTCACCAACCCACCCAACACCACTCCCTCCCCACAGGTGCCCACTGTTTGTATTTCATGAATGGCCTTCCAGAAAAGAAAAAAAAAAAAAAAAGTGTATTTTTCTTTGTTTTATATACTCATTATAAGACTAGAAATCCTCAAAGTTTCATTGAGACTTTTAAACAAAAACGGAATCCTACTATAATAATTACTATTTTGTAATTTCCTTCTTAATGTGTCTTGGAGGTCTTTCCATATCAGTACATATAGATCTACCTATTCCTTCAAATTGATGCATGGCTTTCCCCAGGGTGAGTGTGCCATGGACTTGATTTGTAACTGTTGGTCCATCATGTTTCTAGACTTATGTTCTCCAGGTTATATGGTCCTGGTTATATCACCAAAGAATATGCAAATCTGGGGATAGAAAATAATGACAATGGATGCATTCCTTTATTCATTCAATCAACAGAAGGCTGTGTGTGGAATGCTTACTTTGAGTATACCCTTCATCTTTTAATACACAATCAAGCCAGATATGCATAGTTTAGAAAATAATATCAGTCAAGTTGCTACATTGTTTGAAATTCATTCATCATTCCTTCATGAGCAAACTACTTTGTGCCACGTATTCTGCTAAACTTTGTGGGACTATACAGTATTAGTTGTGACTGCTCTGGTTGCAAATAACAAAAAACCCTACTTAAACTGGCTTTAACAGGTAATGTATTGGCTTCCATAATTAACACATTTAAAGGAGGAATGTTGCCAGGAAGATGTGGAAGTTCATTTCTCAGCTCTCTTTTCCTCTGTGTCAGCTTCATTCTAAGACAGGTTCTCTCCTGGTGATGGCAAGGTGGTATGCTCCAGGCCCAAACCCAATCCTCTTAGCAAGTCCAGCAAAGGAACTGTCTCAGTTGTCCAGCAAAAGACTAGGATTCACTCTGATTATAACAGTTTGGCTCAAATGCCCATCACTAAGCCAATCCCTGCTCTGATTGGTCAGTACTGGGTTACATGCCCACCTCTGAATCCAGGAGTCAAGCTGTTTCATGCAACCCCCCCAACGCCCAAACCAAGGTTTCTTAACAAGACACCATTAATTTGAATGGAAAATAATTACATCCTTTTTACTAACTTCAAACTGAAATTTAACATTTCCTTCTATTATGAAGGTAGCAAACAAAGCACAGCGGTATTAAAAGTTCCTATAACTTTGGCACCAATAGAAATCACAGATATTTCATATCATATCACAGAATATCATTTGTGTTCATCACTATTTTGAAATTACAGTAGCTATTAGACCAACTAGATCTTGTGTGTTAATTAAAAATATATATTGGGCTTCCCTGGTGGCGCAGTGGTTGAGAGTCCGCCTGCCAATGCAGGGGACACAGGTTCGTGCCCCGGTCTGGGAAGATCCCACATGCCGTGGAGCGGCTGGGCCTGTGAGCCATGGCCGCTGGGTCTGCGTGTCCGGAGCCTGTGCTCCGCAATGGGAGAGGCCACAACAGTGAGAGGCCCACGTACCGCAAGAAAAAAAGAAATATATATATATATATATGTGTGTGTATATATATATATTATTATATCAAAATTTCTTTTTCTTACCATTTGATAACTATTTCAATATAATTGACTTCTTTTAAATCATTTGTAGTTGATATTAAGCATTTAAAAACATCAATCTGAGGAGGGGTCCATAGGCTTCTACAGACTGTCAAGGGGTCCATAGCACACAAAAAAGGTCTAGATATAGTATGGGGGAGGGGTGTCTCCCTAAAAGGAAATCAGGTGCCTTTGCCAGAGAAAGAGGAAAAGGTGCTGAGTAGGCAGAAACAACTGATGTCCACACCAAAGGGATACAGAGATGAATCAGATGTGAGCCTGCCTCTAAGCCAGTTAGACAAGGTGTCGGCACTTCCACCGCAGGGGGCACAGGTTCCATCCCTGGTTGGGGAACTAACATCCCGCGTACCACAAGGCCAAAAAAAAGAAAAAAAGAAAAAGCAGTACACCTAAGGACTTAACCACAGAATTAAATATCATAATGAAAAGAGGTGTATAAAGATGTCGCTCATTCTCGAAGGATTTCCATCATCAAAAACAATGAAAGACAATGGTGATACATGAAATTAAATGTAAGCATAGAAGTTAGTGGGACCATTTTTTTAAAATATGCAATGATAATTCTTAAGAATATTTTGTTCCATAAACCAGGATTAGTAATACTTCTCTGTGACACTCTCCAACCCTTTTAGAATTATCTTGAGGACCATTTAAGACAAAGATGTGAGAGTATTTTAAAACCCTCTAGTAGAATAATTACTGTTGGGACTCTTTACAGTTTATAGAGCATGGTCCTACTCATGAGCTCCATTCCACTCCTTGTGATGAGTAATCTCCTGCCTCAGGGCCTTTGCACTTGCTGTTCCCTTAACCAGGAGTGCTCTTCCCTCAGCTCCCCTTGTGTTTTGTTCTCATTCTTCAGCCCTTAGCCCAAATCTCACCTTGTCAGGGAGGCCCTCCCTGACTATCTGATCTAAATTAAATCTCTGAAATTATCTTGCTTGTTTACTTATAAGACAAGCAAGGCAGGAGAGCAGGAATAATGTCTTGTTACCCACAGTGTCCCCCAGAATCTAGGACAGTTCCTCCCACATGGAAGGATGCTATTAAATGAGGAGTGATCGACATCTCTGTGAAATTGGTAGCCAGGCCTGTGGTACAGAGGAGGAAGCTGAGGCGCAGGGAGGAGAAATGACTTATTCAAGTTTCTGTGGCAGGTATGGTAAGCACATAATTAATTGTCCAGCCTGGAAGGTTTTTACCCTGGACACATGCTAAGCTGAACAGGACACGGGATAGCAGGTGTAAACTGAAACAGCAAACAAAGACACCTGGTCACACTTCAGAAGGGGGACTAAACCCTGGCAAGTGTGAGCCATGTTCTTTCTGCTAAATCTGAAGTTCTGTGAAAAGTCAAGGTCAGCAAATTACTTTCCCCACATGTCTCTGCCCCACAGGGAACACTAACCTATGCAGCTCAGGAGCAGCTGATCATCACGAATCTGCTGACTTCATTGTCCCCCAGAAGTCCTGAGAAGGTTCTCCACAGCGGAAGCCAAGATTTCTTCTGTGGAAGTAGGTGCGACGGTAGAATGAACGAAATTAAACCTGGATTTCCTTTGTGAAGAGAAGGAGGAGAAGCTCATGAGATCACTTTGCTCTGCAGATGCCGACTGCCCTGCAGAGAATCCAGCGATATGCCTGCCCTTTGACCAGGTCTCCCTGTCCCTGGGAGTTCACCTTAAAAATGAGTGAAAGGAAGAGAAAAAGCTAGCCAAGCAAAAATATTCACTGAGGTGGACTGGGGGTGGGGAGGCTGGGTTTGGAGCGTAGAGTCAGGCAGGCCTGGGTTTGAAGCCCTGCTCTACCACTATCAAAAGAGTGGCCAACAGTTCCGCCCAACCCCTGCGCACGCTGTTCCTCCAGCATCAAGGGTGGGGTCTGGCTCTTCCCCTTGATTTCGGACTAGCCTTGTGACTTGATTTGACCAAGAGAATGCAGCAGAGAGGGTGCTATGCCAGTACCAGGCCTAGGTGTCAGGACAGTGGGAGCTTTTGCTTTCGCTCTCCAGGAAGCCAGCCACTGTGTAAAGAAGTCCTGTTAACATGCTAGACGGATCACGTAGATAGAAAGAGGCCCTGAAAGATGAGAGACCACAAAGACAGAAAACAGCTGACTCACAGCCATTTCAGCCGCCTCTGCTGCGGCACCAGACATCTGAATAAACCCATCTTGGATCCTCTAGCTCCAGTGAAGTTGCCTCAGTCAGTACTGTGTGCAGCAGAGATGACTCACCTCCACCAAGCCCTGACCACATTGCAGAATCATGAATAAACAAATGGTCCTTGTCCCCTTAAGCTATCACATTTGGGGGCAATTTGTTACACAGCAATAGCTACCTGAATTTGGGCAAATTATTAAAATAATGTGAGCCTCTGTTTCTTCACCTGTAAAACGGGATAACTTGAATACTTACCTTATAGGATTGTGGTGATGCTCAAATGTTACATAGCAAACATTTAGTGATTTTGTGGAATATAATATTATATGATAATATGGTATAATTTCCTGCAGGTGTTAAGTTTCTGTAAGTTATTGGAAGGACGCTACTGTGTAGAATAGTATGGAGCCATTAGAATTCATAAGCATAAAGTTTGTGAACAACGAACAAATGAAAACTGGTAGTGTATTTGGGTGGTGGGTTTTATTTACAAAGGTACCTTTAGGATTTCTTTAGTGGCGTTGTCAGCTTCTTAATAATAAATCATTTTAATGCAATTTCCAAATGGGATTAAGTTTTGAAGAAAACATGGAGAAATGAAAACTGTGTATTTGAGTTTTGATTTTAGTGAAAATGTACTCTACTCAAATTTCCTTTAATTCGATCTTAATAAAAAATAAGTTTAGTGCAATTATTAACTAGAAAACTGGTCATTGTGTAATTTATCCAGCGGTATTATGAGCCCAGCAGAGAACTAGGTGTTTGCGTTGCTTTGTTTATTCAACAAATAGCAAGAGCTCAAGGGGAGGGATGTCCATGCTTTGTTCTTTGATGCCTCCCAGCAACTCTGTGATGTCGGTGGTGTTATCCGCATTTCACAGATGAGGAAACTGAGACTCAGAAAGGTTAAGTTACTTGCCAAAGTCATTCAGCTTGGAAGTGGCAGAACTGAGATTTGAATTTAGGTCTCTTGAGACTGTCTTCCCATTATCAAAGCTCACTCCTTTGCCCACAGCAGTGCAGACTGCTCCGAACAGAGACTGACCGAGCAAGTTTGTGAGCAGCGAGAGGTAGCACTCTCACAGAACGACAGCATGGAGTCAGGAGACCTGAACTTGAATTCTGGGTCACTATGTGGCCCTTCCCTCTGGACCTTAGTGGCCTCACAGGTTAAATGAGGGATTTGGATAAATACTTGAAAAATTCTGGAGAATAACCCAAACCGTAATCCCTTGGACCTTAACTTTAATTGATTCTAGTTAGTACGTTAGTCCTAAAATTGTGCTACAAATATGCCAATGGTACTCAGTTACTATTCTAAGCAGTATTTGGAGTTTAAGTCCCAAGATTTGGGTTCAAAGACTGGCTCTACTTTTGAGTGACTTTGGGCCAGTTTTCTAGCTCTCTGACTCTCAGTTTCAAGAACAATAACAATCCTAACCTCTCTCATTGATCGTGTGGACCCAGTGAGGTAAACCCTGTGGAAGAACTGAATGTTATATATATATATATCTTAAATGAAAGACACCTTAATGAAATATCAAAGTAAAATTCCATAGTATATACAATTAGCATAAATCTATCTGTTTTTATGTTTCCTAATCACTTAGCAATTCTTTGATAGGTAGATATATATATGTATTTTGAATATGTATATACTATATACGTGATATAGATGATATATAATATTCAAAAAATATATTTTTTGAATATGATATATGAATGGCAACATGCCTGCATCTCTGTGATGACAGAGTTAGAGCTAGGGTGGAAATTGTCCCCAGCTCCCTGCCCTACCTGCCTCAAGTCTTCCACCTGCCATCACACCTGGCTGGAGAGTGGTCTTCCCCGTATCCTGCGGTTACCTCTCTTAATGCATTAACACCTTGAGTGAGAACATTTTCTCTATTAAGTATCTGTTTCCCCCCATGAGACCATGAGCAAATCAAGGCCAGGGACTGATTCTTAATTTTAGATACATCAGCCCTCACAGTAAATGACATAGAGTAAGTAAATAATATTTGTTAAACTGACTTGAACCCATAGAGCTTGGAGATTTCTTTTCTTTTTTTTTTAAGTTTAATTCTATTTATTTTTTTTTGGCTGCACTAGGTCTTTGTTGCTGCGCACGGGCTTTGTCTAGTTGCGGTGAGCAGGAGCTACTCTTCGTTGCAGTGCACAGGCTTTTCATTGTGGTGGCTTCTCTTGTTGCAGAGCACGGGCTCTAGGGGTGTGGGCTTCAGTAGTTGTGGCACATGGGCCTTAGAGCACACAGGCTTCAGTAGTTGCTGCACATGGGCTCAGTAGTTGCCCACGTGGGCTCAGTAGTTGCGGCACATAGGCTCTAGGGCACGCAGGCTTCAGTAGTTGTGGTGCACGGGCTTACCTGCTCCACGGCATGTGGGATCTTCCAGGACCAGGGATCGAACCTGTGTCCCCTTCACTGGGAGGCGGATTCTTAACCACTGCACCACCAAGGAAGACCCGAGCTTGTAGATTTCTAAAAGCAAAAAGTAGTGCTTTAAAATTAGATCTATTTTATATGAATAGCAAATAAGCACATGGAAGGATGCTCCATATTATTACCAATCATTAAGGAAACATAAATGACAATCACAATGCAATACCACTACTCCTTTTCTATGATGACTAAAATTTTAAAAACTTGCCATACCAAGCATTTGTGACAATGTGGAGCAACTGGAACTCTCATACAATATTGACATGAATGCAAAATAATACAAAGGCAAAATGATACCACTTTGGAAAATAGTTTGCCAATTTTTAAAAAAGTTAAACATATACCTTCCACATGACCAAAAAATCTCATTCTAGGTATTTCTACAAAAGAAATTAAAGGGCTTCCCTGGTGGCGCAGTGGTTGAGAGTCCGCCTGCCGATGCAGGGGACGTGGGTTCGTGCCCCGGTCTGGGAAGATCCCACATGCCGCGGAGCGGCTGGGCCCGTGAACCATGGCCGCTGAGCCTGCGCGTCTGGAGTCTGTGCTCCGCAACGCGAGAGGCCACAACAGTGAGAGGCCCGCGTACCGCAAAAAAAAAAAAGAAGTTAAAAAAAAAATATGTCCACACAGGATGCATAGGTGAATTATCATAGTCGATTTGTTAACAATAGCCAAAAACTAGAAAACATCCAAATGGCAGGCTGACTAAACTAACTGAAGGAATAGACAAATTGTGGTAATAGCTATTCAATGAATACTGTTCTGCAGTAAAAAAGAACAAACTCCTGACATACGCAACAACATAGATGAATCTCAAATGCATTATGCTAAGTGAAATATGCCAGACTCAAAAGACTGATTAGTATATAATTCCATTTAAATGAAATTCTAGAAAAGGCAAGATTATAGTAACAGGAAGTAACGTGCAGAGGTGGGGAGAGCTGATTGACTAAAAAGAGGACAAGCAAACTTTTGGGCCTGATGGAAGTGTCTAAACTGTAGTGTGGCAGTGGTTACATAACTATTTATGTTTCTCAAACTAATTGCATGTTATACTTAAATTGGTGCATTTTATTGTATGTAAATTATACTTCAGTAAAGCTATTTTTTAAAACATGTATAGATTCGCATGTTTTTTGTTTTTAAATATGGTTGGCTTTTTGAAGTAGGCAGTGTCCCATCCCCAGAGAATGCCAAAGAACAACCAAATGGATATCTGTCAGGCATGCTGTAGAAGGGGTTCCTGAGTTGGGTGCAAGCCCAGAAGAGATGGCCTTTAGACCAGTTACGGTTATGGAATTTAGACTTAAGTCAGTATTGCCTAATGTGTAGTAGAAAGAACAGTGGTTTAGGAGTCAAGAGCTGTTCATTCACTTATTTGTCATTTACTGAACACCTAACACGAGCCTGGCAAGGCTCAGCAGTGCCGAGCTTGAGCTAGTTTGAGTCCAATTTCTATGCAGTCACACCTAAAAGAATCCTAACACATATAAGCCCATCGCTAGGTATTAAATTGGGTGATACTGACTATAAGTGCCAAAGGAGGAGATCCGTGAGGGCTTGAAGGAGTCAGGCAGACCACCCACTTTTCTCCGTCTCCATCGCCACAGCCTTGGTTCAGGCTGCCATTGCCTCTCACCCTGGACAGTTACAGCAGCCTCCTCATGGGTCTCCATGAGCCTACTTGAACTTTCTTGGGTCCATTCTATACATAGCATTCAGAGGGTTTCAGCCGCCACCTGAAATTCAGATCTGACTCTAAAAATTCTTCCATGGTGTCTCCTTGCCCCAGATTAAAGTCCAAATTCCTCAGCATGGTTCCCAGGGCCCTTTGTGACATAGCCCTGAGTTGAAGGAAGATCAACTAGGGAGGTGTGTGGTATCCTGTGGGCTGGAGTGGGCAGGAGGAGCAGGAAAGGATGGAATGCAGAGATGTTTTCGATGCCAAAACCACCTGGGTTCCGGCACTGGCTGTGCTGTTGCTCTGTGTAACCTGAGCCTCGGTTTCCAGATCATCCAGAGATGAGGCAGGTGATCTCGAAGGACCCTTTCAGTTCCAGGCTTGTAGGTTTATGCTTCTAGGTTTGTTTCCAGGCTGCTCCTCTAGCTTTGTCTCTCTGTGTGCCCCTCTCACTCAGCAGACACCTTTATAGAAAATTGTTATCTGAGGATATGAGTCACAGATTATAACTGGCTCAATCTGCAGGAGGCTTCGCAGCCCATCCTGCTGACATGATTCTCTGCCCAGAAGAGCTTGAGAGTCATGTTACTGACCTGAAGTGCAAAAGAAAACCTGGTGAGTGTCCTTTGAAATGAGAAAAGAAGGAATGCACTTATAGCCACTGACACTCCCCTGGACGACGATTGTTCCCTGGAATCCAGCAAAAAGGAACGAGTAGGAGAGGGAATGGTCCAGCCTTTCAGATGGTTCAGATGCTGTGTGTCCAAAGCACTCAAAACACTACCAGGGAGGTGCTTCCTTCCAGTCAAACAAAAAGGTCACTGAACTGGCTGTGAATCAATGCTCTACTCACTCACTCAATCTTGGCTTGACCTTGACAATGTCACTTCACCTCTAGCTCAATTTTTTTACCAGCCAGTCAGACACAGTAAGCACAGCTTAAACTCATCAAACAGTTCACAATTTCAATTTCACAAGCAGTACATGTTCATTAAAGAAAATGTAAAGCATGAATAATCAAAAAGGAAAAATAAATTCCTTAATCTCACCATTCCGACATGAACAGATGTTTTTCTATTTTAATCAAAGTGAGGCTGCACCCGCACATTCCCTCCTGCACCCAATTATTTTCTCTAACAATATATTGCGGACATCTTTCCACGTCACTGCATTTCCTTCTACGTTAGGATACTCAGATGTGACTGGATACCCATGGGTATTCTCCAACTGAGGCCAGTCTCTGTATTTTATTTCACCTTTCAAAAACACATCCAATCCCAAAAGAACCGGCAGGCACTGTATCACTGAAGACTTTGTGGGCTGTGGAAGAGAGAGCTGTATTGCTCACCATCCAGCAAACACTCTCAGACACCCCACTTGATAGCTCCATTCTCTCTGTAGTCTGACGTTCCTGCTCCCCCAACACAGCCTCTCAAAAACCACCACTAGTGGTGGCTGTATACATTACTTGGCATATACAAGTAGACCTTCTGGTCTACTTGTATACGCCATGTAGCAAAACAGTAGTCAGATGGCATTCCTCAAGGTTGCCCCTTGGAAATTCATTTGACGGTATTATTTATTCATTCATTCTTGCAATAAATACCAAACACCTTTATATGATGGACATTGTTTTGAGTGCTGAGGGATTCTTCATTCAACAAGAGGAAAAAAATCTTGGTTCTCATGGGACCTATTATTTTTCACCATTTACACTCCTGATGAAGGAAGTCTCAACATTTATTTCAAAAGTCAACTCTTTTTGGACCTCTGTGTTATTTCTAATTCTCCACCTCCTGGTGGTAAACAATGCCAATGTGAACATCTTCATGGCTTAGGCTCCCATTTTAAAGATCTTTCCCTTGACAGATATTGTTTTAGTCATAACAATCTAAAGATGCTCTACTGAAAAGGAAGGTAAGGACCAGGAAAAAATCAAGTAATTTCCCCAGGGTTACGTGTTTGGTTATTTGGTGGCAGATCAAACACACAAACATATTTTCAAGAGGAAAACATGAATTCACAACAGCATGAGCCAGATGACTTTGAGTCCTTTCCCCTTGAACAGCAGTAGCTGACGTTTACAGAGCACTTACTATGAGCACAACCCCAATACACACATTTCATTTAATCTTCTTATGCTATCATTCCCGTTCCACAGAAGGGCGATGGACAACAAGTGACAGCAAAGTCTTGGACCCAAGTAGGTCTGATGCCAAAGCCCATACTCTGAACCTCTCCTCTACCTGGCCTCACTACTCTATGCGTGTCCAATTCCAATCCCAGCAAACTTGTCTTTGAATCTTAAAAATTGCATAGGAATCTGCTAGTGTTTCTGGCAAATACCTTTTCTGGGCAGGCCAGTTGTCATTAGTCTAAATGTTGTTTAGCATCATAATATCTTTTTTTTTTTAATTTATTTTTGGCTACATCGGGTCTTCGTTGCTGTGCGCGGGCTTTCTCTAGTTGTGGCAAGCGGGGGCTACTCTTTGTTGTGGTGTGCGGGCTTCTCATTGCTGTGGCTTCTCTTGCTGTGGAGCACGGGCTGTAGGAGCACAGGTTTCAGTAGTTGTGGCGCATGGGCTTAGTTGCTCTGCGGCATGTGGGATCTTCCTTGACCAGGGATCGAACCTGTGTCCCCTGTATCGGCAGGGGGATTCTTAACCACTGCACCACCACGGAAGTGCCTAGCATCATAATATCTTAATAATAAAGACCATTCTCTCTATGTGACAATTTCACATTTTACAAACAATCTCACATGCTACCATCTCATTTGATCCTCACAACAAATACTTATCCTTCAAGTTCCAACCAGGCCTCTACTTCTCCAGGAAACACTCTCCAACTGTCTCCAACTGAGAAGTCTCCCTTCTTCAGCCTTACAGTTCACCAGACTGCAGTTCTTTTAGGCTGAGTTGTTATTCTCTGTCCCTGAGAATAATGACCAAGTTTTATTCACCCCCAATGTCAGGCACTATGCCTGGCTTACTCTGAAAAAGTTTGTGAGCACCACTGCTCACACTAGGTTCCCGGGAGGGAAATGAGGATTAGGAATAGGGTTCTTCACTCCAATTCCTCACTGTAAGATTTTTCCTACCACACCTGCTTTGAGCTCAGCCACTTCAGGCCATTGGAGCCCTGGTGTTAAAGATGCTAAAAATGCAGACTTCTCTGGTGGTCCAGTAGGTAAGACTCCTAGCTTCCACTGCAGGGGGCACGGGTTCGGTCCCTGGTCGGGAAACTAAGATCCCGCATGCTGTGTGGTGCGGTGAAAAACAAAAACATTAAAGATGCTAAAAATGAGCAGATGAGTGGAGAGATGGGAGAAAGGAAGGGAGAGTGGGAAGAAAGGAAGGGAGGCAGTAACAGAAGGGAGAAGGTATAAGGAAAGGTGAGTAGATAGATGGAAGTAAAGGATGGATAGATGGATGGATGGTTGGATGGATGAATGAACGGACAGTACGATGAATGGTTGAATGAAAGAAGAAGGGAAGGATAACTGGGTGGATGTATGAAATGAAGGAAATAAAGAAATATAGATACACGATTGGATAGAAAAGGATAGTGCAAGAATGGGAAGGACGAAGAAAGGAAGGAAAGAAAGAAGGAAGGAGAAAGGAGGAAACAGGAGAAAGTAAGGAAGGAGGAATGGAAGGAGAGAGAGAAGGAAAGGAACAGTGACTTGGTTGAATAGGAGATTCAGGGTTGATTTATTTAGAATCTCACTCTGGAAATCACACACCCCTAGGAGGATCAGGTATGGGAGCCCTTCTCCACTGAGATTTTGCATTCCAGCCCTTAACCAATATTTCATATGCTGGATTAACCTAGGGCTCAGGGAAGTGAAGAGTTTGTTCTTATGACCAAGGATTAAGTTCATACAGACAGTCAAACTGGATACTTAGGATTCCAAAACTAAACCTCTAAAGGACAATGAAATCAATCTTTAAGGAAACATTTGCTTTCTAATCTATAGAAGAGACAAAGTTACATGAGGCACAGAATATCAACAAGGAAACAGGTCTTGCTATAAGTCAAGTAGCCCTAATAAACATCTATGTGAGTTAGGCAAACAGGATCAATTTTTATTAAACTTATGTGCTTGGCTTTGGGGACTTTCTCTCACTGTTGCTCTGAAATGCCTATACTAGGGCTTCTGAGACCGTTTCTGAGGGAGGAAAACACACTGGGGTGGCCATGGCCCGGCCTGGAGCTGCTGCTCAGACCTGGACCATCTGTTTCCCTGGGTCCCACTGGGTCTCCCCATTTCTGGGACACAGCCTCGGTTGCAGGAGAAGCCCAGGACGGATCAGGCAATAAGTTCAAATGGAGACTGACAGTCAGCAACTTGCAGCTGCTGCCTCAGAGTGACATAGGGGGCTGGGCTCCCACTATCCTGGAGGCTATTCAGGGGGTTGGGGCAGGGCTCCAGCTCCCCAGGCCAGGAGGGCCCTGACTGCCCCAGAGCCATGCCTCACGACACATGAAGTCCTGTACTGGGCCCTAGGGACACAGAGACGAACCAGAGGTGGGGCTGCCTTTACAGAGCTTCTAGACTGTTTGGGGAGATGAAGCCAACAAACACCTATAAAATGAGGTGGAAAGTGACCAGAGCCATGTGAGGGCACAGATGGGGAGGGTCTACGGGAGCTCTGAGGAAATTGAGTCATTTCTAGCTGCGGCTGGATAAGGGAGGCTCCTGGAGCTGGAGCCGTGGAGCTGGAGCTGGGCCTTAAATGCTAGGAAGGATTTCACCAGGTTAACAGGATAGCAAGGGCAAGGTTGCCTGGTCCAAAGACCCGTAGCATATTCACGTGCCAGGAACTTCCTAGAGGGGCTACTGAGGATGGTGAGTGAGGCCGAGAGGTGGCGGATGGACTGGGTGGGAGGACTGAAGTCCAGCCTGCCTCACTCAAGAGCTGTGGCTTTAGGCTGAAGTGTGGGAAGCCTTTGAAGGCTTTTATGCAGATATCGTTTGCATATGTAGATCCCTTTCCTTCATACACTGGCTCAATGATAAAAATCCTCCGGGAGGGCTCGGTAAGATGCAGATCCCCAGACCCAAGTACAGGGGATTTTGACTCAGTCTTTCTGGGGGGTGGGGGTAGAGGAAGGGACAAGCATGGTTCTGATCAGTCCCTGATATCAGGGCTTAGCCTCACCTCTTTCAAATCCTCTATTTACCACGTGTCTAAACCTCCATCCTTCAGCTGTGTCAGGGATTGGGGCGGTAGATAAACAAAGCGTGGGGCTATTTCCTGTGGTGTGATGCATGGAAGGATCAATGGGGAAATGTCCTCTACCCCAGTGACATCAACCCCAATGAACCCAGCCCAACACTCATGGGGCTGTGATCACCCCCTTTCTCCCCCGCAGCTTCGAGGGCACAAGAGGGTGGTAGTCTGGCCAACCGGCACGAACTTTGGCCTAGTGTTATCACTCTTCCTGAGAAATTCAAAGTGGCCAAGCAATTCAAAGGTCTTTTATGACCAGGAGGACAAAAGTCAGCTCCAGACATTAGCCATTAATTACTCCTCACCACAACTTGGATGAGATCCTTGTCCCACTTTTACACAGAGGCTTAGGGTTATGCTAACAGGTCGCTGTAGGATGCCAAGGTGTCTTATCAGACTCCCAGGTAGGCTTGTTCAGAGAGAGAAGGCTTCTAAACTCACACCTACTAAAGTTGTGAGTGCCCAGGTTGGGAAGGGGGGCTCAAGGTCTCAACCAGCAGAGGAAAGATTTACATTTAAAACAAGAATCTCCATAACAACAGAATAGTAATTATGGGAGGTGAAGGATACGTCAACTACCTATTGTGGCAACATCTCACAATATTTACATGTATCAGACCACCACACTGTACACCTCAAACTTTACACAGTGCTATATGTCAATCATATCTCAATGAAGCTGGAAATAAATAGTAAATCAAACCAGGATTCTTCCTCTCCTGGCAGGAGTGTCGATAGCAATCTATATCAGGAACTTTAAAGAAAAAGCTCTAGACCCTTTGGTTCAGCAATTCCATTTCAGGAATCTCTCTTAAGGAATTAATCCTCAGTGTGGACAAGCCTCCAGACACAGAGGTGTTCATGAGAGCTGAAAAGCCAAATCAAGCATGTCTATGCTAGCCATAGACAAATTATTAACATTTATTGTATTGGGCTATTGGCAAAGCATTTCACCTGCATTATCTTGCTGAACCCTGGCAGGAGTCATGTAAGGTAAATACTAATTTAGCCCATTTTGCAGATAAGAAAACCGGGGCACAAAAAGGGTAAGTAACACACCCAAGTTTGCATAGCTAACGAAACCGTGCACCTCAGATCGGGACCTGAAACCACGTGCCGGGACTCGAACCTGGAAAAAATCCACAGTCTTCCAACTAAGATCACACATCTGGTTTCAGGACTTAGTGAAGCTCAGGTTCTTAATGTCTCATCACAGAAAGAATTCAGTGAGACAAAGTGATAGGTAAGAAGTGGATTTATTCAGAGAGAAACACACTCCACAGAGTGGGGGCCGTCTCAGAAGGTGAGAAAGGCACCAGGGTATGGGGTTGTCAGTATTTATAGGGGTGGGTAATTTCATAGGCTAATGAGTGGGAGGAATATTCCAACTATTTAGGGAAAGGACAAGGATTTGCAGGAATTGGGCCACCGCCCACTTTTTGATCCTTATGGTTGCCTTAGAACTGTCATGGCGCCTGTGGGTGTGTCATTTAGCTTGCTGATGTGTTACAATGAGCGTATACTGAGGCTCAAGGTCTAGTGGAAGTCGACTTGTCCACCATCTTGGACCCATCTGGGTCTAATCCGTTTATGTCATGTCCTCGGACTATGTCATTCTTTCAAAAGTTGTGCCCTGCCCCCTCCCCTCCTGTTTCATTCCCCCCTCAGAGATTTTACTCCCATATTCTTATTGGAAGCAGAAGGGCGATGGTCCAAGTCTTCTGTAACTGCTTCAGGGCTGAGTAGGGTCATCGACCCTGCCTGTCAGGCAGTAAAAATCTCTGGATGCCTGATCTAGGGGCCCCAGGGGCAGGACAGCTCCTCGTTTTAAGTCAGTATAGGCTGAAATTTTCGCATAGCCATCATCTTGGTGTGGAACTGTTGTAACTGCTTCCGTAGCCTTTCTATGCATGGCCTTAATGATGAAGCACTTTTTGTAACAGCATCAGAGTACAAAAATATCTATAAATGACAAAAGACTTAAAAGGCATGGTTAAACCTCTGATTACAGCGTAATCAATAAAGAAACTTGGTTACAATAACCAGAATTATGAAAGATTACATTTAACTTAACATACCAAATAATCCTAAATATTTCTCTTTAAGATACCTCAGGGACCCTCTAAAGTACCCCAAAGTTAGGTGGCAATCAAAAGAAACTCAATTAAAATTCGATATTTGGGGCCTTCCCTGATGGCACAGTGGTTAAGAATCTGCCTGCCAATACAGGAGACACGGGTTCGACCCCTGGTCCGGAAGATCCCTCATGCCACGGAGCAACTAAGCCCGCGCGCCACAACTGCTGAGCCTGCGCTCTAGAGCCCACAAGCCACAACTACTGAAGCCCGCGCGCCTAGAGCCCGTGCTCCACAACAAGAGAAGCCATCGCAATTAGGAAGCCCACGCACCGCAACAAAGAGTAGCCCCTGCTCGCTGCAACTAGAGAAAAGCCCGCGTGCAGCAATGAAGACCCAACGCAGCCAAAAAAAAAAATTGATATTTGGGAATTTTGTCAAAAAGTTCTAAAACACCTGGTCAAATAAGATCATAGGTCACTATGAGACAATACTTATTCCTTAACCAAAGTTACAAGAAATCTCAAAAGCAAATACAGATCACTTAAAGGCCAAGAAACTCATACTATCTGTTATTAAAAGCAGGATTTCAAGAAAACTTTGAAGGGAGAAACCAAATCCAGTCTTGTTCTAGCCCATTCCTAACAAAATCCATTTACCCAACTAAATTCAATCCGATCTTAGAAAATCCTGATCCTGCATAACTCTTTTCAGTATTTTTCATTCTTCACATTCTTTTACTAAAAACACATATCTTACTTTTCTTAAAAAGTTTTTTTCACATTGAGTTACTTTTATTGTTGACAAATTTGTTACAGATAGAATAAGGTCTTATTTGACCTCTAATAAACCTAGGTACAACAGAAGTTTTATACTCAACACTGATGACTCTTACATGTCTATATTAATCAAACCAACAAGCTTAAGCCACCTTCAATACCAGATAACAGTTTAGTATTGAATATTTTCCAGATGACGTGAACCTGAAATTCATTCTGGCCAGACTGTTTTCTCTTTCTGAGTATTTATATAAGCGCTTAATTTTTAAAAAACCAATTATAGAGCTCTTTTATGAATTAAACTTTGGCAATACCATACACCTACAGCACACATATAGATACATATGAACACACAAACACAGGGGCCTCATAGTTCCCATTCCAAAATTTCAGCCCTGAGTCAGGTACAACATAATAGCCATCAGTTACAAGGGGTTGGATTCAAATTGGGCTTCTAGCAGATGGAAAAAATCAAGGTCACCTACCTAGATGTTTAAACGCTTTTTACTAGTGTTTATAGAAAAGACACTTAAGATTTCTATTTATCCTTGACAAGGCAAGTTCTAAATTACTTTACCCTCTTTTTAAAATTTGCATTTAAAAAGATGGCAGAGATAAGCGTTCCTGAGAAGACCAGGTAGGACATTTGCATCTCAAAGGTACAGGCAAGTTCCTCCTGGGATGACTTTGTTTCCCCTTTGTTTAATACTTACAAGCCTCTGTAAGATAAATGGGGAAGGCTTGGGGAGTGGCAAAAGGATTGGTGGGCTTTGGATTACTTTTGGAGCCACACCTCTGGTCCTGTAAAGACTTCATTTGTAAAACAAGGACAGTTTTGTTTTCTTTTTCAAAGAATTGGGTGGTTACCACAAAGATATTGAAGGACTGACATACCCATTCACCTATGTTGGAAAGTTTTACTTTTCCACATTTAGCTTAGGGAAGAAGGCCTCTACCCAAAATTCCTATCAGGCTCTGAATATCAGCTATGGTCAGTTTAGTCAGACCAGTGGCCTCCTATTTTGGTAATCTACATATAAACATTTTTGAGGATCTTCCCTCGGTTTAAGAAATTTGTACCTTATATTTAGACACTATATAACCCTTTTTACTTAATAATAACCAGCTGGGTATGTTTGGCCAAGCCTGGAACCTCGATATTCCACATTCCAGGGTCTACTAAGGCTTCTAGTTTAGCTTCAGATTTTATCTGTTCCTTTTTGCTTTTTTGTTAGAACCATTTGGTGATGAGGGTGGTTCCCTTGCGCCTCAAGAAACAGTGGCCTCTAACTTAGTTAATAAAGCTCTTCCCATTAAAGGGATGGGACAGTCAGGCACAAACAGGAAGGAATGTAAAACAGCTGGCCGTTGATCTTGCACAAAAGGGGTTCCAGGAAAACGTGCCTGTGTCTCTTCTCTGACAACCACATTATGTATTCCTTATGATTGCTAAGGTTTCCAATCCTTTGGGTGAAGACGGAGGTTGTACCAGTGTTTATAAGAAATTTTATCAAGTGGCCTGCCACATCAATGACCACCTGAGGCTCGACATTAGTTATGTAGATGGTATCTCTAGGCAGAGCCACTTTTGGCCTTGGACCCCTTCAGTCTTCTGATTGCAAAACCATCAATGGCTGAGGGACCACCATCACGGTCTGGCATCTGGGGCATTCCCTCTTCCAATGCCCTGGCTGTTTGCAAAGGGCACATGTATTACAATCCTCCCTCCAGTGCCCCTTTTGTCCACACAGGGTACACTGGCCTTGTATGGGTACCCATGGGCCTTGTGGTCTGCCAGGGCCAGATTGGCCCAGAAAAGCTGGCTTCCCCTTTGGTGGTCTCTGAGTGGACAAAGCCATTGCAATCATTTGGGCCATTTGCATATTTCTCTGGGTGCGTTCAGTCTTTTTGGCCATATCCCTATTACTGAAAACCAAATAAGCCAATTGGAACAAATAATTCACTGGAGTCTGAGGACCAGCAGTTGCTTTCTGAATTTTGCACCTGATGTCTGGGGCAGACTGGGCTATGAAATGCATAGCCAAAAAGGCCTGTACCTCAGGGGAGGAGGGATCCATGTTCATTCGGGATCCATGGTGCAGTAGGGTGGGTCAATTAAAATGTCCTCTATGTCCTTCCTAGAGTTATCCCTCCAAGCTACACGCCTCAAATTCCTTTTGGGTTCCATTGCCTAGATAGAAGGCCCTGAAAATTTGAACATAGGGTACTTCATTCCATTTTAAATTTCTTAATTCTTATTGTAGCCAAACCTGATTACATAACTTACAAAGTTTTTTCCTTTTAATTTCTGTTGTCCAAATCTTTCCCAATCCTGGAGTATAAGGCCCAGAGGGGTATTGGTTGGGATTGATGCTGCCTGACCCATTTCAGACAAGCCTAAGGTGATGTCTTTAACTCCTGAGCTATCCAAAATTCCGCTCTTAAGTCAAAATCCACCACTTACAATTTTAGATGCTATCCCTTCCAAGGTAGTCTCCCAACCAGGTGTTAGTGCCCAAGAGGTGTCATAAAGAAACGGCACAGAAGATGTCCCCAGTGGTGTTGATGATGAGCAGGAGTTGGTCTAGCTATAAGTTGGGAATAATGGGTCAGCACATGTACGGGTCAGAGGGAGGGGAATAAGACCAAGTACACCTTGGGCTTCCCTGGTGGCACAGTGGTTGAGAGTCTACCTGCTGATGCAGGGGACATGGGTTCATGCCCCAGTCCAGGAGGATCCCACATGCCGCGGAGCGGCTAGGCCTGTGAGCCATGGCCGCTGAGCCTGCGCATCCGGAGCCTGTGCTCCGCAATGGGAGAGGCCACAGCAGTGAGAGGCCCGTGTACCACAAAAAAAACCAAAAGTACACCTTGGTGGTCACACAGGTCTTCTGGGGAGAAAAGAAAGAAAGGAAGAGAGAGAGAAAGAAAGGGAGAGAGAGAGAGAGAAAGAAAGGAAGGAAGGAAGGAAGAAAGAAAGAAAGAAAAGAAAGGGAGCAGGAGTGAACAAGAATGCAAAAGCGTAGGAGGAAAACCTCAGAGTCAAGGAGAAGAGTATAGCTACTAACAATTCTCTCCTGTATCTGTTGTTGGATGTGCATAAGCATACAGGGTTGACCCACCAGTCTAAAAGGAGCAGACATCGGCAGAGCATCCTTCCCGGTATGCCTGGCTCGTGGCGTCCCGCGGGCCTCCTTAGGACCAAGACCTAACTCTCAACATTTTCTTACCTTAACATTGTCCCTACGTGATCACCAGCTAAAACCGTGCACCTCAGACTGGGACTTGAACCCACGTGGCTGGGACTCAAACCCGGCGAAAACCCAGTTTTCCAACTGAGATCACACACCTGGTTTCAGGACTTAGTGAAGCTCAGGTTCTTAATGTCTCATCACAGAAAGAATTCAGTGAGAGACAAAGTGATAGGTAAGAAGTGGATTTATTCAGAGAGAAACACAATCCACAGAGTGTGGGCCGTCTCAGAAGGTGAGAAAGGCACCAGGGTATGGGGTTGTCAGTATTTATAGGGGTGGGTAATTTCATAGGCTAATGAGTGGGAGGAGTATTCCAGCTATTTAGGGAAAGGACAAGGATTTGCAGGAATTGGGCCACCACCCACTTCTCGACCTTTAGGGTCAGCCTTGGGACTGTCATGGCGCCTGTGGGTGTGTCATTTAGCTTGCTGATGTGTTACAATGAGCGTATACTGAGGCTCAAGGTCTAGTGGAAGTCGACTTGTCCACCATCTTGGACCCATTTGGGTCTAATCCGTTTATGTCATGTCCTCGGACTATGTCATTCTTTCAAAAGTTGTGCCCTGCCCTCTTCCCTCCTGCTCCATTAATAGCAGCGCACAGCCAGGATTTACAGAAACATGAAAAAAATACTTCTTTTGAAATGAGATTATTAAAAAGGATCAAAATTGATATGTGGAATGATTATAACTATATAAAACAACAATAACAACTCAGAGATTTATTTCTAGAGACTTCAAAGAAATTCTCCAAAATATTACAGTGGTTGCCTTTAAGTACTGACTGTGTGGATGCTTTATGGCTTTGGCGGGGTGAGGTGGGGGGGGTCTACTTTTTTCTACTTTGCACAGTTGTTTATTTTTTATAATTCAGGTGGAGAAAATGAACTTCTTGTTCATCTTTAAACAGAAATTTAGAATTGATAATGCAAAAAGATGGTTCTCAAATGGAGGAATTTTAGGCAATGGAGGAGTTCTCCAGGGGCAGTAAGGACCTTGTTGCAGCAGCCGCCAGAGGACCTCGGAAGTTTCTGACCAGCTCACTTTGATCTGACCTAGCGTCACCTCAGAGGTGTGCAGGGAATAGCAGAGCAGAGAAGCCAAGATGGGGAAAGGCCCAGAAAACGAGTCCCAGGAGAAAGTTTCTAAACCGTTGGTCCCAGACCATGGGGGAAGACCACGGAGGTTTTCCAAAAAGTCTGGAGACAGGGAGGCTGGAGGCATCTTTGTTTTCCTTTTTCCTCTACAGGGTGGGGACTGGCAGCCAAACCTCAAGTTCCCCCCATTGTGGCCACACCAGGGGGGCAGGGAGGGTGGTCCCGGGCCTGGTCCACTCCTTCATCTCCATCAGTCTCCCACCAACACCTACACATCCCCTTCTTTAAAATGGACAATTAATGTTTGCTCAACCTAACACAAAGCATGAATAAAAAATTCTTTGGATAACTTTATTTTTATTTGACTATAACATACATCAAAGTAAAAACCCTGTGCTTGTTGGACAAACACACCTTCAAAACAGCCCTCATGCCCCTCCTAGAGAGGAAACTGGAAGCACCTTGCCCTCTGCTGTACCCTAATTCCACCAGCGAGTGCCAAGGGTTAAGGAGACCTAAGATGGGGACTAAGTGAACAGTTTGGCAGGCGGGGCAAGCCATCTGAGGGCAGCAGGAGAGGTAGGGCCCAGAGTCTGGGCTGAGGAGGCTGCAGAGAGCTGGGCCAGAGGGAAGGGTCCAGGGCTGCTCGGAAGTCAAGGTCAGGCCAGCACGGCTTCATCAGAGGCCTGAAACTGGTGGCTTTAGGTTGAAAAACTCAGTTAATTACAGACATTTTCCAACATAAAATAATAAATGTCATTATAGAAAATTTAGAAAAAAAGGAAAAGAAAGTTAAAAAAACGAATGACCATTTCTCTGAGGCCTTTATCTTATTTAAAAATACATTTTATTATAAGTGTATTTTCCCTTTGAAAGTAAGCTAGGAGTATTCTGTGTGTACTTTAAATATTTCTGCGTTGTTTGAATGTTCTAAAAAAATATCTGTCGTATTTATGTTAAGTAATGTCTGCTGTTAATTTAGTAAATATAAAATAGAGCAGAAACAAAGTGTTTTTTTAACCTAAATATTTTTTATCCTATGTTTCAGAAACTTTGTTTTTAAAGACATAAAGCAGATACTCAGGAAAAAAGTATATATTTTTGAAAGTCCATGCTACCACATTCAGAAGGCACAGAGAGGGATATACACAGTGAAAAGTCAGCCTCCTTCCCTCCCTCTCCTGTTCCCCAGCCACTAAGTTCCCCTCCCTGGGGAAAACCATTTTTGCTACTTTTTATTGATTTTGGCAGGGAGTATCTTTGCATTTACCAATGTATGTGTAACCTCCCTTCAGTAATTATGTGTGCACACGTATGTGTGTGTGTGTGGGTGTGTGTGGGTGTTGAGACTCTATGTTCTGAAACTTGCTTTTTATATAACTTATCTTGGGGATCTTTCCATAGGACAAGTAAAGAATTCTGTTGGCTGTGACCTCACCCCTACTGACCTAAAGCGCCCTTCTTAACGTCTAACCAGAAACCCTTACAACTCTCAAGTCACTCCAGCAAGGCCTGCACCCCCTTGGGAGAGACAAGGAGGGGGGTCGTTCAAGGGATCTCTTTTCCTTCCTCCCTCCCTCCCTCCCTTCCTTCCTTCCTCTCTCCCCTCCTTCCTTTCTTCCTTTCCTTCTTGCTTTCTAAAGTGAAAACAGCTCATTGTGGCTTTATTCACTCCAGTTATTAATGCAAAACGTGCTTAATTGTAAAATGATCAGGAAGTCCAAAAAAGGAAAAAAGGAGAGAGTAAAAAGTCACTCTCATCATTACCAGGAAATAATCCCTGTTAACATTTTAGTGCCTGTCCTTCAGGTTATTTTTCTGGAATGCACACAATTTTTTTTCACCATTTTAGCCATTTTAAAGTGTACAGTTCAATGGTGTTTAGTACATTGACAATATTGTACAACCATCACCACTATCGAGTTCCAGAGATTTTTCATCATCCCAAGAGGAAACCTTGTACCCATTAAGGAATCAATCCCTATTCCCCTCTCCCAGACCCTGGTAACCACTAATCCTGTTTTCTGTCTCTGTGGATTTGCCCTTTCTGAGTATTTTATATTAATGGAATCATATGTACCTTTTGTGTCTGGCTTCTTTCACTTAGCATAATGTTTTCAGTGTTCATCCACGTAGTAGCACATACCAGCACTTCATTCTTTTTGTAGCCAACTAATATTCCACTGTATGAATATGCCTTATTTTGTATATCCATTCATCATTTGAGGGACTTTTGTGTTGTTTCCACCTTTCGGCTGTTGTGAATAGTGAACACCTGTGAACATGCGTATATAAGTTTTTGATTGAACAGCTACATTCGATTTTTTGGTATATATATTTAGAAGTGGAATTGCTGGTTAGATGGTCATTGTATGTTTAACTTATTAAGGAAACATGAAACTGTTTTCTACACTGGCTGTACCATCTTACATTCTTACCAGTGATGTATGAGAGTTCCAATTTCTCCACATCTTTGTCAACTCTTGTCATTGTCCACTTTTTTTATTATATCTATCCTAGTAGAAGTGAAGTGGTGTCTCATTGTGATTTTGATTTACATTTCCCTAATGACTAATGATACTGAGCATCTTTTCCTGTGCTTGTTGACCATTCATCTGTATTCTTTGGTGAAATATCTATTCAAGACATTTGCCCATTTGAAAAATTGGGCTGTTTGTCTTTTTATTGTTTAGTTTTACAGTTTCTTTACATATTTTGGATACAAGAGCCTTATCAGATACATAATTTGCAAATATTTTCTTTCATTCTGTGACATTCTTTTCATTTTCTTGGTAGTGAATTTGATATGTAAAGGTTTTTAATTTTATGGGTGAAAGGTGTCAAAGGGTACAAAATTCTAGTTGAAAAAAAAAATTCTAGTTGAAAAAAATAAGTCATGGGACTGTAACATACAGCATGGTGACTACAGTTAATAACACTGTATTGTATAACCAACAAGAACCTACTGTATAGCACAGGGAACTATACTCAATAACTTGTAATAACCTATAATGGAAAAGAATCTAAAAGAGAATATATATATATATATATATATATATATATATGCATGTATGTGTAACTGAATCACTTTGCTGTACACCTGAAACTAACACAACATTGTAAATCAACTATATTTCAATAAAAATCTAAAAAATACTGTATTGCATGTTTGAAAGTTGCTAAGAGGGTAGATCTTAAAAGTTCTCACCAAAAAAATATTTGTACTATGTATGGTGATGGATATTAACTAGACTTATTGTGGTGATTACTTCACAATATACACAAATATGAAATCATTATGTTGTACACCTGAAACTAATATGTCAGTTATATCCCAATGAAAAGTTTTTAATTTTGATGAACTCCAATTTGTCTATTTTTTTCTTTTGTTGCTTACACTCAAGGTCATGAAGACTCATGCCCACGGTTTTTTTCCTAAGAGTTTTGTAGTTTTAGCTCTTATATTTAGATCTTTTTACCATTTTGAGTTAATTTTATATGGTGTGAGGTAAGGGCTCAACTTTGTTCTTTGCATGTAGTATCCAGTTGTCTCAACATCATTTGCTGAAGAGGTTATTCTTTTCCTCATTGAATGGTCTTAGCATGCTTGCTGAAAACCGGTTGAATGAAGATGTACAGGTTTATTTCTGGACTCTCAAGTCTATTCCATTGATCTATATGTAAGACAATCCTTCTGCCAATACCACATTATTATGATTACTGTAGCTTTGTAGTAAATTTTGAAATCAAGAAGTGAGTCTTCACACTTTTCTTTTTTCAAGATTGTTTTGGCTATTTGGAGTTCCTTGAAATTCCATATGAACTTCAGAATCAGCTTTTCCACTTCTAAAAAATGGAATTTGTGGGATTTGGCTATTTTTTTAGGGATTTCATTGAATCTGTAGATTGCTTTAGGGTGTATTTATTTATTTATTTATTTATTTATTTATTTATTTATTTCATTTATTTATATTTGGCTGTGTTGGGTCTTCATTGCTGTGTGTGGGCTTTCTCTAGTTGCTGTGAGAGGGGGCTACTGGGCTACTCTTCGTTGTGGTGCGCGGTCTTCTCACTGCGGTGGCCTCTCTTTGTCACAGAGCGCTAGGCTCTAGGCACGCAAGCTTCAGTAGTTGTGGCACGTGGGCTCAGTAGTTGTGGCCTGCAGGCTCTAGAATGCAGGCTCAGTAGCTGTGGCATACGGGCTTCGTTGCTCTGCAACATGTGGGATCTCCCGGACTGAGGCTCGAACCTGTGTCCCCTGCATTGGCAGGCGGATCCTTAACCACTGCGCCACCAGGGAAGCCCGCTTTAGGGTGTATTTTTATCTTAACAATATTATGTCTTCAACCCACAAACATAGGTGTCCATATATTTAGATCTCCTTTAATTTCTTTCAGCAATGTCTTGTAGTTTCATTATACAAGTCTTGCATCTTTGCGGTTAAACTAATTCCTAAGTATCTTATTCTTTTTTGGTGCTATTGTACACAATTTTTTCCCAGGTTTTTTATTATGGTAAAATACGTATAACATAAAATTTATCACCCTGTACATTTTTAAAAGATAAATTTATTTATTTATTTAATTTATTTTGGCTGTGTTGGGTCTTCATTGTGTGTGCAGGCTTTCTTAACCACTGCGCCACCAGGGAAGCCCCACCCTGTACATTATTTATTTATTTATTTATTTCTTAAATTTTTCTGCAGTACGCGGGCCTCTCACTGTTGTGGCCTCTCCCGTTGCGGAGCACAGGCTCCGGACGCGCAGGCTCAGCGGCCATGGCTCACGGGCCCAGCCGCTCCGCGGCATATGGGACCTTCCCGGACCGGGGCATGAACCCATGTCCCCTGCATTGGCAGGCGGACTCTCAACCACTGCGCCACCAGGGAAGCCCACACCCTGTACATTTTTAAGTATACAGTTCAGTGGTATTAAATACATTCATAATGTTATGCTACCATCACCAGCATACAATTCCAGAACTCTTTTCATCTTATAAAACTGAAAATAGGGCTTCCATGGTGGCACAGTGGTTAAGAATCCGCCTGCCAACGCAGGGGACATGGGTTCGAGCCCTGGTCCGGGAAGATCCCACATGCCACAGAGCAACTAAGCCCATGTGCCACAACTACTGAGCCTGCGCTCTGGAGCCCGCAAGCCACAACTACTGAGCCCACGCACCGCATTTACTGAAGCCCACGTGCTCTAGAGCCCATGCTCTGCAGCGAGAGGCCTGCGCACCGCAACAAAGCATAGCCCCCACTTGCCGCAACTAGAGAAACCCTGCACGCAGCAACGAAGACCCAACACAGCCAAAAATAATACATAAAAATAAATTTATTTTTTTAATATATTAAAATGGGAAAATATATTCCCATTAAACAATAACACGTCATTCTCCCCTCCCCCACAGTCCTTTGCAGCCACCATTCTGCTTTCTATCCTTATGATTCTGACTACTCTAAGTGACTCATATAAGCAGAATCATACAGTATTTGGTGACTGGCTTATTTCTTTTAGCATAATGTCCTCGAGGTTCATCCATGTTGTAGTATATGTCAGAATCTCTTTCCTTTTTAAGGCTAAATATTATCCTCTTGTATATATATACCACATTTTGCTTATCTGTTTATCTATCAATGGACACTTGGGTTACTTTCATGTTTTATCTATTGTAAATAATGCTGCTATGAACACAGGTGTACAAATATCTCTTGGAGAACTTGTTTTCAATTCTTTGGGGTATATATCCAGAAGTGAGATTGCTAGATCATATGATAGTTCTGTTTTTAATTGTTTAAGGAACCGCAATCTGTTTTCCATAGTGGCTACACGATTTCACGTTTTCATCAACAGTACTCAAACTTTATAATATCTCTACACACAAATTTTTGAATCAAAAATTTTAACATTTGGACCTCTTTCCCTGTCGGTGGTATAGAGGACTACCTAATCATTTATGGTACTTTACGGATATACAACAATTTGTTTCAATAATCCCTTAATATCAGTTATCTTTTTAAAGTTCTAATGAATGTTGCCAAGTTGTCCACCAAAAGTATTAGACCAACACCCACTCTGAAAAGCAGTAGGAGAGGCGCCTGTTCCTCACACAAGGTCCAAATGACTTTTCCCCAATGTCACTTCCAGAGGGGCAGTACAGGGGCTTTCATATGCTCCTTCACAAGGCAGAAGCCTTGAACAAATTAGAAACAGTCCCATTCAACAGAGAGGTCTTGCTCTTAGACCTAGAAGGGCCCTTAGCAAATCTTATTGGAATTTTTATTGTAAAGACAATTTGTCCGTTTTTTGTTTTCACCTGTTATTTTTCTTTTCTTCCTCCAGACTGTAAGCTACAGGTGGCATGGGTCTGTGTGTGGCTTGTTCACTGTGAATGCCAATGTCTTGTAAAGTGCCCAGCATGGGGAAGATGTCAGAAAAGGTTACTTATTATTAAGATAGGTAGAAGACTGCTTACCCAAAGCTGAAATTCCCTGAGAATAGGAACAACGTCTGTCACTGCCTTTTGTGCTTCCAGGGCTGGCACAGTCTCTGGCACATGGTGGCAGCTCAAGGGGTATTTGTCAAATGAATAAAGAAAGTGCCTGGCTCTAGAGTGTCAACGGTAGCAGCAGATCTGAAGACTCCTAGTCCAGCGCCCTCTCTGCACTCTGCACCTTCTTACTTTTATATTAATGTTTGCACTGGATTTCTGTCTTTATGGCCTCTTGGCTTCCGTGCTCCTGCAAAACAGCCACATTTCTGCTGCCAAACAGACAAGCATGGGACATCACCCATCAGCAGTTCTGAAGTCCCATCTCACACTCCCAGATGATGTTCCAGTGGCGAGGACCAGGGAGGGAATTTCCCCATGCGTGCCCAGCCGTGGCCCATCTGTGCCCCCTTCGCTGGGATGCTACTCTGTGGGCTGGAGTCAGCATGAGAGCTATTTTTGACTAAGTGGCTACCTAATCTTACATAACCCTCAGCGATTCAGCCAAGGTCATTCGGCTTAGTGCCTGAAAGACACATCAGAGATAGTGATCCCCCTTCCCCAGAGCCCCTCCAGAGCCTGGGAGCTGGGAGGGTAGTGCCAGTGGTTCTGGGCCTTCACTGCGAAGCCCAGCTAGGACCTTCTGCGCACAGCTCGACTTCTGTAACAGTCCCCGGGAAAATTCCCCAAATATCTTGTTTCCCAATATCTCTGGCCTTTGCGTGGAATTACAAACTCAGGATGCAGAGAGTTTGAATCCTCCACTCCCTGCCCCCAACACACCCAGTTCCTTCCCTATTGTGGAGGTGCCTGAGCTGAGGACACTTGAGAGGCCCCATGGGTGGGGAAGATCTTTATCTCTCCTAGAGCAGAAGTGATAAGCCCACATTTAAACCTCAATTTTGTTTTATGGGTAAAGAGATAGGACAACGGCATTCAAGGTCCTCTGGTATCTAATCCCAAATAGCCTTCCTATCTCATCAGCAACCCCTTAGCCAAAAGCCCGACCAGTAATAGGTGCTCACTAAATGCTTAGTGAATGGAATTCACTGGCTGCTCCCCAAGACTTCCTGCTGCACCCAGCTAACTGCCACCGCCAGGTCCTGCTGGTGGACTCTGCCCTCTGCATACACTGTTTCCTTCACCCTATAAGCCCCTTGCTGCATGTTCTACCTTCAGGGCCCAGTTCAAAGCCCAATGCCTCAACACCACCTTTGAAGAGGCCCCTAAACAGAATGTGTTGTTCTTTGGTCTATATTTTCCTAGCATGCTGCAGACACTCCTGTTTTGATTTTCTTATGACATAACTGGTTATGTACTTATCTGTTTCTTCTGCCGGACTGCGAGCTCCTTGAGGGCAGGGTCCGGCCCTCAGTTATCACTGCACGTCCAGCACATATTGCTGCCTGGCACTTATTGGGCTCCCTGTAAATATCCATTTGTTGGCTGGATGGATGACTGGAGACACGAATGAGGTCTGCAGTTCACAGAATTATTTGTTTTTCAGATCTACCATGGGCTGGCTGAAGGACAGAGCCATAAAGGATAATATCCCGAGTCAATGTTCTGAACTCACAGAATCAACGATAACTTTTCTCTTTTCAAAAAATTTAATCTCACAAATAATTGGTGTCCAAACACAGCACAAGTGCAAGAAAATCACTTTTAACATTTTAGAATACCTTTTCAGACTTTTCCTCCTAAGTTTTCACAGGAATGGGACCTCGCTGTGCGTACTGTTTTGTTATGCATTTCCATTATGAATATGTGGAGGATAACTGAGATTATTAGTGTTATTCTCCGTTTAATTCAGGAGCTCTCATGTTAGGTCAAGGAGACCCCTCCCCGGTCTTAGTGGATTGGTCCAGAGGCAGGTTTTGATGCAGCTTGGCCAATCACAGTGTCAGGCTGCCCTGTCCACAGCTGACTGGCTGTGATTTGGGCACTTGACCTAAGGTGGCCGATATATTCCTTGCTTGGGATTTCTGGATTGAAGGCTAGAGACAGCTTCAGGTAGACTCTTGCCTGTGTCCCAAACCTTGTCCCCTGCTGTCTGGTTGGCAGTGAGAAAGTGAGTCTTGTACAGAGGGAGAGGCAAACATGGCAGATGGAGAGAGTGTCCTGGAGCTGAGACTGGATTCCATTTCCTTTTTTAATTTATTTGGCTGTGCTGGGTCTTAGTTGCTGCAGGCAAGCTCCTTAGTTGCAGGTCACGGGTTCCTTAGTTGTGGCATGCGAACTCTTAGTTGGTGGCATGCATGTGGGATCTAGTTCCCTGACCAGGGATCGAACCCAGGCCCCCTACATTGGGAGCATGGAATCTTAACCACTGCACCACCAGGGAAGTCCCAGGATTCCATATCTTAAGATCCGGCCACACTGTGGTCCTTCCCAAATCTTGAATTTCAACTCTCCTCTGGATTCCATGGGTCAACAAATCCTCCCCGTGCTTTTCCCATTTTGAGATGGATTTCTGTCACTTGCTACTGAACAGCTCCTAACACATACATAATGTATCATGGATGTAATTTCATGTCAGTTTGCCCAACATCATTTGTAATGAGGCAGGGTATTACCTGAATTTCTACTTTTAATGAGTCTCCTGTTGTTGGATATCTAGATTATTTTCATTTTTTCGCTGTGATAAGCAATGCTACGTAAACATCCTCATAAATTCATCTTGCTTCCATGCATTATTTTATCTAAATGAATTCCTCGAGATGGAATCGCTATAACAAAAGGTATTCATATTTTTTAAGGCTTTGTGACACAACTTTTGACCCTCTTGATGCTTTGTGACCACTGCCTCTTCCAGCGACACTGTTCACACTGTCGTTGGACACCTTTATGGGATTACATTATTTTGGACTGAGTTGGTCCCTGTGAGTTTGCCCTTCATTGCTCATTGCGGGGCTGGGGTGGGGGGGTGCCCAAGCTTTGACTCCAATCTGCCTATAAACCATGTCCAAGTATTCTGTTGAAAAAATAGGTATGGGGTCAGTCAAGGTCTGGAGCATTTTCAGAGGATTTTGTAAAGACTAGTCCCTGAGGGTACAGTGGACACCTGGGGTGTGGACAAAAGAATGTCCAGCTTCAAGCTCATTGGTTGGGTTCTGAGGGTTTATTCCAGAAGGCAAGGGAAGTACATGGCTGGCACCGAACACCACGATGCAGGGCACAGTCCTCAGTCTGGAGGTCGTGGGACAGCAACAGTCCCTGCGCTGAGTACTGGGCTCAAGAGCCAGGTTACAGAGGACAAGGCCAGGCCTAGTGGTCTGTGCTGAGAACTCTTCCCTGAGGGCAATGGGAGCTTTGGAGGGAACAGCAGGGGAAAGATGCAATCCATTTTCCTCAGGGGGAAGCAGGGACAGATTGAATCAAAAAGTAACAAGAGTGTGTTTCTGCCACTTACGGCCTGTCCCAGGGGCCCAGGCTGGTGGGAACCTTCTCTGCCCATCACACTTGGATCTCAGACCTCTGAGCTCGCCCCCCTGCAGTGAGAGCCAGGGCCTCACCCAGCCTTCTCGTCCTGGCTGATGCCCTTGTGTGTCAGCCCAGGCTCCTGTCCCAGAGCCTCCTCTTTGAGTGGGTAAATATAGCACACTCACAGAACAGCATACACGTGAACACATCTCCACTTCCTACATAAAGAAACAACATTCCCCTCACCCCACCCCCACCTCGCCTCCCATACAAACAAGAATCTTTGTCATGAAATTAAATGAAATGAGGTAACGGAAATGAAAGTGCTTTGTAAAAGGAAAAAGGGCTAGAACGGGGGCTTTCAGGGTTTTTGTTTTTGTTTTTGTTTTTTTCTTTCAAGCAGCAGAAGTCTTTTTCAAATAAAATCCTACTGTACATCCATTTATCCATCTGCTCCTATGATGTGGCCTTTGGGAAGCATCTCACATTTCACATGCCCAAAACTAAGGCCTTGGATTCCACCACCGTCTTGCTCATGATTTTTTGTCGTTGTTGTTGTTGCCACGTGGCTTGTGGGATCTTACTTCCCCAACCAGGGATTGAATGCAACCGGGCCCTCGGCAGTGAAAGCACCAAGCCCTAACCACTGAACTTCCAGGGAACTCCCTCTACCATCCTCTTCAAATCTGCTCCTCCCGTACCTTCTCATCTTAGTTCTGATACCTCTCCTCACACGTGTGCTCATGCTGGAAGCTGGGCGGGGGCAAACCTGATGCCCCCTCCTCCCCGCCTCCACACTCACAAGCTGTCAGTGCCCCCACCATCGCCTGTCCTGTGGGCGATTCTCCAACGTGTCTCTCCAACCCATTCTGAGCTTCTCATCACCGCCACCACCACTCTGGGCCAACCACCACTTGCCTGGATTCTGTCACAGCCCCACCTCGTCTCCCTCAGACTGCACCTGCCAACATTCCAGTTCAGTGCTCATATACTGGCTGAGGGGAACATACCTAGAGTCATGCACAAAGCATAACAGTTAAGCTTGCACACACCTGTGTAACCAACACCATGTCAAGAAGCAGAATATCGGGCTTCCCTGGTGGTGCAGTGGTTGAGAGTCCGCCTGCCGATGCAGGGGACACGGGTTCGTGCCCCGGTCCAGGAGGATCCCACATGCCGCGGAGCGGCTGGTCCCGTGAGCCATGGCCGCTGAGCCTGCGCGTCCGGAGCCTGTGCTCCGCAACGGGAGAGGCCACAACAGTGACAAAACAGGGGGGGGCCCCCGGACCCAAAAAAAAAAAAAAAAAAAAAAAAAGCAGCAGAATATCACCAGCATCCCAGAAGTCCCTATAGGCCCCCTCCTAGTCATCCCCACTACTCCCCCAGGACAACTACCATCCTTATTTCTAATGCCACAGATTAGTTTTGCCCCTTTTTGAACTTTATATACAAGAATTAATACAATGTGTATTATTTTACACCATTGTGTTTGAGAGATCCATCCACATTGTTCTGTATAGTTACAATTTGTTCGCCTTCATTGCTGTATAGTATTCCATTGTCTGAATATATCATTATTTATTCAGTCAAGCACTGAGAGACATCGGAGCGGTTTATGGTTTGGGGCTTTCACAAAGAGAAGTTGTCAGGATTTTTGTGTTTGGCCCATGTAAATATGTATTTGTGTTGGGTATCTACCTAGGGGTAGAACTGCTTCATCATAGGGTATGTGTATGTTCACAGAGTGATATCTTTAAAGCACAAGCAGGTTGCAGCATTCCCTCGCTTAAACCCTCCATGACTTCCCATTGGCTTTAGAATAAAGTCCCAACTTTTTATCTTAATTTACACGGGACTTGCGTGTTCTGGCACCCCCGACCTCTCCCTCCCCACCACAGACCCTGCTCTTGCACAGGCTGCTTTCCCACCAAACTGACCTTCTATTCCATTCTTGGGGCCTGCCAAGCTTTTTCTTCGGCCAAGGAGCCCACCCGCTTGATGTGCTGCAGTTTCCAGCCGGCCAGTTCTTACTCATTCTTTATGTTGCTGCTCAGATAGAATATTTTCAGAAAGGCCTCTCCTGATCCCCTAATATAAAAGAGGAAACACCGTTACTGTCTCTCATTGCCCAGCTCATAATTGCACTGAACTGAATGTGAAATTGTCTCGTTAATGACTGCCTCTCCCAGTAGACTGTAAGCAACAAGGGCCTGGGACTGTCATGTTCACTACTGGATCCCCAACACCTAGCACCGGGCAGGAACATAGTAGGTGCTCAATAAATAGCAATACTCTAATCTGCGGAGTACATAAGAGGACGACCGAGGCCTGCAAGTCCCCCAGGGACCAGGGTGCAAATCTTGGCTCCATTACTCACTACTCTTGTGCCGTTAGGCAAGTTACCTAAGTTCCCTGGACCTCAGTTTCCTCCTCTGTAAAACAGGGATAATCCTGTGGCCTGAGAATGTACGTGCGTACATCACAGTGTTGGCCACGTGGTTAGTGCTAATTAAGCAGTGGCTTTCTGTGCACCAGCTCTTGGAAGCCTCACCACAATCCCATAGGCAGGAACTATTCTAAATCCCCATCTCATAGATGAGGAAATTAAGAAACTAAGGCCCAGGGAGGTTAAATACTTTGTCCAATAATTCTGGCTCCAGATCCTAGGCCCTCCTCCATGACAGTGTTGCTGGTAGCATGTGAAAGATAATAAATACAGAGGAAGGGGCAGTGGTGAGCTCCAAATAGCCAACCCCACTCACTCCCACCCCTTTTACATGCATTCATCCCCATGAAACCCAAAGGTTAGCAGTGCAGCATGAAAACCACTGGGTTACACAAACATCCGTGGTTATTAATAGTTATGGAGGAAAAGATAGAAAGATCTGATTACAGAAAAATTTCAAACTTCTATATGACAAAAGACATCACAAGTGAGGTCTAAAGATAAATGAGAGTGTGGGAGGAAATATTTAAACTTCAAATAACAAAGGCTTACTCTGCCTGGGATGAACACGCTCCTCCAAATAAACTGGAAAAATACAAACGACCCATTGGAAAAAATAGGCAAAGAATGTGAACAGACGAGGAAATGACAATGGGTAGCAAACAATGTGTAAGCAGGGAAATGAAAATTAAATAATGAGCTCCTGCATCTCTCCTCATCTTGGCAAAAATGAAAAACATTGGTAACATTCATGGCTGATGAAGGCATAAGAAAACCAACACTAAAATACCCACATTGAGCTGTAAAAAAAATTAGAGCCTTTTAGGAAACATTTTCTAAAATATTATGACAAAAATAACGTGTGACAACTTTCAGAAATTATAGCAATAATAGATGGTGATATAAATAGGTAGATAGACAGACAGATACAAGAACAGTCATTGCAACATTTTTGTAACAACACAACCTAGAAACACCATGATTGTATCAATACAGTTGTATATTACATAGCTATTAAATGAGGTAGATCCATACCGTGCCAACTTAAAATTATCGGTAAAACGCATGAAGTAAAAAAGAATGTCAAGGAGTAATGTCTATGGTTTGGTCCTGTTTTCGCAGAAAACAAAAATAAGCATAACCAAATCACCTTGAACACTTCTTTAAGCAGAGAAAAAAGCAGGAAAATCAAATTTCTAATTACAGTGTGTCAAAGGAGTCAGACTAGAGGGTGTTTTGCTTAAGATACATTTTTAAGTTTGAATTGTTGCAATGAGCATATATTTTATTAAAAATTAATTAATAAGCCCTGCTCATTAATAATGACTTAATACATGTTGCCTGCCTACCTACTCTTGTAAAACCCTTCCTGCTTTAACACTTACTTTGCTTCAGTTCCTACAAATAAGCTGCTGGTTGGAGAGAAGGTGTTAATTGTCTTCTGAACAACTTCCTCTGATTAACCTCTTGGCTTGCTCTGCTGCCCAGCCTTTCAGGGAAGAGAAACCTGATATTATTATTCTAAAAAGAAATATATGTTCTGAACATGCAGTACATGTACGTAGTAGCAAATTCAAAATGAACAAAAGAGGGACTTCCCTAGTGGTGCAGTGGTTAAGAATCCGCCTGCCAATGCAAGGGTCACGGGTTCGATCTCTGGTCCGGGAAGATCCCATGTACTGCAGAGCAACTAAGCCCGTGCACCACTACTACTGCACTCTGGAGCCCGCGAGCCACAACTACTGACCCTGCACGCCGCAACTACTAATGCGTGTGCTCCACAACAAGAGAAGCCACCACAATGTGAAGCCCGTGCACTGCAATGAAGAGTAGCCCCTGCTCGCCGCAACTAGAGAAAGCCCACGCACAGAAACGAAGACCCAACGCAGCCAAAAATAAGTAAATAAAAAAATAAATTTAAAAACAAAAAAAAAACAACAGAAAAAAAAAAAAAAAACCCAAATGAACAAAAGAGTATATAGTGAAAAGTAAGTCTCTCTCTCCCTAGTACCTCAGCCACCCAGTTCTACAACCATTTTCTTGTGTATCCTCTCAGAGAGATTCTATGCATATACTAGCATATGCATGTATATAGTCTAATTATTTAGAACACAAATGCTGTACATAATGTCTATATACACGAATACATTCATAAGGGAGACACCTTTTGATTTCTTCTAGCCAGAACCTGATTAGTTCCACGGTTGCACTTCTTTCCTGCTTGAGAAGCCAAATTTCCCCAGCAGTAGCAGTTTATCCATCCATCCACCCATGCATCAGTCTATCTGGCCATCCATCCATTCATCCAATAACACTCGCTAACAAGTATTTGGTGAGCACTCACCCTGTGCCAGGTACTAGCTAGAAGCTGGAGATAAGGTGGTGAAAAGATAAGGTCCTTGTTCTCACCCAGCTGGCCTTCTGGGGAAGTAACAAATTATGTAGAAGAAAACAAATAACAGAAGAAAACTAACACATTTCCGACAATGGGATGTGCCTTGGAGAGACTCATTCTCTGTTAAGAGAGGGGGGAAGGAGGAGAGGTGAAAAGGAGAAGGGAGGAGGAGAGAGGGCCTATTTTAGACGGATGGCCAGGGAAGATCTCCTTCAGGTGGTGACATTTAAGCCAAGAACTGAATGACAAGAAGGAGCAAATGTTACTGGTTTCCTTGCTCTGATGACTTTCCAGTGAGAGAGTCCACGGGCAGAGTTTCAACCTGATCAGAGAGGTGAAGAGGGTGGGCTCTGAAGACCTGGAGATGTTCATTTGAACCCCAGCTCTGCCGCCGAAAGCCAGGGGAGCCTTGGGCAAATTATTTAACCTCTCTGTGCCTCAGTTTCCTCACCTGTAATATGAGGTTATATAAAAATAGTACCAGCTTAATAGGATCACAGTGAAAATTAAGTGGGTTAAGCAATGTGGGCTGCCCAGGCTGGCACAAAGAAAGTGATCAAAAAATGATCAAGTTTTAAAAAAGTATAACGTTAGGCAGAGTTCTTAGATGAAAAGTCAAAAGTATGATCTCTAAAAAAGTAATAAAAGCTTTTATCAAAATTAGAAATGTTTGCTCCGTGAAAGTCTCTGTTAAGAGGATGAACAGACAAGTTACAATCTGGGAGAAAATATTTGCAAATCTCATATTGGACAAAAGGCTTTAGATTAGAATATACAAAGAACTCTCAAAACTCAGTAAGAAAACAAACAACCTGATTAAGAAATGGGCCAAAGACTTGACCAGATACTTCACCAAAGAGGATACATTATGGCAAATAAGCACATAAAAAGATATTCAACAGCATTAGCCATTATGAAAATGCAAAATAAAACCATGATGAGATACCACTACACACCTATTAGAATGGCTTAAAAAGAATCTGACAACACCATGTGCTGACAAGATACAGAGAAACTGCAACCCTCATGCATTGCTGGTGGGAGTGCAAAGTGGTACAGCCACTCTGGAAAAATGTTTGGCAGGTTTTTATAAAGTTAAGCCTACGCCTGACATATGTGCAGCAATCCCATTCCTAGGTGATTACCCTAGATAAATGAAAACTTACGTTCACATAAAGACCTATACACAAACAGCAGCTCTATTCATAATCATCAAAAACTAGAAGCAACCCAAATGCCCTTTAAGGGATGAACAGATAAACATACTGTGCCAAGTCCATACTACCCAAAAGCTACTCAGCCAAAAAAAAAAGGTACCAACTCCCGCTACACGCAACAGCTGAATGAACGGGAAAGAAGCCAGTCTCAAAGGGTTATGTACTACGTGATCCCTTTTATATAACTTTCTTGAAAAGACAAAGCTAGAGCAATGGAGAGCAGATCAGTGGTTGTCGGGGTAGATTTGGGGAAGGGTGTGACTGCAGGGGGGCAACTCCAGGTGGTTTCTGGGATGATGGAACTGATTTGTATCCTGACTGTGGTGGTGGTTACACAAATCCACATGTACATCAAAATTCATACATAGATACACCAAAAAGTCAATTTCATTGCATGTTAATTTTTAAAAACAAGAAAAATAAAAAGTGATGAATGATCCTGTCATTCTAACTCAGCCACTCACTTCTAATCCCTCCTGCCTCCTTTCTCCTCATTCTCTACAGCCAGAAACTTCTTAAAGAAGAGATACTTCCACTCCCTAAATATCTGAAGACATCCTCAGTAACTTGGCTTTGTTGCTCTGCATACAAAGGTAATACATTTTTCTTGGAACGAAAAGAAGGAAAGAAGGGAGAGAGGAAGGGAGGAAGGAAGAATTCAATCTATAGAAATGCGTAAGGTAGAAAGCAAAAGCCCTCAGGAATCCCACCCTCCAGAATTAACGGCTGGGAGAAGCTTCCACCAGAACCCATTCAAAGCGATGTCATACAGTTGCTTCCTCACAAGGTTCAGAACCCATACACTGGGATTTCATCTGATTGACTGTTCAGGGAAGCATGGAGGGCCCTGGGGTGCATGACCTTGAAAGGTTTACATCCGGATGCTGACCCGGCCTCATACCAAGTCAAAGCGTTTCACAGCTGGATGGAGTCTTAGGGTGATCTAGCTCATTAAAGGTCATTCAGTCCCTTCCTGTCCCTCTCCACCCCCATCCCCACAAGACTCCCTATCTCACGGCAGCCTCTTGCCCACACCCGAGCTCTCCCTCTGTGCGCTGGCTGCCTCTTCCCTCTCAGCCAGCTCCGTTTGCAATCACTGTTTGGATCATTCAGTCAGTTCAGCAAATCATTCATTATCTGTTCCTTCCTTCCTTCGTTCAAAGATACTTACTGAGCACCTCTTTTGTGCCGGGCCCTGTGCTGAGTTGTTGGAATACCTTGGTGAACAAGATCCACATGGTTCCGGCCCTACTGGAGCCTCCATTCCAGTCAGAGAGACAGCGCCTAACCACAAAACGATTCTAACACGTATCTCAATAAGAACTGTGCTGGGTTTCCCGGGTGGCGCAGTGGTTGAGAGTCCGCCTGCCGATGCAGGGGACATGGGTTCGTGCCCCGGTCCGGGAAGATCCCACATGCCGCAGAGCGGCTGGGCCCCTGAGCCGTGGCCGCTGAGCCTGCGCGTCCGGAGCCTGTGCTCCGCAACGGGAGAGGCCACAACAGTGAGAGGCCCGCATACCGCAAAAAAAAAAAAAAGAAGAAGAAGAAGTGTGCTAACACCTGGAAAATGCAAGTACATGGCATGGCGATAAAAATCCTAGCCAGGCCAGGCTTCCCTGAGGAAAGGCAGGCGGTTAAGCTGAGACCTGCAGGAAGAGCAGCAGTTGGCCAGGTTTAGAGCAGAGGGGAGGAGACTCAAGGCTGAGGGAACTGCACCTGAAATCCCGAGAAGTCAGGGTGGCTCCCATGCACTGCGGGGACCAGCAGGTGCTGAGGTCACAGCAGTAGACAGGGCATAATGATAGCTCTCCGGGGAAATGTTTTGGGGACTTTTGCCACTGACTCTGTGGGCTCCCTTGCCCTTTCCCTTAAAAGGGAAACAGAATGTTCCCTGTAGGGCTCAGGGTATGGGGCCTGGAATCAGACCTAGGCTCTGTACAGGCTTTGTATGTACAAAGAGGCAACAGCTTACTGTCTGTGTGCCTCACGCTTTTCCACCTGTAAAATAGGTATGATGCTGTAACTTGGGAGGATTTAATTAGATAACCCACATAAGGTCACATCAAGTCATGATCACAGTGCTTGGTACTTCAGCAGTGCTCGGTTCGTGCCATTGTTATTCCTATTATCAGAGGCACCATGACCCTGGAGGCGCAGTCTCTATATAGTCAAATATGGAGTTAACACAGAGCCAGGGAGGGGCTCCCAGCCTCTGGATTCCTGTTGAACCAAAATCCAAGGTATGACCCCTTTGGAATGACATTCGTGAACCCATCAAGTATGTTTTGGGAGTGGACTCGCATCTGTCAGTGACACGGGCTAGAGAGTAGAGGGCAGCTAAGACCCAGAAAGGTTCCTTAGATGACAAATGCACGCAGGCAGTGGACATCAGCCCACCCCCATCTCCTCCTCCTGCCCTGAAGGCTGGACTCCCATCCAAAGGATTCCAACAATGCTGTCTGTAAGGAGAGCCCCAAGATGTCCTCGCTGAGCTGAGGGGTCACGAGTTCTGCCTTCCCAGAAAAGCACGTTTGCTCCAGCAGTAGCACGCCTTTGGGCTGATAGAGACTCGTGGGGTCCAGTTATGGGTGAGAATATTGCAAGGGGCTGAAGCTATTTTTTGCCATATGCTCTACCTCTCCAGCAGGCAGAGTGACAGTGCTTGGGATCCAGATATTCTCAGCCGTAGAAGGTCATGGAGCTGAAGGCTAGAAGTCCTGGCTCTCAAATAGCTAGATTGGGGGTGGGGGATTATTTGCATACCGGTTGGGGGGTCCTAAGACCTTGAGCTGTCATCCCTTCCATCCCCTGGCCCAGCACCGACCACTACCCACAAGACTTCTGTTGAACCGATTCCCCTGGGCCCAGAGTCTGGTGGCAACTGTTTATTTTTAGCCTCTGGTTCTCTGAGAATGTGGGTGGGCCCCTTGGAGCAGGGGAAGGGAGGAAGGAGGAGGAAGAAGTCGTTCAGGGCCTGTAAGGCCACGGAGGACACAGCCCAGTCCAAGCCCTTAGCTCAGCTCTGTGACCTACAGTCCTCTCCCTTCTTGGCCCACCCCAGGTCAGGATTAGGTTGGACTCATGTCCCTGTGTTCCCCTTTCCCTCTGCCCTGAAGGCCCTAGAGACTGTGTGGTTTCCGTTCCTCTTTATAGCCACCCCCCCTGCCGCGTGCCCTTGGTCCTTGATGTTCTCATACTCAACCACAGTGGGTGTGGAACAGGACTCCTCAATATCCCTCCCTTCCTCCTACCTCTGAAGAGACGTCCCAGGTCCATCTCCTTGGGCCTGCCAGAGTAGGTGCTTAATAAAGACGGGTAGGGGCTTCCCTGGTGGCGCAGTGGTTGAGAGTCCGCCTGCCGATGCAGAGGACGCGGGTTCGTGCCCCGGTCCGGGAGGATCCCACATGCCGCGGAGCGGCTGGGCCCGTGAGCCATGGCCACTGGGCCTGTGCGTCCGGAGCCTGTGCTCCGCAGCGGGAGAGGCCACGACAGTGAGAGGCCCGCGTACCACAAAAAAATAAATAAATAAATACGGGTAGGCTGAAAGATAGACTTCAAGGCTCTTCCATAATGGCAAAGGCCGGAATAATGGAAGAACCAATCAGGGGAAGTTTAGAAACTTACAAATAGGAAGTTTAGGAACTTACAAATAGGGGTTAAATAGGGGTTTAGAAACTTACAAAACCCTTAAGTCATTGTCTCTGGTTGCTAGTTCCTTTCTCCTTTCTGAGAAGTTCCCTGGAGCCCCTAGGCCCTGTCTTTGTCTCTATAATCTAGAAGGAAATGCATCTATCCCTTCTTCCTCTTCAGGTCTAACTTCAGCCTTCCCTGACAAAAGGGGAACTGTCTGATGAGCTGGCCTCAATCCTGGCACAAACTTGCCCTGTAACCCGGGGCAAGACACCCTGCCCACTGCATGACATTGTAAAGCACTCTTGTGGGATTGTTGTGAGGACTAGGGAGAGTGTGTGTAAAACGGCTGGCATGTAGTTGGTGCTTAGTAAATGCTTGTTGCTGTTCTATTATCATTAAATAAATGGTACAGTAAACCAAGCCTTCTTTTTTAACATCTGCTTCTTTCACGCTATACCTGATCATTCTTCACATTTTATAGAGTGCTTTAATATTTTATAAGGCACTTTCACATACATTAGCTCATCTGAGCCCCACACAACCCCTTGAAAAGGGCCAAGTCATTATTCCATGATTATTATTCCCATTATACAGATAAAGCCACTCATGTTCCAGAAAAATGTAGATGGGTCTCACTCACCATTGTGTCGTCAGCGTCTGACGCAGGGCCTCGCACAGAGTGGGTGATCAAAACAAAACAAAGCAAAGCAAAATCCTTTTGAAGGAATGACCTATAGGATGTAACCCTATATGCCATTTACCCTCTCCTCACCTGTAAAGTGGGAATTAATGCTATAGGACACACACAGGAAATTCAAAGTCTAGGATTCAGCTCCATAGCAAGCCTTGGTCTTTTTAACAGACAGAAGGCAGTGAGGTATGTGTAGCAAGCCCTTTCCGCTTCTCCTAGAGGCGAGACCCATTTTTTTAGTTTCAGGAGAATAATTGGGAAGTGCCTCAAACAGGCATATGGTTATAGCTCATTCCCGGGAAAGGGTCAGACCAGATTCCCAATGTCCTTACATCCTGGGACTTTGGTTTCTCCTGGTTTCTCCAGCTGGAAGCTGAATTTTAGAAAGGAGATGGGCCTATGTGCATGCAGTCATGGGAAGCAAATCCCAGGGGCAGTGGGAAGGGTTCTGGAGTAGAAATTAAAATGTCCTCTAAGATTAACACCATGGGGAAAAGATGCTGCCTCATTTGGAAGAGATGGGGCGAGGTGGATGAAAACATAAGAGAAAATTTACATATGTGCAATACCCTTTCAGGTCAAAAATCATTTTACTAATTTCGGGACATAAAAATGTATTATATGTAAGTTGATTTTTACTGCAAATGATCACCATCAGTAAATTACATTTCAAAGTATAATCTTTGTTGTCAGGCAATAATTATAAATCTATGGCTTACTTTTAATTTATTGAATTTCAAAAGAAATAAATGGAGCTATAGATGTTAAGTTTTAGGGAGTCTCTTCAGTTTGCGCATTGAGGAGAAGAAGAAGTCACCCACACTTGACTTCAAGAAAGCCTCTAATGTGTGGGAGCTTAGGGTTTATAAGGAGAGACCACACAACTTCCAGAAAGTTACCAAGACTGTGTAGGAGGGAAAAACTCAACTCACTGATGACAACACATGTCTCTTGGAACTGAACTCATCACTGTGTGTACATTTTCTTTTCTAGTGACAGTAAATCACATTTTTTCCCTCAGACTACTTTACAATGCTTTTAGATTCTTGGAATCTAAAATAAAGCTGAGGGCTTCCCTGGTGGCGCAGTGGTTAAGAATCTGCCTGCCAGTGCAGGGGACGTGGGTTCGAGCCCTGGTCCGGGAAGATCCCACATGCTGCAGAGCAGCTAAGCCCGTGCGCCACAACTACTGAGCCTGCGCTCTAGAGCCTGTGTGCCACAACTGCTGAGCCTGTGCTCTAGAGCCCGCGAGCCACAGCTACTGATCCCACACACCACAACTACTGAAGCCTGCGCGCCTAGAGCCCATGCTCCACAACAAGAGAAGTCACCGCAGTAAGAAGCCCGTCGACACAACTAGAGAAAGCCCGCACGCAGCAATGAAGACCCAACGCAGCCAAAAATAAATAAATAAAATAAATAAAAATAAAAAAAATAATAATAAATAAAATAAAGCTGACGTTTATTAAGCATCTACTATGTGGCAGACATTTTTGTGAGGACTTTCCATGCATTCATTCATTTAATCCTTATCACAGCCCCATGACAGAGGTACTATTATTATCCCCATTTTACAGATGTGAAAAAAAGTTCAAGGAGGCAAAGTGATTGCCTAAGTTCCCATGGCTACCAAATAGCAGAACCAAGATTTTTTTTTTTTTTTTTTTTTTGCGGTACGCGGGCCTCACTGCTGTGGTCTCTCCAGACGCACAGGCTCAGCGGCCATGGCTCACGGGCCCAGCCACTCCGCAGCATGTGGGATCTTCCCGGACCGGGGCATGAACCCACGTCCCCTGCATTAGCAGGCAGACTCTCAATCACTGCGCCACCAGGGAAGCCCCAGAACCAAGATTTGAACCCAGGTTGACAGCAAAGTGGCAAATGGTTCAGCATGAAAATTCGGTCCCTCTTCATTTTTTTTTTTTTATGATTTTTTTTTGATGTGGACCACTTTTAAAGTCTTTATTGAATTTGTTACAATATTGCTTCTGTTTTATGTTTTGGTCTTTTGGCTGGGAGGCATGTGGGATCTTAGCTCCCCGACCAAGGATCAAACCCACACCCCCTGCATTGGAAGGAGAGGTCTTAACCACTGGACCACCAGGGAAGTCCCAGCCCTCTTCATTTAATCAAGTTACCTCCTCAGAGTGAACTGAGGCAAACTACCCACCTCTAGCCTCATCATCCCATGGAACCACGTGGAACACTTTTCTCCCCAGATCCTGCCCCAACAGGAACACATTCGTGACTTAGGAGCTGCTGAAAACACACCAATGCTCTTTCAATATTGCTTTAGTTTTTTGAACTCAGAGCAATTTTTAACTCTTTAAATCTTCATCTTAAAAGAATCAATCCCTTTCATAGATGATGAGTTCACAGGGGCGAGAAAAAGCTGATTTCTAATTCTCTCCCAGCTCCCTATCTCTGTCATGCTCTCACTAATTTGTCTGGAACCTTGTGAGCAAGGAGAGAGTAGGATCACATTTCTGGCCCTTCCCATTCCCTTGTTCCTTTAAACCTTACTCATGGAGCCCCAGACCCTATCGAAGGCGTTAGGAACTCGGGGAAGAACGTGGAGGGCTCTGCTCTCGGTTGGTGAACCTTCTAGTGGGTAACGACTGACAGTAAACAAGGCACAAAGAGAGAGACTGAAATACAGTGACTGCATCTGTGCTCTGAAGGAAATCCCCCTTGTTTTGGTCTGGCAACGTCAGTGCCCAGTCGAACTCACGGCCCCCATCAGGGCCTGGGGAGTGGGCAGGAGCACATCCACCACCAAGACTGAAAGTTTATAAGAGGAAGCCCCAAGCAAGGGGGCATGGAGATCCCTATCTTGCAACAACGACAATTTCTGGGTCCCAGAGGGGCCGTTTCCCCTTGTTGACCTACGTTTGGGTCACCCTGCCCTCGGTGCCCAGGAACTGCACTGGGACCACACCAGCCACAGCTTTGCCTTCAAAACCTCCCTGTGGCTTCAGTTTTAGGCATCCCTTCAGGAGAGCAAAGTCTACCTGGTAGTATTTGGACAACTTACCTTAAGTGTTTTATTTGGGGGAGATTTGTTTTTCAGGTTTAATGTCTTTGAGGAGCCAAAAAGTCCTAGAATAAAATGACACTGATCACACCCCACACCTCTAACTCCTACCTTCACAGAAGAGACCCAGTGGGAGGATCAGGGCGGAGATTGCCACCTTTTTCTTTTTTTAAAAAATTAATTTATTTATTTATTTTTGGCTGCATTGGGTCTTTGTTGCTGTGTGCGGGCTTTCTCTGGTTGAGACAAGCGGGGCCTCTTCATTGCGGTGCGCGGGCTTCTCACTGCAGTGGCTTCTCTTGTTGTAGTGCATGGGCTCTAGGTGCGTGGGCTTCAGTAGTTGTGGCACATAGGCTCAGTAGTTGTGGCTCACGGGCTCTAGAGCACAGGCTCAGTAGTTGTGGCACACGGGCTTAGCTGCTCCGCAGCATGTGGGATCTTCCCGGACCAGGGCTCTAACCCGTGTCCCCTGCATTGGCAGGCGGGTTCTTAACCACTGCGCCACCAGGGAAGCCCCTGCCACCTTTGTCTGAGCCTGACACAAGGACTGTCCCAAGAGCCATCCCTCACTGGCCAGCACCACAGAGTCCTGGAACACTTTTCCTCTCTGTGATGTCAACCAGTCCACACGACAACTGGGAGTAGGAAGACAGAGGTTCTCATCCCCACTTTCAGGAGCCGAGCAGGTCATTTGCTGAGTGGTACTTACACATGATTTCATGATTCTAAACCCAGTGCTCTTTTTACCATCACAGTGTCTCCCAACCTCTGTCACTCAAGTCCTCCCTCTGACTTTTGCCAAATCCCTGTAACAGTTGTACCATGATTAATACATTTTTGTCAAAGCTGCCTGCTTTTTCCTCTTAGCTTAAATGCCTTTGTTTAAAAACAAAACGTGCTATCACTGCTCTCATTGGAAACCTGGTTTCACTTACTCTAAATGGAAGGCAGCCATAAATATAAATGCAAGGAAATGTAGCAAATCCCAGCTAGACACTGAGGCCTCCTGATGGCTCTGAGCCTGAAGCCTGATCTCTCTTTGTAAAAAAAAAAAAAGGGAGGGTAGCAAGTGTCAGAGGTGTTAAAGACAGGCTAGCTCCCAACTGAGGCTTTCTCCTGGAAGGACTGAGGGAGAATTGAGAAAGTGTCGAACTTTGTCACTATGCGAGCAAACGAACGCTCCGCTGTGCCTATCTTGGACACCGTCCAACAGGAGCACTTGTCTTGCCCCTGGGAAAACCTGCGGTGCTGCACCCTTTCTTGGAGAAGAGAGGCGGCTCCCTTGCTGTGGCACCTCTCAGGTTGGTTCCTCCAAGCACCACTCCCGAAGCCGTCCTCTCCTGTCTTGGAGGCCGTCCTTTGCAAGTTCTCTTATCTCTGCCTCCCCACTGTGAGGTTGCCCAGGCTCCATCCCTGCCCACTCGTGTCCCAGCACAAGGTCTCTTCTCCCACCCAGGCCCTCTCCTGGACCAGGGGGCAGAGCTTGGCTGGATTGCTGCAACCCCTTTTGAAACGCTCCCTCTGCTTCCCATTCCTCCTCCTTCAATCTGCCTGCCACGCCCAGCACAGGTGCCTTTCTAAAGCCAGATTGATCATGCTGCTTCCCTGATAAAAACCACTTGGTGACGGCCATTCTGACTGGTGTGAGATGATAGCTCACTGTAGTTTTGATTTGCATTTCTCTAATGATTAATACCACCCACTTGGTGTCTCCCACCGCCCTCAGGATCACGTCCTTCCTCCCTCCCTCGTGGGCCTATGAGGCCCTGCCTGCCCTGTCCTGCCCACACGAGTCCCCAGCCTCACTCCTCCCCACTTCCCTCCCCCAGCTCTATGATCTTGCTATGTTGGACTTCTTCACTTCCTTACCAGTCTCTTCCTTGACTTGGGAATTTCATAAACAACGTTCCCTCTGCTTGAAGGGAACGCTTTTGCCTTCACCCACACGTTCCGCCAGTCTCAGCTTCAACATCACTCTGTCCCAGCAGCCGCTCCTGGTCTCCCTCCAGGCAGACCCCTCCCCTTTGATGACCCCGTGTTTCTCCCTTGGCTCACGCTCTATTGGAATCACCTGTGTCTGTTCGCTGCTCTAGCCCAGAGCCTAGCAGAGGGCCTGAACTGTATGGAGCCACAGAAATGCTTGTTAATTGAATGGAGGGTTATTATTAATTCCCTGCACCTATCAGTCCCCAGTCCCAGTTTCCACGTGACCTGCCCTTTGTCTTCATTTAACTAAATTCTCCCTCTCCCAGCCTTGATAGACCAGGTCAATTCCCACCTCTCCCATGAAGCCACCCCTGATTGCTCTAGCCCAGACAGAATTCACCTTCTGTAGAATCCCTAGAGCATCTCTTTCTTTGCTGAATGAATGAATGGGACATATTCTATTTTTATTTGGCCGCTCCTCGTGGCTTGTGGGATCCTAGTTCTCCAACCAGGGATAGAACCCTGGCCCTCGGCAGTGAAAGCACGAAGTCCTAACCACTGGACCATCAGGGAAGTCCCTAGGACATATTCTAAATGGAGCAGAGTGAGAAAACGATGTTATTTCAAACTCAAACTCATGGTAATGACCTCTGTTTTTTAAGAGGGTAGGCATAATTCCTATCAGTGGAAAAATAAATCTCTAAATGACTTCCTTGGAGAGGCTGGTGGGAAAAAGAGAGACAACAGGCTAAAATCAGAAGACTTTTTTGGTTTTTCTTTGAAGTAAATGTGAGACCCTAAGAAGTCCTCTTTCAAAAAGTGACGTGTTTTTTTGGAAATAGATAACAGTTTGCACATGGTACAAAATTAAAAAGGCAGACAGCCTTCCCTTAGCACGCCACATTAATGAATTTGAATGTGCAGGGAGATAGACGTAAGCGGAGTAGAGAATCCATTGTTCCTAATGATACAGTGGGGGAAACTGCATTCCTAGGGGAGTCCCCATGGGGGGAAAAGTGGACTCTAAGGGCAAGGGACCAAGCACGCAGATATTGTTCCAGGGTCTGTGCAGGTGGATGGCCGGGGAGGAGGTCTCCGGGCAGGTGGCCTAAGGGTCTCCAGGCCAAGGACCAGCCAGCAGTTAAGTTGCCCTTGCTTGTCTTCTCAGCCACACCAGGCTATCAGCCCTCAAATCCCTGGAGGGACAGTTTGGGGGGCAAACAAGGAAAGTTGGCTCCAGTCACCCTGGAATCAAACAGGCTCAGAGAGAGCAGGAACCCAGGGTCTGGGGACACAGGGAGGACAGTGGCTCTGGGGACTTGTGGAAACCTTGGAAGGGCTTCCCGCTGAGGAGGAATAGGGCTCCAGCCAACGATATTTAATCTCAAAGGACACATGACCTTAGCTAACATTGGAATTACAAGCAGCATTGCTTTATATTATTAGCTTTTTCGTTTATTGACACTCTGTATTCCTGACTAGACTGTAGGGTCTCTGAGGCCAGGGACTGGGTCTCATTTCCCCTTGTTCCACACCCGACTTCCCTGGGCAATAACAGTGAGCCCAGCACTGAATCCATTTTGGTGGCCACCTGTGACATTCTCATTGAGAGAGGACTGTGGCTGTGATTCATATCAACCCCCTCCAAACACACACACACAGCACCTGGAAACAGCCCAGGGGAGGGTGAAGGTACTGCTAGGCTGCCAGGAGCCCTGGGCCCTAGCCTGTCCCCCACTACCAACATGCCACTTTGGGCAATCTCGGGGCAAATCCCTTGACTAACTCAGCTCTTTTTTCCCACACCCTCCAATCAACAGCTCAAGGAGCCACAAAGCAATGTTTATGGCTACCGCACTGGCTGGATTGTAAGAAGGACAAATAAGGCCGTTTCTAAGTAATTCCTGAACTGTTCAGATATGAAGGTTATAATGGCCAGGGACTGGCATGGGCTGGGGAGCCAAGCAAAGCAAGATTGCCAGAGGCCTTTGTAAAGGCTTCTGTGGCTGTACTGGTGGGGAACCAGCTCCAAGTCAAATATGTGTACAAAGAGGACGCTCAAACCCCTGCTCTCAGCCCAGCCCTGGCCGTCTTGCTGCCTCCGTTGGAGAGATAAGAAAGCAAAGGCTCAGAAAGTTTAACACAATCGTGAACATCAGTAGGGTAGTCAAGAATTAACCCCATTAGGCCAATACTAATTCCAGGCTTCTTAAAGGCTCCAAGGGACTGAATTTCTGCCAAACTAAGGTTCTCGTTACCTTCTAGGGAAAAACATTCTCCAAATGATGCCACCATTATAATAACAATGTGAGACTGCTGGGGGCTTATGCTAGCCATCAGCTTGGTACTCTGAATTCTTGACATTGCTCAAGTTAAATTTTTGGTCTTAATTATTTGTGAGTGAACTAGAATGCTCATGGCATGCACTGATGTGTAATTTTCTTGTGTCCAAATTTAAATCAGAGCGCTGGGAGGCTGGTGTACTGGAAATATTAACAGTAAGAAAGGCCAGCCTCTTGCCCAGCGGCTACATTTCAACATTGCTTTTCTTGTTGTCACATGTCATATACCCTGGAATTCTCAGGAGGTTATATAAAAAAAAATTTTTTTTTTTTACTTTCTATAAAATATAGTTCTTGAAAAACAAGCCAACTTGTCTTGGTGATGGAAGGGGGTAGTATAAGAAGTATAAATTCCTGTTGTTTCTTAAGCCAGAAAATAGAAGTTTTAGATGAACTGCAGAGTAGGAGATTGAACCCAGTGGAGGCTCAGATCCTAAAAGTGACAGGTTCATCTTTTTCTCTAAACAGTAATTTTAAAAAATGTATAAAACCATTTTAAGCAATCAGTGGCAACAATAATAGTAACAAAAACAACTCTTCAATAAGCAAAAGAAGAAACTTTAGAGAAGTCAAAAAAGCATTTGATGTGTAGCATGAAGATGTAACCCTTGATGGAGATGGGGTTCTGGAGGAAGGCAATTACCTGAGCAGATTTTTCCATACATACAGATTTAGGGCACACAAAGGTCTCCAGCTCTTAGTCTGGATAAGATTGGAGGCCACTGGGAAGTCTTGCCTCACCATCAACTTGCTCATCCTTCAAATTTACCCCCACTCCCAGCCCATCCCAAATGGGATGTCATGATGGTGTGTCATCTAGTGGTTGAAATGATCACTGCAAATAACTGCCTTGGGCTTCCTGTTTCAATTTCATCACACCTTTATTTATTTGTTTGTTTGTTTATTTAATGGATTGTTATTTTGTGCCTGATGCTGAGACTATAACAGAGAATATAGACATGGGCTTTCCTTCAGGAACCTCAGTCTACTGGGGGGATCAGACACAGCAAATAAAATATGAGGGTAAGATCATAATATATGATAGGAAGCTAACAGAAAACTGAGGAAAGGGCACCTAAGCCAGATTTGGTGGCCAGGCAAGCCTTCCCAGAGGAAGTACCATCAATGCTGGGACCTGAAGAATCTCATTCATTAGGAAGTCATTCATTAAGCGAAGGAAGGGAAGGGAAGAGCCTTCCAGGTAGAGGGAACAGCATGCTTAAAAGCCAGGTATCAAGAGTACACAACAACCAGCACAGGCTGGGCTTTGAGCTCTGTTAAGAACTTTGAACTTCATCCTTGGGCGCAGTAAGAGCCATTTCTTTTTAGGGAAAAATGAAGAAAGCCTATAGAATTTTTTTTTTTTTTAAGCCTATAGAATTTGAATTTCCCCCAGGACCTCGCTTATACCTCTTCCTCTTAGAGTACATATCCTCAGCCCCCGGTCCCACCGCCAAAGAGTGGCATGATGTTATTCTTTTTGTTTGTTTGTTTTCTTCCCAGGCATGAGTTGCTCATCCCACATGCCCTTGATCTCTCTTTTCCTTCTGTCAGCAAAGCGGTTTGTTTTGCATTGTAATCATTCCTAAGCCAGGGCAGAAATTCAGGTCCTGCACAAATAGGTCTGGGAATGCCAAACTCCTTTCTAAGGCCAAAGTCCTTAATGGGGGAATAATGGCTACTCTGAGGGGAAGGTCCCGGGAACCTGTGCCTCTGCATCCTCTGGCCATTTGTTAAAGAGGTAGCTACCCACATCCCATCCCAGGCCTGCTCAGTCCTCACTCAGAGGTGGCCGGCCATGGAATAGGCACCAGTGCCCCAGGTGACCCTGCTACTCACTCAGGTAGGAAGCACAGGTGCTGTGGCCAAGAGCTCCAGCTCTGGGGTCAGTTCCCTCCATGGTTCAGTGTCAGCTCTGCCTCGACCTGTAAGTGGCTCATCTGTTTGACCTTAGGTCAATGACTTCATTTCCCTAAGCACTGCTTCCTCTTCTTGAAAAGGAGAATAAAAATCATAAAACCTACCTGATAGGATTATTGAGAGGAGAAGATGAGGTTATGCATGTAATGCACTTGGCACAAAGTCTGGCATACAGGAAGGGCTCAGTAAAGATTAAAGAACAAGGACAGTCATGTCTTGGACCCCATTTCAGTCATAAGTGGGTACAGGGCTTAAGGCAGCAGGCCTGGATAATCAGGAACTGAAATCTAGGATTAAACACACCCAGAGGAGTAGGCTGGTACTGAGGGGGAAGAGGGGGCCTAGGTGCATCAGACATGTTACTCTGAGAGGAGGGTGAGAGCCAGCAGTCCAGACAAGCAGTCTGCCTTAGGGCAGCTGGGAAAGGCCTAACACAGGGTCCCAAGTGCACAGGAAAGGGGGTGGAAATGAAATATTCAGAGAATCTGACAGGAGGCTTGGCTCTGCCAACTCTGGGTAGCAGTCATAAAAAAAAAAAAGAAAATTTGGGCGGGGGTTCATTTAACTAAAAGGGCCAAGGGTAGCTGAATCCAGTTTAAACAAGGTCATCAACCAGTCTCCAGTTCTCAGCTCTACTTCCTTCTGTCTTAGCTTTGTTGTCAGGCAGGCTTGTTTTTTTGTCATGGCGATAAGTCAACCAGCAGCTCCAAATGTAGCTCTGCATGTAGCAACCCCAGCAGAGAGACAGCCCCTCTTCTACCATAGCTCCAGCAAAAATCCTGAGGCTGACATTCATTAGCTTGACCTGGGTCATATGCCCATCTCTGAACCAATCACCGTGACCAGGGAAATGGAATGTTCTGATTGGCCAAGCATGAATCATATGTTCAATCTGGAATCCAAACTACATGGACTGACCGTAAAGAATTCCCCGAATAAAATTGCGGCCTTGATTCTGGCAGAAGATGTCAACCTAAAAAAAAACAAAACCATGAGAGTCCAGTTCAGAGGCAAGGTGTTTATTTGGGACCAAAGAACTGCAACTCGGGGTACACAGAATTAGGTAGAAAACCAAATAGTGTCCTGATTACAGGAAAGGGTCTCAGGATTTTTATGGGGAAAAAAGAGAGATGAGGTAAGCTGTTTTTTTGTTTGCTTGAGGTAAGCTGTTTTTTTAAGAAGAGTTCATTGGTGTAAGACTAAGTAATTGATCAGGTGAAGTGTTCATTGATAAAAAGATGAGGTAAAGCTAGATTTGTACTTCACTGGTCAGGTGAAGTCATCACTAGGTAAAAGTTCATTGATAGTCCTTTCAACAGGACATTCTGGTTTCTCTGCTGAGTTGGAATGTTGGTGGTTTTGTCCAGTTCAGAGGTACAGAAAACAGGACTTGTAAGAAGGCAGTTCCTCTGGAATGGCTGCTACGGCTCTATTTCATATGGCTCCACTCGTGTCATCTTTCATAGAGGAATGAGGACAAGAGGTGACCTTATTTTGTCCATGTGTGAGACACCCCTGAGGCCAGAGGTCCCTGGAGCCAAGTACTCAGTCCCGTGAGCATCCATCCAGTTCTGCTGCAGCCACCACAGGCTTGGTCCTTGGACAGAGGATTACAGCAGCACTGGACAGCAGGTGGGAGGAGTCTCCCCACAGAGAGCTAGGACACTACAGATGGTGCTTGCTGAAAAAGCAGTTCTGGGGAGAATTAGGCACAGCTGGTTTGTACAAGCCCCCAGCCAGATCTCCTTCAAGAGAGTCTGTAAAGGACAAAAAATAGGGGACCTTACTGGGGGAGGGGAGTAGGGAGATGCTAAAATGCCTCTAGCTCTTCAGAAGGCTAGGACTCCTCAGCCACGGTACCTGAAGCCCATGGGGGGCTGGCAGTTTTGGGCTGCGAGGGCATTAGGGATGGTGTTCTTGCTCAGACACTCTTGCCTTTCTCCCTCCCTTCTTCTTAGTCCATCCTCCACCCTCACCCCAGCATCTTCTGAACTATGCAGCCCTGTGAATGAACCCCTTCACTCCTGACACGAGTCTCTTGGGCCCTTGTATTCATTCAGTCACTAGATTAGCGCCTGCTGTGGGGCACATCCTGTGCCAGGAACTGCAATGGGTCCCTCGGCATAGCCCACAACCTCTCGGAACATATAGCTCTGGAAAGTGTGCATTCTTTACTTTTTTTTTTTTTTTTTTTTCATTCTTTACTTTTAATTGCACAAGTTATGCATGTAGTGATTCTCCTTGTAAAATATTCCAACAATGTCTTTACTACGAAGGCCACTTGACTCCACTCTCCCCAGCCAGTCACTCCCTCCAAGAAATCTCAGTTATACATTTGATGTTTATCTGTTGAAACAATTTTCTACATATGTACATCCTAACATGTTCACTTGCAGAAGCATATAGCTTTTGTTTTGGTGACAGTTAAAAAATAGGTCCAAAAGGGTACACCGTGAGAAGTCTCCCTCCAACCCCATCCCCCAGCTGGGGATGTGCAATCCCCTCTCGGAGCAGCCAGTCAGGGTCACCAGTTTCCAGTGCATCTTTCCAGATAAGCTAGGCCAGAAGTCAGCAAACCTTGTCTGGAAAGGGCCAGATGATAAATATTTTAAGCTTTGTGAGCTTATTGGTCTCTGTCACAACTACTCAACTCTGCCATTGTATTGAGAAAGCAACCGTAGACAATACACTAATTAATGAGCATGGCTCATTAATAAAACTTTGTTTATGGACATTGAAATTTGAATTTCATATCATTTTTATATATAATGAGATAATATTCTTCTTTTGATTGTTTTTCAACTACTGAAAAATCTAAGCATCATTCTTAGATAGCTGGCTGTACTAAGGCAGGCAGTAGGCTGGATTTGGCCTGTGGACTGTAGTTTGCTGATCCTGGTCTATGCACAAAAAAGCAAGTACCCATGAATATTCTTTCCCCTCTTTTTTACATAAGGGGAGCGTGCTATACACATTGTTCTGAACATTGATTTTCTCACTTTGTGATATATCTTAAAGATCGTGCCACATCAGTTCATATAGAACTTCTTTTTTGTGTGTGGTACGCGGGCCTCTCGCTGTTGTGGCCTCTCCTGTTGCGGAGCCCAGGCTCCAGACGTGCAGGTTCAGCAGCCATGGCTCACGGGCCCAGCCGCTCCACGGCACGTGGATCTTCATTTTTGCCATTGGCATACATAGTATTACATTTTATTCCTTGATAACACATGTACCATAATTTACCATAATTTCCTTAGCCCATCACTTATTGATGTGTTTTTAGGTTATTTTCTTTTGCTATTATAAACAAAGTTTCACTGAAAAATCTGGTATTTATTTGTATGTGTGTGCATTTTTAGCTTTTTTGAGATATAATCCATATACCTTACAACTCATCCATCTTAAGTGTACAATTAATTGGCTTTTAGTATATTTACAGAGCTGTTCACACAGCAGTACATTCAATTTTAGAACATTGCCATTACCCCAAAATAAACCCCTGACTCCTTAGCTGTCATCCCCTCGAAGTCCTAGGCAACCATTTAACTACTTTCTGTCTCTCTGGATTTGCCTATTTTGGATATTTATGTGGAATCATAAAATATTGATCTTTTGCGACTTAGCATAAGGTTTTCAAGGTCAATCTATGTTTTAGCATGTTATGAGTACTTCATACAATATTCTATAGTATGGCTATACAACATTTTATTTATCTATTCATCAGCTTATGGACATTTCAGTTGTTTCCACTTTGGGGCTATTATGAATAATGCTGCTATGAACATTTGTGTATATGTTTTTGTGTGAATATATCTTTCCATTTCTCCTGGTTATATATCTAGGAGTGGATTTGCTGGGTCAGATGGTAACTTTATGTTTAACCATTTGAGGAAATGTCAGAATGTTTTCCAAGGTAGCTGCACCATTTTATACTCCCACCAGCAATGTATGAGGACTCCAATTTCTCCACAGCCTTGCCAATCTTTGCCATTATCTGTCTTAACTTATTTCTATATCTCAGGCTTTTTTCATATATATATATGTAGCTCTTCTTTGTGATTGTTAAATGCTAGGTGGTATGCCAGAGCAAAACTGGAGCCCAGTTCAGCCATTCCCTCTTGATGGCTATCTAGACTGTTTCCAGCTTCTTATCAGTACAAACAGCACAGCAGTGCACATTCTTGTTTTACCTCCTTGTGCATAGAGTAAGCATTTCTTGAGGACAGTCTTTGAAGTGGAATTGCTGGATGAAGGGGTATGCACATTTACATTTTTTGAAATATTACAAACTACCCTCTGGAAAAATTCTACCAATTAACATTCCACCAACAGTGTATGAGTGCTCATTTCACTACATCCATGCCAGCCCTGGATATTACCCCCTTCATTGATGCCAACAAGCATCTTGTTTTCATTTCCCTCATTAACGTGAGGTTGAAATCAGAGCCATATCCCAACTTGCGGCTCTCCTCTTTGGCATCAGGGTGCTGCCCTTCATCTCTGTGTCTTTCATACTGCGCAGCCCAGGGCTGAGTGCAGCAGCTATGGATAAATGTTGGAGTCAGGCACTGTGATTTTTGCAGTCCTATGTGACAAAAATATGTTCTGAGACCCTACAAAATTCTACAGTGTCTTAGTTCTCCAAGATTTAATTGCGGATGTTAGAGCTCCTATCTAAGCTGTTCTGACTTCTAAGCCTTAGAGAAATCAGAAATCCTTGACTCCTGGTCTAGGGAGCAATTTTTTAGTAAACAGCAAAACAACTTGAATACCTGGTCAGGATGGAACACGGGAGTCTTTCAAAACAAGTCCTAGGATCCTGGGAAGCAGGAAATCTCTTCTGTTGGAAACTTCCTGATACCATCATCTAAACAGAATGGAAAAAAACCTTAGGGGTCATTTAAAGCTATCCTATTGTGCAAATCAGGAGGCGGAGGCCCCAGCTAGAGAAGTGACTTGCTCTAGGTCACATAACTAGTCAAGAACAGAGCTGTGAGGGCAGTCCAGGTTCTGATTCCAGGTCAGTGCTCTTTCCTCAAAACATGTAGAGTCAGAGAATTCACCTCCAAACTCCTCCCCAAACTCCTCTGCTCCTAACAGGAGAACTTGACCTTTCTCAGAAGCAGCATAGAATGGGGATTAAGGGCCCTGGTTTTTGAACCAGACAGCTCTAAATTCAAAACCCAGTGCAGCCACCAAGGTCTAGTAACTTTACTCTTTGACCCTTGGTATCTTCTTCCTTGACGGTTAATATCACCTACATCACAAGATTATAGCTGTAGTTAGTATTATTTACCTCACAGGATTATGTCAGATTTAAATGAGCGAAATTCAGTAAGCACTCATTAAACTGCCTTTTATTTTTCCCCTCTAATCTCCTCCTCTCTTGAGTGATTTGTCTGTGAGGGTGTAAAGATTAATTTATCAGAGTGTAGGGAATTCCTGGTTCGGACTCCATGCAGTTGGGAGGATCATGCATCCCCCCCCTCTGTTACTTCACTTGGCTAGGCTTGAGTTGCCACTTCCTAAGTCACTCCTTTATTAAACCACCATTCACAGCAGAGGAGCTGTCCGCATCCTCGTTTGTTTGCATTGCATAAATTAGAAGGAGCTGAGAACAAGAGTTCCTTTGACCTCAGTCAACCTTGGCTGCCATTAGAATCATTGGGGGAACATTTCAAAAGCACCAAAGACTGCACCCCATCCCTTCCCTCACCCCTTATCCTGATCAGATTGGTTGGGAGTGGGGTCCAGGTGGCTTAAAAGCTCTCCCGGTAATTGAAGTCAGGCTGGCAATCCACTGGTCTACATGAGGAGAGTTTAACACGCATCTGAATCACCTATAGAGCTGGGTCTCTTCCATTCAGTAGGTCTGGAGCGGGGCCTATGAATTTGCATTTCTTACAAGTTTCCACGTGATGCGGATGCTGTCGATTTGGGGAATATTCTTTGATAAACGCTGATCTAGATGAACCTGAGAGGACCTTTGGGTTTTTTCCTTCCCAGCATCGTTTCCCCCTCTGGTAACAGCTCATGACTTGCTTTTAGTGAACTACCCCTCCGCATCTCTTAGGCCACAGGTGTAAGCAATACTCACCCTCCTCCCAACTTCAGGAGAACATGACAAAGTCTGGCCAATCAACAGAATCTACACCCTGGCTCCAGCGAGTGACTGGTTTAGCAACGGGCATATCACTTAACAGTCCAGTGAGAGTCAGCCCTGGGATGTTTGCTGGAACCCTTGGGAAGAAGTGCTAAGCTGGTAAGTTGTAAACCTGGGGCTGCTGGGGAAGAACCTGCCTGAGGGTGAAGCAGGCAAAGGAGGGCAGAAGAAGAGACCAAGAGAGACCAAGTCCCAGTGACACCTTCTTATCCCCTGGATCCAGCCAAGCCTGGATTTAGACCTAAATATTTCAGTTATATGAGTCAATAAATTCCCTTTTGGTACATCATAGGGAATATAACCAATATTTTGTAATAACTTTAAAGGGAGTATAATACATAAGAATATTGAATCACTATGTTGTATACCTGAAACTAATATAACATTGTAAATCAACTATATTTCAATCAATAAATAGATTCTCTTTTTTGCTTAAGCCAGTTTGGGGTGGGTTTTGTCATGTGCAATTCAAAAAGTGCTGGGAATTCCCTGGTGGTCCAATGATTAGGACTCCGTCCTTTCACTGTCAAGGGCCCAGGTTTGATCCCTCGTTGGGGAACTAAGATCCCACCATAAGCCACAGTGCAGCCAAAAAGAAAAAAAGAAAAAAACGTGCTGAGTACATGGGACATCTACAATGCCTTACCACCCAAAGGGTGGGATTCCAGGTTCTCTCCTGGATGCTACTTCCATCAGGCAATGATCTTCACAAAGGCCCCAGAACGGAGCAGAAGAACTCCTAGAGGTCATTTAGTGCCATTCTCCTCCTTGTTTATGTGGGGAGACCGGGGGGACAAGGAAGGGTGAGGACACGTCCTGAGTCATGCATACAACAAAGCCAAAGGATATCAGCCCTTAGCTCTGTCAGTAAATACACCCAAGCCAGTGGGTGATAACAGCCAGGAGTGCAGTGCCAAAACACTGACAAGTTTCCATCTCAAGGACACCCATACAGGGACAGGGGCTCCCTCCTTCAGCATGAAAAAGAGCATTACTGTATCTTAGTTTCTCTAATTGTACTTGAACAAACACACAGATAAATGCTGTTGTTCCCTTTTTTTTTTTTACAGGCTCAGCGGCCGTGGCTCACGGGCCCAGCCGCTCCGCGGCACGTGGGATCCTCCCGGACCGGGGCACGAACCCGTGTCCCCTGCATCAGCAGGCGGACTCTGAACCACTGCGCCACCAGGGAAGCCCTGCAGGTGGATTCTTAACCACTGCACCACCAGGGAAGTCCCAATGCTGTTGTTCTTAATCAACGAAATGGAGTTTATGGAAATGGGAAGAAAGTTTTTTCAGGGGATAAATATGAGCAAAAAGAGGAAAATGAAGCCCCCGGTAATGTCACTACCTGTGCTAACATTGACAACATTTAGGGAGCATATTCCTCTGTGTTTGTTTGCTTTACCTATGAAGATTTACATCAGGTAAGGTGGAGATGTGCTCTGGGGGACCCAAACTATCCTTCTCAGGAACGAATTGGGGTGAACCTTGGAAGTGAAAGAGGAAAAGATTTCTTCCATTCTTGGGGGTTGTATCAGACAGGGTTCTTCGTGTGAGCACCAGAAATTAGAGAGCAGGGGATATTTTTGGAAGGCCAATGGAAGCTTACACAATTGATGAAAGGCTAGAAGAGCAGGCTTGGGTCAACAGGACTTAAGGAAACTGAGGGTCAAGAAGCATAAGTAGGAAAATCAGTCATTTCCCTTAATAGGGACATAGGTAAGGATGCTATCAATGACCCACAACTGCTATTGCCACAAAGAGAACGGCCAGAAACCACTTCCTTGTCCTTGCCAGAGTTCAAGTCCTGGGAAAAGAGCATGTTAGAGCACGTGTTCCCCACTGATTCCCCCAGGTGAGTCGAGGAGGGATCTGACCTCTTTGACTTCAACTAGAGGAGGCCAGCAGGGGAAGAAAGGAGCCAAGAAGTACCCCTTCCCCAAGACAGTCAGGGAGGGGCAATTTCCCTTAATGAAGTTGGGGTGCTTTGGGGAGGGGGATGGGTGGTGTAGAGCCCCAAACTAAGAGCTACCCACTAGTGATCCTAGAGAGGGCAAGAGCATGGGGGCTGCTGCCTCTAGGGCCAGTTTATCACTGAGCCTGCAAACCAGTCCCAATCTACTACCCTAGCACACTGTTGGTGTATCTCTGAACGAAAGCAACCATGTTTGAGCGTATGTGGAAATACAGAGCTGTAACACTGGGTGTCCAGGCTATGTGTCATGGAATATGTGCGAAAAAAGTCTTTTCCCTTTCCCACATCCCCCTGGGAAGAACCTGCAGGACCAGCCAGATTGAATGTGCCTTGATCAATGAAGTGGTTTCTTTAGAGGGTAGGGGCTGTACCTGGGGCTGGGTGTTGTCGACCACGTGTCTCCAGGCGGTGGAAGAACACGGCCTTTAGGCAACCAAGTTGCCCCTTTTCAACAGTGCCCTCCTATGGCCGTCTCAGCAACTGCAGGATACCTAGTAGTCAGGCTTCTCTGTTCTCTTTCAGGAGATGGCAACTAAACTGCCCGTTAGGACTAAGTAACTGCTCTGAGAGTTATCCTGGAAGAGAGGGCCACAGGTTGGGAGGAGAGTCATTCTCAGAAGAGGTGGGATGGGAACTCAAGTCATTCAATTTTAGTAATAAAAATCACGTGACATGGTGCTTCCCTGGTGGCGCAGTGGTTAAGAATCCGCCTGCCAATGAAGGGGACACGGGTTCAAGCCCTGGTCCGGGAAGATCCCACATGCTGCGGAGCAACTAAGTCCGTGCGCCACAACTACTGAGCCTGTGTGCCACAACTACTGAAGCCTGCGTGCCTAGAGCCCATGCTCTGCAACAAGAGAAGCCCGCGCACCTCAACGAAGAGTAGCCCCCGCTCAACGGAACTAAAGAAGGCCCGTGTGCAGCAACAAAGATCTAATGCAGCCAAAAATAAATTTTAAAATAAAAAGTATTTTTAAAAAAATCACGTGGCATAGCATTCTTCTATGTAAACACTATTCACCAAGATCCTTTGGGTACTGATCTCCTTCTGGCTAAAATCCATCCAGCTGTCCTTGAATCAGTCTCACAGTTTTCCATCATATATAACCATGAGGATATCATGCCTCTGCTTGTCCACTGCCTTGCTCAAGTTCAGATATACTATGTCTCTATCATTTCCTTGTCAAAGAGGGAATTGAGGGGCTCACTTATTGAAGGGAAGCGAAGGAACTAAATCCCTGACCTTCAGTGTCCCCTTTATTTCTGGGGGTGGTTTGTAAGAAACTCACAGTGCACTGAAAGTTCGGAGCCTTGATCCTTGCTTCCAGCTTGGCCATTAACTTGCTGTGTGATCTTGAGCAAGGTGCTGGAGCTCTCTGAGCCCCACAACCCTCCTCAGGCAAATAACCTCCACAACGCACACCTCAGGGCTGCTCGTTGGTTTGAATGAAGTTAATGTTGCAGAAACCTAGAAAAGACAAAATAAGTAATTATTAACAACAAGCAATGTGGGGAGATTTTCTGCTGCAGTATTGGCTCTTCTGCATCCGCAGAGCTGAGGAACTAGGAAATAGGGTTCTGGTTCCGAAAAACAGCTGTTAAGGGATCTTTCTGTGTGTGTGTACTTGTGTCTGCATCTCTGACTCATGTTTCTCTCTGCGTGTTCCTCTGGGTCTCTATCTCTCCCCTTCTCTCACTCTTCCCTTACCTTTTCCCAGTCTTAGGCCAGAGCTGATGTTTCTTCACAAGTGGCAATTCAGGGCCCTTTTAAACCAGGTCTGCCCTCCCCTAATGGTTGTGCTAGGCAAGATGAAGCCAAGTCAAGATAGCTTCTGGGTTTCTCTGGCTCCAGGCTTGAAAGGTAGAGCATTTCAGTTTCTTGCAAGTCCCAGTTAAACAGGACCTTAGTGGCAGATCAGGGCAGAGAAGTCCCAGGCTGCTGTACTAGGCTCCTGGGGAATGGGGTGGAGGGAGAGGTGGGGGAGGGGATTGCCAGCAACTTGGTGACTGACGGCTTCAGGCCAAGGTAGGTGGCACTGATGCCACCATCTCAGCCCTGCTTCCTGCCCACCTGCTGGCCTCTGCCAGCTTTCTGCCTCTCTAGAGCCTCTGGGGTCAAGACAAACCTGGGTACAAATCCTGACTCCCCCATCTGCTCACTGTGTAACCCTGGGCAAATCATTAACCTCTTCTAACTGGATTTCTTTGTCTGGAAAATGAAGACGATAAGAAGTAAGTTGTAAGGATCAGGTTGAATAATAGCATAGCATAGAGCGGGAGCCAGCAAATTATAGGCTGTAGACCAAACCTGGCTCACTCCCTATTTTTGTATAACCTGCAAGCTAAGAATGGAATATTTCTAAATGGTTGGGGGAAAAAATATCAAAAAAGGATAATATTTCCTGACATTGAACATGATACGAAATTCAAATTTCAGTGTCTCTAAATAAAGTTTTATTGGCACACAGCCACACCCATTCATTTATGTATCGTCTAGGGCGACAGAACTGAGTAGTTGGGACAGAGACTATATGTGGTGCTCAATGCCTAAAATACTTTCTGGCCCTTTACAGAAAAAGTGTGCCTACACTGGGCACAGGTTTAAGAGTACAAACTACCTGGGTTCAAATCTCTGTTCTGTCACTTACTAATTTTGTGACACTGGGAAGGTCATTTAATCCATATGTGCCACAATTTCTTCTTCTGTAAAATGGGGATAACAATTGTGATTAGGGGTTGTTTTAAGGATTAAATGAGTTAATATTTGTAAAGCACCAGGACCAATGTCTACACGCAGTATTATGTAAATAAACAAAGAAGATCATGTATATGAGGAATTAAGCGATGATCTTGTGTTATAGATTTGGTTGGAAGCAAAATCAGAAGGAATGGTGGCTTTATCCCTGATACTGTCCTGGGCAGCATTTTGTGTGTGTGTGTGTGTGGTACGTGGGCCTCTCACTATTGTGGCCTCTCCCCTTGCGGAGTACAGGCTCCAGACGCACAGGCTCAGCAGCCATGGCTCAGGGGCCTTGCCGCTCCGCGGCATGTGGGATCTTCCCGGACCGGGGCACGAACCCGTGTCCCCTGCATCGGCAGGCGGACTCTCAACCACTGCACCACCAGGGAAGCGCTGGGCAACAGTGTTTTGGTCAGACACCTGAATGTAGACATCTGAGGTAAGACAGTGGAATGCACGGAAAGTGTGGATGGGAGTGATTGTGGGAGGACAGAATTGGATTCCTAGAGGATTGGATTGGATTCCTGTCAGGAACAAATGCACTGACTATACAGGTGACAATTTGGAGGGCTAAGCCTACATGCGGCTGGTTACTCTACAGAGATATTAATGTGTGTTTTGTCTTTTTGGGGTTTTGTTTTTTGTTTGTTTTGCTGCTATTGAACATTAAAAAGAACGAGAGCTGGTTTCTTGTCTCCTCCTTGACCACCTCACCTCTCCAAGAGGACTAGATTTTGCATTCATGGAGTCTTGAAAAGAAGTTGAAAGTGGAGGCATTTCTCCCAAGGTGGAAGAGGGTATGGAAGACTTGAGGTGAGCGAGGAGACATGACATAGTAGCAGCATGTATGACATCCATTTTGATACAAAGCATAACGTGCTAAACCAAAGTGAGTACAATCTCAGGCCACGTTAATATCAATAGAAGTAGGTCTTGTAGAAAGAGGGAGGTGATGTCCTTCCATCTACTCTGGTCAGCGCATGTCCTATCCTGGGCAATTTAAGAGGGATGTGGACATATTTGGTGGTATCCCCATACTTTCTCATCAGTTGCACTGGGTTCTTCCCCACCCTCATCATCCCTGGCCCGTAGGAACAGTTGATAAATGCCAGTAGCTCCTGTCTTCCAATCATTCTCAATTATGCAGAACTCACTCACTCTTCCCTGGTGAAAGCGGGCCTGGAGGATGAGTCCTGCTTCAGATCAAAACTTCTACTTTATCAGCAGCTACAAAGACATTAACCTGACCCCTGGGCGCAAAGTTTAGCTTGTTCAGCAACTCCTAGAATCACCTGGCCTTAGGAGATCCTGCTTAGGCCCCAGTGGTCTCAGAGACTGGGTGGCCCATCTCAGTCTTCAAGGACCCCTGCCATGTGCCTACAGCCTGATTTCCCAACCTTATCTTCCACTACTCCCCTTTACACTTGTATGACTCAGCCAAAGGGGAGCACAGTTCAGCTTTTTCGAAAGCACGTGCTATCTTAGTCGTTTTTTGGTGGCAAGGGGCAGAATGCCAACTCAGACGGGGTTCACCAAGAAAGGAAAGTTTATTGGCTCATGTGACTGAGATGTACAGTGCTGTCTGGCATCAGGCCCGGTTGTATCCAGCACCTTAGGATCTCTCTATCTCAGTCTCTAGGCTCAGTGTTAGCTTCATTCGCAGACCAACTTTCCCCTAGGAAGTTGTAAAATGGTTGCTGAAAGCTCCAGACTCAAATCTGGAGCTCAATAACCCTAGTAGAAATAGAATTTCACTCCCCCAAGAGTTTGAGCCCAAGGCTCAGGAGATGACTCTCAGGGAACAGACTGGGGTTATCCCAAATCAAGTCCTGTGGCAAGAGGCATTGAACACAACAATTGAATAGGCCCAAGTCACATGCCCCAAGAGGCAGGGGAAGAGACCCCATTAAGAGTTGGGGGTACAATTAGGGTCCGTGTTTCTTATACCCAAGACTTGAGAGTGGGAAAGAGTGGTTCCTAAAGGACACTGCATTCTGTGATTAGAAGCAGTGGAAACAGGTGATGGGCAGGCAATAGTGCATGCCCATCACCACACAGGCTGTACCATTCCTCCTGGCAACCTAGTGATCTGGTATCAGTCTGACAGAGAGCGAGGGAAGTAAAGCCAGGAAAAGCACCTCTGGATGTTGGAGGGAAAGTCCTGCATTTCTTTTTTTTTTTTTTTTTTTTGGTGGTACGCGGGCCTCTCACTGTTGTGGCCTCTCCCGTTGCGGACCACAGGCTCCGGATGCGCAGGCTCAGTGGCCACGGCTCACGGGCCCAGCTGCTCCACGGCATGTGGGATCTTCCCGGACCGGGGCACGAACCCGTGTCCCCTGCATCGGCAGGTGGACTCTCAACCACTGCGCCACAAGGGAAGCCCCCTGCATTTCTTTAGGACACGTTGCTGGCTCTGGGAGGGGACTGGAAGAGAGGATGAAGGAGCCATGGGGAAGATTTTGAAATCTGAAAGTTGATCTTCCTGCAAAGATCATGACTAACGGAAAGAGAGATGCCTCTGGAGCCTGGGCCCAGAATCAGGGAGGGAAATCCAGGAAGCTGGGGAGGAATTGTGCAGCATTCACTACCCAACAACCTTCTTCCCCCTCCATCCTTCTTTGAAGAGCCCTATACTGTTCAGGTGTCTACTCAGCCCGGCTTCAGGGTGAATCATGATGGCTCCAAGCCTGTCATGATGCCCCACCCTTCTTGCCAGCAACTGGACTAGGTATGAATGTGTGATGTAATTCTGACCAATGATATGCCGGGGGCCTTTTCAGAACCATTTTCTTTACTGACAAAAAGAAACACATAGGAAGACACAGACCATCCCCCTATGCTGGACAGTCATGTCTGGAAGTACAGCAGCTATCTTGTAGCCAAGAAGAGAGCCAGCCTGAAGGCCATGTGACGCCCGAAGAGGACAGAGAAGAAAAATGGAAAGAACCTGAGCCTTTGCTTATGACACTGAGCCACTGAATTAACCAATCCTGGAACCATTTTGGGCTTTTTAGAGTGCAGTGTAAAGTTATCCTTACTGCTGAGGCCAATCACAATGGAGTCCTCTCTTACTGTAGCCACAGCACACTAAATGGCTCACGTAGGCTTTGCTTTATTGAAAGAGTATCTGAAGAGAGAGCACATTTCCGACACTGGGTGTTAAGGCTCTAGGCAAGCTGCACAGCCACGCTGGGAAGTGCAGGGTGGTGGAAAGAGGATGTGCTTTAGAGACTCATATGCCTAGATCCGTCACTTATTAGCTGTGTGCTCTTGAACACATTCATTCACCTCTCTAGGCATCAGTGTTTTCATCTGTAAAATGGGAAGAATAACCTGTACTTCATTGAGTTGTTGTAAGGATCGAAAATGTGTACAGAGTTCTGACGTACAATTATAACGGTCACATATGGAAGGATCGCTTTTGTCTGTACATCACTGGACCAGGATCTCAGTGATGTCCAAACAAACAATGACTGATAAAGCGATGATACTTTATCAGAACCTCCTCAGAAGCTTCTTGAAAAATCCAGATTTCTGGACTCCATCCATGGGGATCATGATTCAGTAGATCTGAGGTGGGATCTGTGTATTAGTCTGGACTCTTTCTTTCTTTTTAATATTCCAAATCCTTTATTTTTAGAGTATCAGCACACTCCCAGAAAATTAAGTTCACAGCAGTTTCTGGGTACCATGATTTTTTGGGGAGAAAAACAAAGCTCCCAGGGTGATACCTATTATCCCTGTATTCAACTTCCCCTTCTCCTTTTCTTCCTCCTCCTTCTTCTTCTTCTTTGCTCTATCCTCTTGGATAGATGGGTTGAAAAATTATATACCCTTAAAGATGTTGCATTCTAACCCTCAGTACTTGTGAGTGTGATCTTATTTGGAAATAGGGTGTTTGCAGATGATCAAGTTAAGATGAGGTCCTTAGGGTGGGCCCTAATCTAATATGATTGAGTCCTTATAAAAAGGGGAAATGTACACACAGAGACAGATGCCTAGAGAGGGACGACCATGTGAAGACACAAGGAGAATAGCATCTACCAGCCAAGGAACATCTGAGGATACCAGAAACTAGGAACCCTTTGAAACCATCAAGATGCCAGTTTTCTCATATGGACACCAAGGGGGGAAAGTGGCGGGGTGAGGGTAGGGGTGATAGTCTGGACTCTTTCAGTTGCAAGTTGCAAAAACCCAACTCAAACTGGCTGAAGCAAAAGAAAAAAAAAGAAAAGAAAAGAAAAGAGTAATTTATTGGCTCATACATTTGAATAGCCCAGAGGAATAAACTACAGACATGGCTGGATCTAGGTGCTCATAACATGTCATAAGCTTGCTCTCTCTCTCTCTCTCTTCTTTCATCCCTTGTCATGATTTGCCTCTGTGTTTGTTTCATTCTTAGCCAGCAGTCCCAGGCTGATGGCTACCAGCCTAGAGCCTCTGAAAAAAGAGAGCATCTCTTCCCCTACAGCTCTGCCAAAATCCTGGGGCTGCCCGCTCCAGCCTAGCTTTGACCCCTGGGCTGATCCCTCTGTGATTGGCCCGGCCTGGGGAACAGGCTTGCCCCTGGAGACCACCCAAACTACATGGGGCCGTGTGAGGCAGTGACAGCTCTCTAAGGTAACCTAGGGGCTCTTAGAAGAAGAGGAAATGGGTGCTGAGCAGACGAACACGCTACAGGTCTCAGAATCTGTATTGTTTACCCAGTCACCCGGTCGATTCTGATGCACAGGCAGGTTTGGGAATGACTGCTGGACAGATCACTGGTTTTAGGACTCACTAGAGCTATGGAATCCCTCTCCTCCTAGAAAATCTTAAACAGGAGAAAATAAACAAAATAGATATCCCAAAATGGCCCTGTCCTAGTGGAAGGAGGGGTTTGGGGGCCTTCTATCATCTCCCAAGCAGTCCCTAAAGCCCCTGCAAGAGCTCCCTTGAGCTCCCTGATTTTGCTGTTCTCTTTTCTGACTCTTCAGCCCTGCATTTGGTGCAGTGGACTGGGTGGGGTGGGAAGAGAGTCTCAAAGAGCTCACCTAATGCTGTCCCGGCTTCCAGTCCTCGCCCACGCCTCAGCAGCCAGTGCCAGAGGAGTAAATAGGGACAGGAAGGGCCAGTGGCTGACTTAGAAGGTGCGTCAGACATGCCACATCGGATGCTTCTAGCTTTGAAAGCCCTTCCTGGCCCAAGGCCAAATAGCTTCATGGGCTCTGCAGAGCACTGGGCCCTGGGGCTGCGTGGGCGTTGATGACCCGCCTGTCTGCCGGTGACAGAGGGGATGGCGGCAGGACTGCATTAGTGGTAGCAGAGGGAGATGCTACAGGGACACACTGGCTGGGGAGACGTGGCGGAGGATGAAGTCAATTTCACACTTTATTAGTCAGTCTGGGGCCAACTGAGGCCATCCTAAAACTGGGCTGAAGCCCCGACTCTCCCTCCTCCCTTCACCAGCAAGAAAGGCCTTTATCACCTGAAACTCTTCTTGTTGAAGGAGCAGTATTTTTTTCTACTCAAAACCCCATAGCATTCAAACAAGGAGTTGGGATCCCTTTTATTCTGCAGGAGACAAAGCTGAGGGGTGAACAAATCTGATGTGTGTGTGTGTATGTATGTGTGTGTGTGTGTGTGTGAGGCGAGGGGGGGGAAGTGGTGTTGAACCACGTTGTTTATTTATTCATACATTCATCCCTTACCTATTCAATAGACATATATTGAGAGCTTACTATGTGCCCGGTGCTTAGTGTAATAAAGCATAATGTCCTCAGGGAACCCCCATTCATTCCCCAGCTTTTCACTGAGCACCTACCAGGTACCTGACACCATGTCAAGCTCTGGGGATGCCATGTGAATAGGTAGACACAGCCATTGCCCTCTTGGAGCAAGGGAGAGACCCTCAAGTAAGAAGGCAATTTCAACAGAGAGGGATAAGGACCTGAGTAGAGGCACACACAGGAAGAGCACCAGAACCAAGAAAGGAACGCTTCCTGGAAGAAGTGATGTGCCACTGAGACTTGAAGGATGACTTGGACAGGGGACGGGGGAGTGGGAAAGGGTGTACCGCCCAGGTGAAGGAGTGAGTGTGAAGGGGGGCAGAGAGAGAGCAGTGCAGATTCAGCTCAGCCAGAGCTCAGAGTTCAAGGAGGGGGAGGGATAAACAGGAGCCAGACCATGAAGCCGTGGTCAAGAACCCTGGAAGGACCTCCAAGAGCCCTGGTTTCAGATCTCTGTTTCTGAAAGCTGACCCTGGTGGTGGCCCTGTGAAGGACGGAAGCCTGGGGGCTTGCTGGCAGTGGGGATGGTGAAAAATGGGTGTCTTTGGGAGATCTGAGTGATGGCATGCTCTTGGGGGGGGGTGGTTCTCTGTAGGCCAGAGGTTGCGTACTGGAGACAAAGACTGTACTGGGAGTCAGATGAAGCTGGGTTCAGAACCTGCTCTGTTCTTAACACCTATGTGACCTTCAGCAAGTATCAATACCTGTACCTCTCTGTGCCTCCTTCATAAAATGGGACTCTATACCCATCTATTGAGATAATAGTGCATGGAAAGGCATGCACACAGGGTAAGGGACATGAAAAACCTTGCAAAGACAATGGGAAGAACTCAAAACTCAGTCCATAGGAAAACATCTCAATGCAATCTCATCTGCTTCCTGCCTTCTTTAAGGCAATCATAGATCCAATGTTTTTTCCTTATAACCAGGGTTGAGATCCTAGCTCTGGACCTCTCTCTGTGGCTTTTCTGGACACTTGACTTCTTAAAGCCTCAGTTTCCTCATCTGTAAAATGGGGATGACAATACCAGCTTGGTAGGGCTGTTGTGGGGATGGACTGAGATGTGTGTAAGGTGCTTAGCACAATGCTTGGTACATAGTAGGTGCTGAATAAACAGTCAGGAGTCTCATTAATATTCTCCATTCTTATCATCACTCACACAGGAAACATGAGCACTTCCTTTGTGCCAGATCCTGTGCTGGGCATCAGAGATGAACTGAAAATAATAAAAATGTCTGTAAATGTTTATTAAATGCTTACCTGATCTAATGGCTTTTTATGTCTGTGTACATAGACGTTAATTAATTAGATCCCCATATCAATCCTATGCTGTACCTACTATTATTGTCGACTCCATTTTACAGAAGAGGAAGCTGACGCTCAGAGTAAGTGGACAACTTTCCCAAAGTCACACTATGGGTGAGGGAAGTTGGATTTGATCCTGCTTAGTCCGGTTCCTGGGTCCACACATGATGCCACCCAGCCTCTCAAGGGTCAACCGTCCAGTGAGCCGCTCGGGACCTCCTCGATTATGAGTGACAGCTAGTCCACACAGTGGTCAAGCACCCTGGCATCTGACTGCCTGGGTTTGAAGCCCAGCTCTGCTGCTTAGAGTCTGTTACTTAACTTCTCTGTTCCTCTGTAGAGCGAGTGACAGAAACACCCTCATAGAATTGTGTGAGGTGACAGCCTAAATGAGATAGTGCGTCCAAAGGTTTGGCCCAGTGCCTGGCACACACAAGTGCTCGAGAATGTTGGCTATTATTTTGAAGCAAAAGGGGAATTTACTGGTGCCCGTAAACAAACTACAGAAAGGATGGGGTGGCACTGACTTTGGGTCACTGAACTGTGGGACTTGAACACTACCAGAGGGTGTCTATTGGTCTAGTGACTCTGTCTGTCTCTCTCTTCACTCATTCTCTGCTGCTGTCTTGTTCTCTCTCCCACCCACCTGTCCTCCCCCCCTCCCTCATTTTCTCTCTTCTCTTCCCATACCGGCTTCATTCTCTTGGGATCATGTTCCCAGGATGTGGGACCATGGGCCTCAAGTAGGATTGCCAGTTAAAATACAGGGCACCTAGTTAAATGTGAATTTCAGATAAACTAGGAATCATTTTTTAGTACAAGCATGTGCCATTTGGGACATACTAAAGGTTATTTGGATTTAGGATTGAATGAGATGGATAAAATCCTTATCCATCTTACTTTCTAATGAGGGAAGCAGACAACAAACAGATAAACCAGAAAATAGGAGGGAGTGATGCAGTCTCTAATGACAGTAAGACAGGGTGATGAATAGTGAGTGCTGGGGTCAGGGTGGGAAGGGTTGGACACTGCCCAGATGGAGCGGTCAGTGAAGGCATCACTGAGGAGCTGACCTGTGTGGCAAGAAACCAGCCAAGGGCAGATCTGGGGAAAGAGTATCCCAGGGAAGGGAAGGGCCAGTGCTGAGTCCCTGAGTCAGGAAGGAGCTTAGGGTAATTGAGGAACAGAAACAGAAAAGCAAGTGTTGGCCGTATCACAGTGATCAAGGTGGAAGGTGGTACATGGTTCAGTGGGAGGGAAGCAGGGCCCATCACACAGGCCCGGTTAGGTCTGAGTAAGGAATTTGGGTTTTGTTCAGTTTTAAGAGGTGTGACATTCTCTAATTTACTTTTTTCGAAGGATCACTTTGACTGCTCTATGGAGAGTGGGTGAGGGGGAAGCAGAGGGGTGGGAACTGAGAGACAGTCCAGAGGCTCCTGCAGAAGCACAGGGGAGAGAAGAGGAGTGGGGGTGCTGGAGAGGGGGAAAGTGGACAACTTTCAGGAAGGTTTTGGAGGTAAAGTTGACAGCCCTTGCTGAAGGACTGAACATGGAGAAGAGAAGAAGAGAGGAAGCGGAGTGAATCCCAGCTTTGTTGGCGTTACCCCTTACAGGAGCCTAAGGAAGCATGACAGGCAGTGATACAATTCAAATTCCATATTTGGTTTTATTAAAAATAATGTAGGGACTTCCCTGGTGGCTCAGTGGTTAAGAATCCACCTGCCAATGCAGGGGATACGGGTTTGAGCCCTGGTCTGGGAAGATCCCACATGCCACGGAGCAACTAAGCCCGTGGGCCACAACTACTGAGCCTGCGCTCTAGAGCCCACGAGGCACAACTACTGAGCCCGTGAGCCACAACTACTGAAGCCCGCGCGCCTAGAGCCCGTGCTCTGCAACAAGAGAAGCCACCGCAATGAGAAGCCCGCGCACCGCAACAAAGGGTAGCCCCCGCTCGCTGCAACTAGAGAAAAGCCCACGCACAGCAACAAAGACGCAACGCAGCCAAAAATAAGTAAATAAATAAATAAACAAGTAAATAAAATAACATAAAAAAATGTATTACGTGCATATTGTAATACGTTAAGAAAAACAAAAACTACGTTATAGTCACGATACAAACTGCAAAAAGGAAATCTGGACCAGGTGCTTTTGGCTGGTATCTGCCCCCTCCAGGTGGGGACGGGGACACCTGACTCCTAAGGGGAGTGCCATGCCTTGGAATCTCTGGCCTGGGATGTGGCCAGCGGGGTGGTGTGAAGGGGAAGAAGATAGATGTTGAGATTTTTCCAGTTGTATTTTTCTTTTCTTTTCCACTGTATTTTTCTTTTATGTTCTGCCGCAGCTTTTGGTGAGGAGTGGGGTAAGGGTGAGAAAGAATTTGAGGAAAAAGTTTAGCAATGTGGGAGGAAAGAAAGTAGGGGGGAGGTATACTCACAAAGGCATATCAGCAAGGCTGTCTCCCACTGCTTGGCCTGGGGCTGTGAGGAAGCTTCTTGGGAGGATGAAGATGAAGTAATTCAAGATGGTGAGCTCTAATCACCAGGGAGTATCGGAGGACGTGGTCACATTACATTCCCAGGGGAACAACCTTTGGCCTCTTAAGACATCCTCTTGCTTTCAGTTTGGAAAGAGCTCAGGCAGTGAGGGGCTATTTTTTCAGAGCCTGAGGTGGTGAAGGGTCAGGAACACAGACGTTAGAGCAAAGGTTGAAAGTACAAGGAGTGTTAGCCCAAAGAAGACTAGGGCTGGGGTCACTGCTGGCAAAGCTTAGGAGGAGTGCATTGGAGGAGGTGGGAGCCAGCAAAAATGGCTGTGTCTTCGAGGCTCAATCATTTAAGCAGCACTCATATGTCCTAGACTGCCAAAACCTCCACGCGTGATCCCATTTCCACATTCCAACAGCCCTCTGAGGTACGACTATTTCCTGGTTTACCCACAAAGAGGAAAGTGAGGTTTTAGAGACGTGAAGTAACTTGTTCAACGAGGTCACACAGCTGGTGAGTGTGGAGTCAGGATTTGAATTTGGACGTTTTGCAACGTGAAGTCTGGTCTCCTGACTACCACAGCCTCTTCATCCCAGACCCTCTCCCACGTCCAACCCATCTTGCTCCCTGGGTTCAATCCTGTCATCAGATGGGAGGATTTCCAGCAGCTCTGGCCCCCGGGGCTCAAAATGAAGTCCCTGTGTCCAGCTCTCAATCCTGCCTCTTGCCAGGATCTTTGTATTTTTAGTGGACCTGATCCTTAAGTCCCCAGGGCCTAGTACTTGAACCCAAAGCCTGGGATCCTACTGCCTGCTTTCTGACCTAGCCTTGATCTCTGTCCTGCCTGGACACAAGGTGATAGGTGTCCTCAAGTGCCCCATTATGGTTCTGGACACCTACTGCCCATCCCCACGTCTCTGGGGAGTGTGCCCTGAGATCACTGTGACCTCCCAACCTCACAACTCCTTCACCTGACTCGGCCTTCTTCCTAGCCTTGGCAGCTGGAACTGTGTTGCCAGTCCCAGCTCTGCTCCAGGGGAGAGGCCTGGGGCTCAGTACTAACTAGACACCAGCTTATCCTACAGAATAAGGTCCACAGTGCCTGGTTGCTGTTGCGATTTGTGTTTTCTTGTTTGTTTTTCTTTAGTTCGCAGGTCTTGAGAGCTTCCTATGTGCCAGCACTGGATTAATCACGTAAAGTGGATTTCCTCACGTAACCCTCAAAAAGCCCTGTGAGAAGTGAACAGAAGCTGTGGTGATTGCTAGTAGTGCACTAGCCTTTCCCCAGACCAAAGGCTCTGCTGATGTGCCTGGAATCACTGAGACCCCAGAATCAAGACAAGCAGGCTTTTTCCTGGCCAGAAGCCTCATCTCCACTTCCTGTCTCACTGACCGGGGGCTCACCATCCCTCCTGAGCCAGGGCCAGACTCGAGGCACTGTGGCTGGAAGGAGGCGACCCTCCTGCCCACAGCCTGGCTCTGCTGTCACACAATGGCCCTTGGGTCTCCTCTGTGTCCTTCTCTGGGCCCTGCAGAACAGCTTCAGTTGGCCCAAACAAGGGCTGCTCGGCAGATTCTCACAGCCACTGACCCTGGAGCGTGACCCACTCAGCTGCTGTCTATAGCTGAAGACATTTCCAAGAGATCTGGGTGGGGAGGGCAGGACTGTTCCCTGACCCAGGGAATGTACAGCAGACCTGGTGATGGTCCCAATCTTCTCTGAGGGCTCGGCAGCCTGAGGGGCAGAGGTACCTAGGAGCCCCCCAGCTCTACTACCCACTCCCTCCCTGAATCCCTAGCCGCTGAGCTGCACAAGAGTCACTGCCCAGTCAGAGGGAGAACCACTCCATGCCTTGTGAACAGAGGGGCTTAGGGAGGGAGTTACACAGGTGAAAGAAGATCCTAGAATCACCACAGGGATTAACAACAGCAAAAAGACACTCTAGTCTTTAGGTTGGAGGAACGCAGGGAAGAGGCAGCGTGATTAGGGCCCAGTATCTGAAGCTGTCTTACAGAAACTGGAAGTATAGCCAGGCCCGTCCAACGGGACCTAAGACCAAGAGGGAAGGACCATCCAGTGGAAGTGGGAACCATGGAGAAGACCAGCCAAGGCAGAGATGCTGCCTGAAGCAGAGAGAGGGAGAAATACCTTGGGTTCTCCCCTCCTTCCCCCTGCCAGTGCCTCCCATTGGACAAACCCACCAGAAAACCAGAGAACAAAGGAGCCTGGGCAATGTAGTTCCCTGAAGTACAGAGCTGAGCTGGGCAGGGAATAAATGTGAGAGCAAGCAAGCAAATAACCAACCTCTGAGATGTGAGCTGCTCAGAAGGGGTGGATGCAAGTCCTATGCCCACTCTGGCCCAATCCTCCTAAGGCTCAGGGCTGTCCCAAACCTGCAGCCACTGAGTTCTCTTTCTACTCACAGGCCTCAAGGATGCCCAGACCCCTGAAGACAGGCAAATGGGCCCCAAACAGGGAACCCAGAACCACCCTGAGGTATCCTGGAAGCATGGTGGTGGCCTGAGACCTAACTGAACAGCATTAGCTGGTGCTCCTGAGCCCAGCATAAGTCAGAACCCTCAAGGACAAATCTGATCTCACCCTCTCTTTGTTCCTGAATCTGCCAGTGGAGCCTCCAGCAAGGAGTCTTTGTCCCCAAAGCTGCTGGGTCCCCTTGGAACACCCTGAGAAGGTGCTCCTGGATGTAAAGGGCCCTGGGCCTCTGACCAGAGTTGCTGCTCCAGCACATCTGCATGCCTGATTATTGCCTGAGTACCTGCCTGACTTGTCCGGGTGCAATGGACTGCAGAAAGCCCTCTCGCTGGGGAGAGGCAGGAGAATCTGGGCCACTCCTGCCCAAGATTGGGATTGCCCTGGATGGGGAAATCTGCCCACCCTGACCCAGACGCAGCACCAGGGAACCGGACAAGGGAAAGTCCCAGGAATGCTTTTGGGGTGTGACAGCAGCCTCTGAGGGAAGGGCTGTATCCAACCTCTCCTAGGCCCTCAGGAGCCGGAACCAGGGGGCTTCATCTACATAAGGGAGTAGCCAGGCCTCGTCACCATCCCAAATATAGAGAGAAAGGCAGGCCCTGCAAACCTTCCTCCAAATGTCATGCCATCTTTTCTAAAGTCCCCATAATAATATTTATTGAGTGCTAATGAGCCAGGTGCTGGGCTAAGTGATATTATATCAGTATCTCATTTATTCCTCAAAAGAACCTTGTGAAATAGGTACTATGGAGAGCCTCATGGGTGGTCAGAAAATATGGCCCACGATTGAACAAATGTTTGATGACAACAATAATAACAATAGCAGAAAACGAAACAGTTCTCCCCAGAGATCCAAGGAAGGATAATTAACATCTAATGAAGTAGTGAGTGAAGTGGAGACACATGACAGCATTTAACAGAAAACAGATGTGAAGCCAATTCTTCAGAGGAGATTCTCTACCAGGGCAGCCAACCCTCACTCTGTGGCAGAAGATGCAAAAAGGGGGACCTGTTGTGACCCACACAATCTCCACACAGATTTCACATCAAAAATCAAAACAAAACCCTGGTTTCTGGCTTCTCTTGAAAAATCAGAATCTCTGGCACCACTGGGCCCTCATTCTGATGTGGCAACACTGGTTGAAGCCAAGAAGCTGCAAGCTCCTTAGATGGAATATGTATGCTCTGGTCCACCACAGTCCCTGCCACTCCCTAATGTCTTTCACCTGGCCCTTCCTCTCATTTGCACCACCTGCCCAGCACCCTGGGCGTTTCAATTTGCTGAGGTGGCGCCTCCCAGTCCAATCTCAGGTGATTCCTAGAGCCCTGCTGCCACCTAGTGGTCAGAGTTCACATATTCCCTCCCTGCACAGCCGTGACGCTCCTGTTGTGATCCGCCACCGTTCACAAGTGTTTCATTTAATCCTCTCACTCACCCTGTCAGAACAGGAATTGTACCCATTTTACAGATGAGAAAAACAGAAAACATAAGTTCAAAAATTACTGATAAGAAAACAGAAGAACAAGGTTAAGTGAGTGGATTGTTAAGGAACCCAGCTCCTCAGGATATTGCCAGGAGTGGAATCCAGTTCTTTCCTTACCCACCAGTCCAGGTATTTGAGTCTCTGCCCTACCACAACAGATCCTAAAATGACTTTTCCACGCTGGAAGGTAGGTCCTGGTGGAGGAAGCCAGCAACTCCTTGAGAAAAGACAGAATTCTACAGTGAGTATTTTTTGGGCTGAATAGGGAGGACAACGCAGGCTGGGGGCCCTCACCAAACTTCCCCACATGCAGAAACCACAATAAGTGAGTTTGCTACTTGCCTATGGCCAAGCGGGCCTTGAACTCAGGGGTTTTAAGGTCAAGTGCTGGGCACTTCTCATACCATTACACTGCCTCCCTGGGCCTGAGAAGGCTTCCCCTTCCCTTTTGCTTCCCCCAACCCTACTTATCCCACAAAGCCAGCACCTGCCCCACTTCCTCCAGGAAGCCTCCCTGACCACCTCAGCGACCCCAAAGCTCCTCCTTGTCTGAACACCTATGAGCCTGGTAAATAGCACCCTTCTGGGGCTGACGGCATCCTGCCTTGTGGTGCCAGGTGCTTGTCTGTCTTTTACAGCTGGGTGGGAGATTCCTTGGAAGTAGGTTTCAGTGTTCCCATCCCATCTGGGCTGTTTATCTGAGCAACGTGTATTGAACATCTACTACTTGAGGCATGTGACAGATGCTTAGGGAGATTCCAGGATAAACCAGAACTTGCATCCTAAAACACAACTCTGGGCGTGTCACTCCTCTGCTTGAAACCCTTTAGTGTCCCCCACCACTGCCCTCAGAATAAACCCCAAAGCTCCTTACCAGGCAGACCTCACTAAGCCATCTCTCACTGTACCCACCACCCTTACGCACACCCTGTGTTCCAGCTCTATAGCATTTTAGTTCCTTGATGAGCTGTGCTTGCTCTTAACTCTGGGCCTTTGCATGTGCCCTCCCTCCCACCTTCATCTAACCTGTTACCCATCAGCTTGGATATCACTTCTTCCAGGAAGCCCTCCTTAGCCACCAAGTCTGAGTCAGGGGCTGGCCTCTCCCCTGGGCTCTGGTGGCACCTGTTATCACCCTATCCCAACAATCAACACTGTGTTTAACTGTTGCCTTGTCTGCCTCCCTCATCAAACCGTGGGCTTTGAGAGGGCAGGGTTCCGGTCTCTCTGACTTCTCACTGCATCCCCAGCAGCTAAGGCCAAATCCTGGAGGCACCAAAGATGTGCAGTAGACACTCACTAAATGAACACATGAATAAAGGAGGTTCCATTTTTATATATGGCAAGTATCTAGTGAACAAATGTCACACTGGGGCATCTGACCATCCAATGGTTAGAGTCACACAAATTTCAGTGGCATTTCATCTTCAAGTCCTTTATTCCCAGTAGTTGACATCAGTTATTCACCAAGCTAGACTCACCACATTAACCAAGAATTCGCTCATCTTTCCTTTGATATTGTAATCTTGTCCTCATGTCTAAAACTAGGTTGGAGCCCAAGAGATTAAAGAGGTCTCACTCTGTTGCAGGGAGCAAAGGTCACCCTTGTGAATCAGTCTTCACCTCCTGGAAGTCTTGTTCAATTCACAGACATATACCTTTGTAAGTCTAATATGTGACAGTCCAGCATTGAAATACATAAGTCACAGGGCAATGGTTCTAGGTATTTGGAGGGGAAAGGCACATTACACAGAGTCCCCTGGAGAAAATTCAGGCCATTCTCCATCTTCTCAATTATGCATTTTCTCACCCTTCAGTGACTTTTAATCTCATCCCCTAGGAGAAACCATTACCCATGTGCTACTGAATACATTGTTATTTTTCCTCATGAGATAGATTTGGTTCCAAGAATATTTCAGTTTTCTCCCTTATGCCTACAAGAATATCCAGTTTTGCTCAGGTCCTTTTTTTTTTTTTTTTTTTTTTTTTTTTTGTGGTACGCGGGCCTCTCACTGTTGTGGCCTCTCCTCTCCCGTTGCGGAGCACAGGCTCCAGACGCGCAGGCTCAGTGGCCATGGCTCATGGGCCTAGCCGCTCCGCGGCATGTGGTATCTTCCCAGACCGGGGCACGAACCCGTGTCCCCTGCATCGGCAGGCAGACTCAACCACTGCACCACCAGGGAAGCCCCTCTTCAGGTCCCTTTTAATGGCACTTAATAAATATACATTCTGGGACCTGACAGAACAGGCTGTCCTATTTCAAACCTCCTCTCAAGCTGCTGTATTTTTATAACTTTTTTAAAAAATTATTTTCAACTGCATTGGGTCTTTGCTGCTGCGCGCAGGCTTTCTCTAGCTGTGGCGAGTGGGAGCTACTCTTCGTTGCAGTGCGCGGGCTTCTCATTGCAGTGGCTTCTCTTGTTGCAGAGCACAGGCTCTAGGTGCGCGGGCTTCAGTAGTTGTGGCACATGGGCTTAGTTGCTCCGTGGCATGTGGGATCTTCCCGGACCAGTGCTGGAACCCGTGTCCCCTGCATTGGCAGGCAGATTCTTAACCACTGTGCCATCAGGGAAGTCCCTTTTTTTAAAAAAAATAACTTTTAAAATTATTTATTTATTTTGGCTGCGAAGCTGCCTGTTTGAAACATCTGAGCAAGTACAAAGTTTGGATGGGGCACGTCCTAGCTAACAGCTTGTGACCATTTCCAACCCCGGGTCTATCTCGACCACCACTGTGTGTCTAGAGCAGAGGTCCCCAACCCTGGCCACACACTAGAAATACTTGAGGAGCTCTCTGAATTCCTGAGGCTGGGCCACACCCCACACCAATTACATCAGCATCTCTGAGTGGGATCCTGGCTTCAGTCATAGTTAAAGCTGCCCCAGTGCAAGCAGTGGGCAGCCACGTTGAGAAGCCCTGAGCTAGGTTTCTAGCACACTGTAGTCTCTCATAAGTATTATGGAACCACAGTTGGATTTCCTATTTTATTATCTGTTCCCCTGTGCTTCTTGTTTGTATCAGAACTCTGAGCAGGGAAGAGAAAGGAAAATGAGTCATGAGCATCTTGGAGAGTGAATTTGCTGCTGGGAGAGGGATTGAAGGGACTGAGTTTTGCATTATGTATGCAGCCTTCACACTTTCACAAGCCCAGAGGAGGTAAGTTACAGACTGACAAAGACATGTATAGACTTTTAAAGGCTCTCCAAATACCAGAGCTAACAGCTTTAGGCACTACAGTTATAATACAGAGATGTTCCTGGAATTAAGTCTAAACTGCCACATATTTTTACACACACTCTAAGGTGGGTTGGTTCCAAAAATTTTTTTTTCCCAAAAATGTTTTATTTGTAGCTACTTGGCTAATGGTCATGATTGTTTTATATATATATATATTTCCCTTTTAGATATCTGTTTTTGTTTTTTTAAGATATTTACTGGACTATAATTGCTTTACAATGTTGTGTTAACCTTACACTTAGGTCTTTAACCCATTTTGAGTTTATTTTTGTGTATGGTGTTAGGAAGTGTTCTAATTTCATTCTTTTACATGTAGCTGTACAGTTTTCCCAGCACCACAGTACCATACTGTCTTGATTACTGTATCTTTGTAATATAGTCTGAAGTACGGGAGCCTGACTCCTCCAGCTCCGTTTTTCTTTCTCAAGATTGTTTTGGCTATTCAAGGTCTTTTGTGTTTCCATACAAATTGCGAAATTTTTTGTTCTAATTCTGTGAAAAATGCCATTGGTAGTTTGATAGGGATTGCACTGAATCTGTAGATTGCTTTGGGTAGTATAGTCATTTTCACAATGTTGATTCTTCCAATCCAAGAACATGGTATATCTCTCCGTCTGTTTGTATGATCTTTAATTTCTTTCATCAGTTTCTTATTGTTTTCTACATACAGGTCTTTTGTCTCATTAGGTAGGTTTATTCCTAGGTATTTTATTCTTTTTGTTGCAATGGCAAATGGGAATGTTTCCTTAATTTCGCTTTCAGATTTTTCATCATTAGTGTATAGGAATGCAAGAGATTTCTGTGCATTAATTTTGTATCCTGCAAATTTTTGCTTATCTGTAAAGGTTTTAATTTCTCCATCGAATCTGAATGAGATCCTTGCTGGGTAATCTTGGTTGTAGGTTTTTCCTTTTCATCACTTTAAATATGTCCCGCCACTCCCTTCTGGCTTGCAGAGTTTCTGCTGAAAAATCAGCCATTAACATTATAGGGATTCCCTTGTATGTTATTCGTTGCTTTGCTGTTGTTCTTGCTGCTTTTAATAATTTTTCTTTGTATTTTTGATAGTTTGATTAATATGTGTCTTGGCGTGTTTCTCTTTGGGTTTATCCTGTATGAGATGCTCTGTGCTTCTTGGACTTGATTGACTATTTCCTTTCTCATGTTAGGGAAGTTTTCGACTATAATCTCTTCAAATATTTTCTCAGACCCTTTCTTTTTTCTCTTCTTCTTCTGGGACCCCTGTAATTCGAATGTTGGTGCATTTAATGTGGTCCCAGAGGTCTCTGAGACTGTCCTCAATTCTTTCCATTCTTTTTTCTTTATTGTGCTCCCTGGCAGTTATTTCCACCATTTTATCTTCCAGCTCACTTATCCGTTCTTTTGCTTCAGTTATTCTGCAATTGATTCCTTCTAGAGTATTTTTAATTTCAGTAATTGTGTTGTTCATCACTGTTTATTTGCTCTTTAGTTCTCCTAGATCCTTGTTAAATGTTTCTTGTATTTTCTGCATTCTTTTTCTGAGATTTTGGATCATCTTTATTATCATTACTCTGAATTCGTTTTCAGGTAGGTTGCCTATTTCATCTCCATTTATGTGGTCTTGTAGGTTTTTACCTTCCTCCTTCATCTGAAACATATTTTTTTGTTGTTTCATTTTTTTTTTTCTTTTTTGATGGGTGGTGCTCTGTTCCTGTCTTACTGGTTGTTTGGCCTGAGACGTCCAGCCCTGGAGTTTGCAGGCAGTTGGATAGAGCTAGGTCTTGGTGCTGAGATGAGGTCCTCCAGGAGGCCTCACTCCAATTGATATTCCCTGGGGTCTGAGGTTCTCTGTTAGTCCAGCGGTTTGGACTCAGAGCTCCCACCACAGGAGCTCAGGCCCGACCTCCGGCCTGGGAACCAAGATCCCACAAGCTTCATGGTGCGGTAAAAAAAAAAGAAGAAAGAAAAAAAGGCACAGTACAAGATCAAAGAATAAAAAACAAAATAAAATTAGAAAGATAAAAAATATATTAGGAAAAATAATGAATCAACAAGGTAAAACAGAACCCCAATCTAAAAGAGGGAAAAAAAACCACCTTGGCTATGGGGGCGGAGTTTAGGCAGGGGTGGAACTTAGGCAGGGGCGGGATTTAGGGTGGGGTGGGACCTAGGCAGGTAGGGGGGCGACGTTCAAGCATGGGGCGGGGCCTCTGCTTAGGACTTGCGCAGAGGGGAGAGGCAGCACGTGGAAAGGGGGGCCTCTGGAATGTGGAGTTCTGGAGTTTGGGGGTAGGGCCCTGAGTGAGGGTGTGTGGGTGGGGTTTAGGCCCAGAGCATTGGATGGGGTCTCTGAGTGTAGAGGTAGGGCCCTGGGTGGGTTGTAGGGCCAGGGCTCGGGCTTTGCACAGGAGGCGGGAGGCTCCAAGGGCGGAGGATTAGGCCCAGGAGCCCAATAGGGCTCCAACTGACCACGTTCCCTTCCGTTCCTTCACGCCCCTACCCCACCATCTCCCCCAGGGTCTCCCCCGTCACCGCTGGACCCCTAACCATCAGTGGGTCCCACTGGGTGTAGGAACTCCTTCCCTCCCTCAGCCACCCCTCAGGGGTGCTGGTCCTGGAGGTTCAGCCTTTTTCTCCCCCTTTCCTCTCTCCCACTCTCTCAGGACCCACGTGGCTGGAGGGGTCCTCGGTGGGCAGAGGATCAGGCCCAGAATCTCAGCAGGTTCCTGGGGGCCTAAGTGGGTAGGGGAAACCTGGCCATGCTCCCTTTTGATCCTCTGCCCTCCCAATGGTTCTCCAATTTCCCTCTTTGGGCATGGGATCCCTTCCCCTCCCCCAGCCGCCCCTCAGGGGCGCCAGTCCCCTCCAGCCTCCACTCCTCCTCCCCCTTCACTCCCCCCACGCCCCACGTCCTACCCGGTCACTGTAGGCTCCTCCCATCCCCTTAGATGTCTGTGGTCGCCCACTGGTGCCCGGTAGGTGCCCTAGTTGTGAGGAGACGTGAATTCCGCGTCCTCCTAGTACACCATCTTGACTCTGCCTTCTCTGTAATATATTTTTAAACTATCTGTAATTTGTTTTAAAAGTTACAATGGATCACCTTTTCCCTCTCCTGTGAATCTTGCAATTTATGTGAGCCCCAAGTTACAACCTAGAGATGATGATCCAATAGCGGCTGCACCCAAATTCACCCCAGCGGTCAGTCTTCCTTGAACAGGAACTGTTTTGAGGGGCTTCAATTTCTAAGTTCTAGAAAGGGATGACAGTAAGTTTGATCTCACCAAGTTCAAGAGTTTGGTTACCTAGATTGCAGCGTTGGGAGGGATCCTGGGTTTATGGGAAAGGATGCCACAGTGATTAATAATGCCCATCATGGCCATGGGCATGGCGAGCGGCCAGCCGATGGCTGGGGCCATCCTGAGACCACTTCCTAGACATCCTGCAATTTACATTTATATCACACTTCATGACTTGCAAGGAGCTTCCACATCCTTAGCATCATGCCATTCTCACCACAAGCCTATGAGTTAGGTCTTTATAGATGGGAAAACTGAGGTTGTGTCCTATGTCTGAGGGGCCACAGCCAACTGACATCACCTCCACTGTTGCCTCCAAGCCCTCAGCAGCCTCCTGAAACCACTGGGGGTTCCACTGGCTCCCCTTCTTCCAGAAACAGGAAACCAAGTCATTACCCACCCATCAGGCCTTTAGTTACCTGCTTAACATAGTTTCCTCTATGACTTGCATACCCCTCTGTCTCCTAATCCAGAGAACACAGCAGCAGTGTACAACTGCTGCTAACAGCCTCACACACCCCACCTAACACACCCTCAAAAATCCCCTCTTCCCTGGAGCAGCCTCTGCATTTGCCTTAACACATCCCAGAATCGTGACTTGCTCACACCTACTCCCTGGCCCAGCCAAAAGTCTCCTGGGAACCTCTCCACTGCCCTGACAAGCCCTCATTCCCCTGCTAGAGAGGGCTCCCAGGGGTTCATTGCCCAAGACAACTCAGCTCCCAGCGTGGAAAAATAAAAGCTGACTGGTCGGCTGTTGTATCTCTTTATACCACAGTAAGGAAGTGAACTGCCAGGTCAGGCGGTTCTGGACTCTCCAGTGTGCCTCCATGCAACCACACAGCGCACAGGTAAAGCTCATCTGGGTGACCCACTCCCATGGGCAGAACCAGACGGGGCACAGGTAAGATTGGCCATAAGCAAGTCCTGGCCAATCAGCTGTGACCTGCCATCCCAGGTGTTGTGACTCAGGTTGGAACGCCCTCTTCATGCAGACATAATGAGCCGTCCTGGTTGGAGCCTTTCATGTTCACCCACGCCAGGCACTCTGCAAGGCCCACCTACCTCTTCTGGCTGCCTTTTGGGTGCCCTTCACCCCACCCTGGCCTGATTTCCCAATCCACCCCCACCTTCTCTTTGCTTCTAACTCCCAGGGTCACAGCCTCTAAGCCTCTTGGAACATGGGCTCCAAGGAGGGCACCCTAAGAGGGCAGACTCCAGCCCCACAGAGCTGGACCTGGGGCCCTGGCCAGGAAGCTGGAAGGCACATAGCCCCTCTGTCCGTTCACTTCCACAAGGCTCCATTCTGGGTTCCCCTTCTTGTCCTGGGCCTCCAGGACAGTCACCTGCTGGCCTGCCTGCAGACTCACTTCATGGCTGCTTCTGGCCACAAAGGGGTACACTGCCACCACCTGAAACACATGGGGAGTGACACAGAAATGGTCAGGGTGGGAGGACAGACAAACCTGACCTAGAGAAGCTGTTTATCCTCTTCCCTCCCACCCGACTCAGTCCCCATCGCTGAGCAGTCATTGCCTCCCAAATACATCCTTTGTCCAAAGCCATCAGCTACTTCCACTACTCCCACTGCTAATAGCTACTATGTGGCAGGCTCTTTGCCTGGTTTTGATTTTCACAATTCTATAATTCTGTTTGCCCCATTTTTCAGATAAGGAAATTGAGACTCAGAGAAGTCAAGGAACTTATTCAAAATCACAGAGGAGTGAAGCTGGCCTGTCTGACCTCAGAAGGGGTGCTCTCAGTCCACTGCTGCCATCTCACCGAGCAGGGGATGCAGCATCCCTTCCCCACAACCCTCCTCAGATCGAAGGGTGTCATCTGCCCAGGCCAGTTTCCCAGCTTGGAGCAGAGACAGGAAGGAGGTTAGGTGACTTTGTTGAAAGGCAAAAAAAAAAAAAAAAAATTGGAGGAGAGGGCATTTGTTAGGCTGATATTTCACCTCCCTGGGCCTCATTCTCATCATCTGTGAAATGGAAGTAATGATATCCTTCCCTCCAGGTAATTGTGGGAATTTAATGAATGGATGCCTGTGCCTGGTACATAGTAAGGGCTCAACAAATGCAGGCTACTTTCGCTATTTTTACCATGACTTTTATTACTGTGTGCCAAGGCTCAGGAACAATCAGGGGCAAGGGGGAACTGGGATGACCCCACGTGAGTCCCACTGAGCAGCCCCACGACCAAAGAGGAAGCGGCTGCTGTGTCTGGGCAGATGGACAGCTGAGCTCACCACATGAGCCCCTGGGCGGGTGTTCCGGGACACTACCCACACTGGCGGCCACTGGGATTGAGTTGGATGGCGAGGCTCTCTGGTGGGATCCCTGTGGGTTCTTTGCTGATGGGTGGGTATGTCCAACAGGAGGCAGCCCTGGTGTACCACTTCTAGCTAAGGCTCCCGGCACTGGCCTGAGAGCCTTCCCAGCATGTGTCACAGCTGTACATCACAGCTTCCGCAGGCTTCTATGCAGCCCTCCTGCAGCCCACTCCAGGCTCCCTCAGCCACCCTGGCCTGCGGCATCCGCTGGCTATTCACTGCAAGCCTCTGGGCTCCCACCTCTCAGCCTGGGTCCTTTCTGTTGTTCATCCATCACCTGTGAAGCTCCTCCTTTATAACTGTGAGTGCAGCCTCCATTTACTGAGGCTCACATTTGCCAGCCAGCTAACTACCTCAATCAGCCCTCACAGCGACCCCACTAAGCTTCTGCCCCGAAAAGCCTTCCCAACACTTTTTGTTTTGAGATATAATTCACATGCATACATTCACCCTTTCAAAGTGTACAATAAAGTAGTTTTTAACATGTTCGCAAGGTTATGCCACCATCACCATTATCTAACTCCAGAACATCTTCATCATCTCAAAAAGAGACCCTAGACCACTTAGCAGTCACTTCCCATTCCCCCTGCCCCCAGCCTCTGCCAACCACTGATCTACTTTCTGTCTCTATGCAATTGTCTATCCAGGACATTTCGTATAGAGAATCATACATTACATGGCCTTCTCTACCAAGCTACATGTGGTAGCATGTGTCAGCACTTCATTCTTTCTTACGGCTGAATAATATTTGTGTGGATGTGCCACATTTTGTTTATTCCTTCATCAGTTGATGGACATGGGTTGTTTCCACTTTGGGGCTGTTATGAATAATGCTGCAACGAACATGCATGTACAAGTTTCCCATGGCTTTTTTTTTTTTTTTTCCGGTACGCGGGCTTCTCACTGTTGTGGCCTCTCCCGTTGCGGAGCACAGGCTCCGGAGCGCAGGTTCAGCGGCCATGGCTCACGGGCCTAGCCGCTCCGCGGCATGTGGGCACGAACCCATGTCCCCTGCATCGGCAGGCGGACTCTCAACCACTGCGCCACCAGGGAAGCCCTCCTCCCATGGGTTTTAAGGGAAAGCCAACACCCTCACCAAGGCCACAGGCCCGGCTGGCTAGCCCCACCCACCTCTCCAGCTCACCGCTCTCACCGTCCCAGCCCCACTGGCTCCACTCAGTTCCTCACTCACCCTGTCCTCCCCGGCGCTGGGCCTTTGCATTCGCTGGGCATGCTTTCTGGGAAGCACTTCCCATCCACAACCCTTTATCCAATTACTTCCTAACCACCCTTCAAATCTGAGCAAAAGCATGATTCTTCTCAGAAAGACCTTCCCTGAACCTCTCCCACACCTAAGGCTCTGGCACTTAGCACTAATAGAACTGTGATTATTTATATGATTATTTTATTAATCGCTGTTTTCCCCACCTCCCAGATTATAAATTTGAGGAAGGCAAGGGCCAAGGTTGACTTCTGCTCATCACTGCATCTCTTATCTAGCACAGTGCCTGGTGAATACTGAATAAATGAACAAATGCATGAACAAACGAATGAACGAAATAATCCCACGTGCTCTGCTAATGGGGAGCGAGGGACTAACTCCCTGCTCTTGATGTGGCAAGGACGAGAGGCTCCTTTCTCCAGGTCCCACCCTGGCCAGGACACTGGTGTGGCCACTGACCGAGGCCCTGGCCTCACAGGGTGGTAGTCCCTCTGGACAGGAGGAAAATCAAAGCCCCACTCCAGATGGCCATGGGGATGTGAACCCACCCGCCCTCTTCCAGGCTCACCTGGGTCACTGCTGGGACAGAAGGGACAGAGGCCAAGGTGGGCTCTGGTGTCTGACGTTGGGAGTCCCTGTGAGGCCTCGCCTGCCCTCTGAGCTCCTCCTCACGGGGGACCATATGGTACAGCTCCAATTTCCCAGCTGGCACGTACCCTCGATGTCCTGCAGGACACACAGAACGTTATCTGGCTGTGGATCACACTGCCCGTCCCTTTCAGAGGTAGAGGAAGTCACCACCATTCACAGATGTGAATATCTCCAATACAGCTTCTTCACACTAAAATGGACCTCAAAAGGTTATCTCGGAAGCTCACAAACTGCCCCCCACCCCGCACCCTGCACGCACTCTTTCTAGCTTCTGCTTGTTCATCCCAGTGACAGCGAGCTCATTCCCCACAGAGGCAGCCCACTCCATTTGGAACAGCTCTGGCAGAGATAAAAAGTTCTTCCTTGGAAAAAAAAAAGTTCTTCCTCGGAAGAAAAAAAAAAAGTTCTTCCTCGGACTGGTATGAAAACTATTTTCCTGGTGCTGGCACCACTGGTCTCCTTTCCAAGCAAGGCCACTTCCTCACCGCAGGACTGCCTTTCCCAGGAGGCAGAAATTGCCTTTCTCTTCTCCAAGTGCCCCCAATTCTTTCTCGTGTAACAGCTACTCCAGTGGTGCTCTGGTCGTTGTCACTGTGAATGGCCATCACCTGAGAGCTTGCTTGGTGCCAGAACCAGCATCTGATCACCTAGTCTTTCCGTCAGCTCTTGAGGTCCGTATTGTTGCCTCCATTGTATGGCTGAGCCAACCGAGCTCAGAGAGGCTCCATAACCCCTCCGGGACCACACAGTGAGTACAGTGCAGAGTTGGGGCCCAAACCCGGTCCTCTGGACCCCAAGGACCTTGTTTTAATCCCCATTCAGCTGTTTTTCAACTTGAGTTAGGATTTTACCCTTTCATGATTCTTGCCAGATTTGTACCATCTTAATTTTCTTTAATAAACTCACTTTTTAAAACTTAGTGTTGTACTATATAATAATGAATAAAATCATGGGTTTCTGTACTATATTTTTTCTAATACACATTAAAATACTGAATTAAAATAAAATGTCTGAAGGGGGAAAAACTGTCGCCAGATCCCCTCCCAATAATCCTGTGTAACCCTCATCTTGTGGGTCACATGCCCCTCTGTGGAAGACACTCTGGTGGACCTTCTCCTCCTGGGTTCATGGTGCCCCTTGCCTCCTGCCCTGCTCCCTCCTGGGGCCCCTACATCTGAGCAGCACACCAGGGTCATGACCAGCGCAGAGGGAACAGGATAACACCTCCCTTGTTCTGGATGTCAGACTTCTGTCCACACAGTCAGGATCTAAACGTCACTTCTCTGCGTATCTCCATCCCTTCTCCATTCCTTCAAAGTGATGCTGAGTTCTCTCCACACAACTCTGTCTACACAAATGATCTGTGAGGTCCCCAAGGCAGATCTTTGTCTTCCCTACACAGTACCCAGCACACAGTAGGTGCTAGATAATGGATATTGCAATGTAAGAGTGAATTTCTCTTTTTGGCATATCATGCACCACAATAAGCCGGCTGTACCCCATGCCCTCCGTGTTCACCTGTGTTCATTCCCATCCTGGATTTGGACCCCTGCCCACAAGAGTGCCTATGTCTCCCCACTGGCTCCTGTTGGACAGTTTTCCCAAAGGGCGGGGAAGTGCCCATGAAGTCCCACATACCTCCAGTGTCCACCAGCCATCGGCTGCTGTTGCCTTTGGTGTCCTTGTCTTGAAGGAGGGCTACGACGTGGCCCCGAGGCAAAGTCAGGTCCAGAGTCCCAGACCCGCTGATGTTGCTTGTCACCTGGTACAGCTTTCCTGGGCCATACCTGCTCAGGAGAGCCTGCACCTGGTGTTCAGCCCCTGGAAGGAGTGGCTGGGAGAGAAAGGACAGAGACAGGCACAGGTGTTGGAGCTGGAGTGTTAGAGCTGGCGCCAATGTTGGCCCACGTGCTGACAGCTAGGAGTCCTGGGCCAAGCCCACCTCTGCTGCCCATTGGTCCATCCCAGTCGGGGCAACCGTCTCCTCACTAACAGATGGCTGGATCAGATGAGAAACACATGCTCTTAGTATCCAAAGGCATTTCAGAACAAACTTCTAACTTAACTTCTAAAATCCTTCTCTGGTCTAAACTTCTTGGGTTTTCTAAACTCCTAAGGCAGTTTCTGAGTCTCTCCATTACAGAACTCTAGGACTGGGGCCTCAATTCTGCCCATAGCATCAAGCTAAGCTGTCCCACAGGAAAATGCCTTACACATGTCTTTTAACCCCAATGAGCAAAACTATGAGCTTCATGTGGGCACCAGGCCTTACTCGCCTGACATCTTTTTTTTTTTTTTTTCTTTTTTTTTATTTTGCGGTACGCGGGCCTCTCACTGCTGTGGCCTCTCCCGTTGCGGAGCACAGGCTCCGGACGCGCAGGCTTAGCGGCCATGGCCCACGGGCCCAGTTGCTCCGCGGCATGTGGGATCTTCCCGGACCGGGGCACGAACCCGTGTCTCCTGCATCGGCAGGCAGACTCTCAACCATTGCGCCACCAGGGAAGCCCCTCGCCTGACATCTTAAAACAGCCAGCACAGGGCCAGCACATGTAGACACACGTGTGAACAAAGAGAATGTGGTTTTTTATTCCATGCGTTTTGAGTCCACAAGTATTTATTGAGCCCCCTACCATGTACAAGGCATGGTAAGCCTTGTGGATGGCATAGTAGAAACAGTTTTTCCCTGATGGAAATTGCCATCTAGTTGAAGAGAATGATTCAGTGCATTTTCAGAGCATCCAAAAATCTCCTGGCACTGCCTTTGTTTTTTCATTCACTGCTTCCAGCAAAAGCATCAACAAGAAGGGACTCAGGTGATTGTCCCCTTTTTGTAAAACAAAGAAGAAATTTTAAATGTTGGATATAGATTTATTATATATTCTCTCTCGCTAGATATATATGGATAGATATAGATTCATCATAGTCTATATGATTATTTCCAGGTGGAGAGGTGCTGGGTGTAGGCAGGTAGGCAGAGGTGTCCTTCAGGGACATTTGGGCATGGACTCTGCCATTACTCCTACCTCCAATAGGTTCCTGAATCAGGATCAAGAACCAGGAGAACTCCAGGTTTCTAAACAGGCCCTCAAATGGAAGTGTAGAGACAGGGTAGCTCTTTTTCAGAATGGTGGTGTTAACAGGAGTATGGAGTAGCAAACGTTTGCCTTCTTTCTCAAGTCTCTGCCCCTACCTGTGCAGAGAACAGCAGTGCTCCCTGGAGGGACCGGGGAGGCCTGTAAAGATCTCACTGGGACTCTCCTGTCCTGGGTGGCCACCTCACTCCTCTGGGTTCTGTACGTGTAGCCAAATAAGTCAAGAATTTATAGGAGGGTGTGTGCATGTTGCAGGGGTGGGTGAGAGAAGGTGGGGAGGGCGGGGCTGGGGGGGCTCTCCTCTCTCCCTACCAACACACCAGGACTATGATGTTCCCATTTGTTTATTTTTTCTATATCTTCTTTTTTTTTTTTCTGCCATCAGCATGGATTGCTTTTCCAATAAGAAAAATGTTATTTTGTCTTAAGTAGAAAAAGATAGAAGTTTCCATGACTCATCTGAGTGGCTGCTCTCTTCTTGATTTTCTGCACCCTTCCTCTCCCCAAGCTGCAGAGCCCATGCGGCAGCCCTGATGAGTCCTCTGCTGGGGCATCTCAGGGTGGGAGAGGAAGCGGGGATAGCTGTGGCCCCAGGAGGAGCCAGCCCCACTTGAAGTGCACATACACCCCTGATGGTCTTTGATGTCCTCTGTGCTCTGGCCAGGTGCAAAGGCCACCTGTATCTGTCCAGCTCTGCTGGGCTCCTTTACTGGCCCCCTGTGTCTCTGGGGCCCCTTCTCCCTTCTGGGGAATCTTGGAGCTGTCTCCTGACCCTTCACTTCACATCTCACATGTGACTAAATACGGTTTGTTTTCTCAAACCAGGTTTCATGATGCTCTGGGAGCCCGTGCTCCCTTCAGCTACTTCAGTTACTTTTCAAATATACTAAAAGTAACTACACAATATTTTATATATTCTTGAAGAATTCTTCAAGTGGACTGCAAGAAACCCTTTTGTTATATTTTAGAGAAAAATGCTTTACCAAAAAAAAAAAAAAAAAGACTTTGGCTGGCCAAAGTTTTGTAAACCACAATGCAGCTGAGATACTGTCCTTTGCAATTAAAAATTCCACAGCAAAAAGAAATTTTAAATGACTTCTTATTCAAATTTTTTATTCATCCTGAACGCTGGTATTTGAAGCAGGTTCCATGAGAAGGTGGAGAGGAAATGGTAAATTTTGAGAAAAATTTGAAGTTCCAAGTTTCAGGCTGTAAGTGCCACTTAGCCATTATGATGTCTAATTTCACCTAAGAGTAAAATGTTTGCGTTTTCCTCTTCCTGACCTGCTCTTATGCTTACTGGCCATGAACAGCATGTGTGTGTGTGTGTGTGTGTGTGTATGTGTGTGTGTGTGCGCGTGCTCTTATGCTTACTGGTCATGAAGAGTGTGTGTGTGTGTGTGTGTGTGTGTG